>NW_006408867.1:684283-704635 GCF_000296735.1 Chrysochloris asiatica | reverse complement strand
AAAAAAAAAAAGTACCATGGACTGCAAGAAGAATAAACAAATCTGTGTTGGAAGTACAGACAGAATGCTTCTTAGAAGCCAGAATGGCCAGACTATGTTTCTCCTGGTGTGGCGCTGTCGGTGAGTGTGCTGGACTACAAAGTGTGTTTGATCTGCAAGGTTGGTGGTTTAAGCTCACCAGCCATTCCTCAGAAATCCTGTACTGGGTCGCTATGAGTCGGAACTGACTCGATGGCACTTAACAACAACAACACTTTGGACATAGCAGGAGGGACCAGTCCCTGGAGAAGGACATCATGCTAGGTAAAGTTGAGGATCAGCAAAAATGAGGAAAACCCCCAAAAAGATGGATTGACATGGTGTCAGGAATGGTGGGCTCACGTGTAGTAAGGATAGTTAGACTGGCGCAGGTTCGGGCAGTGTTTCACTCTGTTGTGCATAAGATTGCTATGAGTTGGTACCAATTCAGTGGCACCTAACAGTGGCAACAGTGGGAGTCCTGGTGTGACGCTGAAGGATAAACACTGGACCACAAAGTCAGTTTGAATTGCAAGGCCAGTGGAAACCATATACAGGGTCACTGTGAGTCGAAACTGACTTGATAGCATGTAACAACAAAAACAGTGGTCCCTTGGAAATATGGTGACCCTGTATGAGAAGCACTGGACTGTGAACCACAAAGTTTGCAGTTCGAGCCTACCAACTGCTCCTCAGGGAAAAGATGAGACTTTCTGCTTCCACAAAGATGCACAGTCTCAGAAACCCTATTCAGGGTTGCTATGAGTCAGAACTGACTCGAAGGCACTTAATAACTTAACAACGACACCTTGGTTAAAGTGCTCAACTGTTTACTGAAAGTTTGGTGATTTGAACTCACCAACCACTTCACGGGAGAAAAATGTGGTAGTCTGTTCCTGCAAAGATTACAACCATGGAAACTCTATGGGGAGGTTCTTTGCTGTCCTATAGGGTCACTATGAGCTGGCATTGACATCTGGCAGTAGGAAGTAGGAGTGTGTGGTTCAGACATTAGGTTGACTACTGCCCTGCTGTATGAGTCAAGATACTTCAGTGGGTTGTGGTTTTGTTTTGTTTCTGATACTTTGTTTTATTATCTATAAAATAAGTAGTTGGACGAGATAAAGGAAATAGATAGGGCACATGCATGACTTCTTTGATCCCATTATTCCATTCTGTACCTATGGCAGGCAGAGCTAATGGATGGCAACACGCCATCACACTGAACCAAACTGCAGTCCAAAGTACTCAGTACAATGTTCCTGGGAGATAGCAGCCACTGCTGGAAATCAGAGTTTGCCCATGAAATGAAAGTATATGTCAAACTATATATATGTGAATTAGATCTCCAAGTTCTTTCCCAATCTATCGTTCTGGGAGTCACAATCCAGTCTCCTTGTGCTCTTTTTATCATATCCTGAAGCATTCCTTTTCTAGAAATCATTAGAAAAAGTAATGGACTGAGAATAAGAAGACCTCAGTTCTAGCCTCCTCTCTCTCCTGGATGAGTGTAGTTTCGTTGTGCTTATGGAGTCATTCTATGGTGTTGTGGTATCAAGCACTACACCGCAAGGTCAGTTTGAACCACAAGGTCAATGGAAAGCCTCTACAGGCAGGGTCTTTATGAGTCGGCACTGACTGACTACACGGCACTTAACAACAACAACGAAGTGGAACGTAATAGCACCTGCGTCATGCGGTAATTATGAGAACTAGGATGAGGTGAGCCGGCAGTTTTCTAGACTGTAAAGTGCAGTACAAGTCCATTCACTTGACAGACATTCAGTGAGAGCCTTCTCTGTGCACTGGTACTCTGCTAGCATGGATGGTTAAAGTCTTATGCTTATTTGGCCCAGCCAGGAACTTGAGCACCACCCCACGAGGCTTCTAGATCCTCCTGTCTCTCAGGGACTGAGTGGGAACTTAGATGACTGACTATCTGAGAAGACTGTGTTACAGCAACATACCACTTCCTCATCCAGAGCCTACATACCACCCCAATCAGTACAAAGGTGGCCCAAGGCTTCAGATACAGTTTGCTTTTGTCCAGCACATAACGCTACTTTCCACAATCTCTTTGTTTCGTTTTGAAGATCTTTCTATTCCCCTTTTGCTTGCTTAGCAGATCCTTGGCTCTTTTATACATATTTTTTGCTATTACTTACTAGTAAAGTTATACTGCGAAAGCAAGAGGAGACTGTAGTATGGTGTTTCAGTTGATAACCACACTGGCAGTGAGAGTTGGCAGGAGCGGCAGCAGCAGTGAGGGCAGAAGGATGAGGTGTCTGGAGAGGGTTGTCTTGTAACTGATCTGCTCATTGGAGTCTACTTCCCCAGCCCTCACACCCTCAGGATCTCCATTACCCAGGCTCTGTGAAGATGAACATATCATTTTAAAGCTTGGGTGCTTCTTGGGGAAAACTACGCTGTGAATTCTGGCATTGGTATCATACCGATGCTTATTCATTCTCTGACACTCTCCACACCTCCTTGTTCTGGTACATCCTAAACTGACCTTTACTAGTTCCCAGCTGGTCCCATAAACAAGCAAATTCCTGTTAGGGTTTGGTTAAAACACTGTACTTAGTCCACCTAGAAATGACTGATGAGTGATCAGTCCTGTACAAAGGGGCTTTTAGGAAAGATTTAGCATTGAGGCTTGCAGTATTTCTACCTTCTTTTTGTTCCATCTTGTGAATTCAGGAACCGCTTTGAGATTTCCTGCATCTTAGGAGACTAGACTATATTTTACTAATATAGCAAAAGTCAACTGGAAAGTAGGTTTGGCCTAATGTTAACTGCTGTTGGGTTGGTCCCTGGGTTCATGACAACCCCATTCATATGGTCCATGGAATCAAGCCATTGCAATTCATGGAACTTTGGCAGATTTTTTGGAAGTAGATTGTCAGAACTTTCTTCCTAATCCTCTTAGTATGGAAGCTTCACTGAAACCTGTTCAGCATTGTAACAGCCCACCAGAGGTGGTTGTACATGAAGTGCATTGGCTAAGGAATCCCACCTGGATCTCCCACATAGGAGGTGAGCCTTCTACCACCACTGCTCACCCACTGCCTCCCTGGTTTGATCTAACAGAATTAAATACCTCTGCTCACTAACCTTTGCACTGTCTCTGCACAGCCCACACTGTGAACAGAGGCCAGTGAAACACACATGGGCACTGAGTTAGGAGGGCTGTGTCCATGTCTGTGTTATTTGGGATAGGGAATCCTGAGTCCTGGGACCACGGCGTTCCCTTTGGAACTCTTCTCTGGCTTGGTTTCTTCTTCATCTCTTTCCTCCCCTGGCAGCAAAAGAAGACTCAGAGAGTGCCATCTCTCTGCCTGTTCTTTGAATCTTTAAGGATAACGTCTTCCCCCAATATATCTCATCCTACTGGACTGAGTAAAAAAGCAGCAGTAGCTTGTTACTTATTGCTGCAGAAACAGACAAGACGTAATATATGCTTTCATTATAGATCCTGATCCAGGAGCCAGCGAAGGCAATGTGAATCTTTGCCCCATCTCCCAGTGTAAATATTGGAGTTGGTTAACCATACCCGGCATACCCGTGGCTCAGAGAGGAATTGTTTTCAGAGTTGTGGACTTCGAAAACAAACGAATATGTTTCAAGGTGCCATTGCTGTTACACTTTAGTGACAGGTTGCATATTCCTTTCCCTCATTCTCACTTTTTGTAGTTTTCTTCTAGGGCAGATGGAAATTATGTCCACCCAAATGTCTAAAACATAGCCCTATGGAAGTAGCTTCTAAGTGGAAGCCACATGGGGAAGGTAGGCCCCAGTCGGGTGGGGAGGAAAAGGGAGGGCTGAACTCTTCAAGGGAACATGTAGGAACCTCAAAATTGGCCTAATTAATGTTTTTGCATTGTAATATACCTGTTTGCATTGCCGACTTAATTAGCGTCTTTAAAAATAATTCTTCAGGTGAAAGATGTTAATGGCTTATCATCCTGCCTTGCTGAGCAGAGCCGGAGAGCTTGATAGTTTTAGGACAAATAGAAGGAAGTCGTGTTTTACTCATAGGGTGTCAATGTGTGAAAACCGTTACTCTGAGAACAGTATGAGCTGAAATTATTACAGATTCCAGAAACAAACTTTTAGAGAAAGTCATGGGCAACACGTATAAACTGGGTGACTAAAGAGAAGTTAGGGGACATTTCTTAAAGACTTAAAGTTAGCCTTCTGGACAAGTCCTCTTAGTTTCCCATTACCCTCATTGGCGCCACCCTGAGGAGCAGAATTTAAGGTAGAGTGATTGCTGGTCTGTGGGCTGTGATGCTTTAAAATGTTCACGTTCCACTCTTTTTAAGCCAGTTTTTCCAGTTCAACCTCTGCTTTTATTTATTATTGTTATTTTTTTAATGTCCTGGCCTCTTTCAAATAGCCATTTCTCCAGAACTCTCTGAAACTGGACTCTAATCCTGCCTCTGCCACTAACTCATTGACTGACCGTGGGAGCATCACTTCACCTCTTCTGCTTCATTTTCTTAGCAAATAGAGAGGTGGATTAAATACCTTCTCCTAGTGGATTACGAGCTGGGCTGCTAACCACGAGGTCAGCAGTTCAAATCTACCAGCTATTCCACTGTAGAAATATGGGCTTTCTGGTCCTGTAAAGATTTACAGCTCTGGAAACCCTATACGGGGTCACAATGAGTTGGAACCAACTCCACAGCACATAACCACCACCACCACCAAGACTGTAGGCACTGGATCAAAAGGTCAGTTTGAACTGCAAGGCCAGCAGCTCAAACTCACAAGCTGCTTCTCCGGAACCCTGTACGGGGTCTCTATGACTTGACAGCACTTAACAACAACGAAGATCCCTTTAAAGGAGCCCTGGTAGCAATACAGCTTTCTGCTTCTGTAAATATTAACAGCCTCAGAAACACTATATAAGGTCACTATAAGTTGGACCTGACTTGGTAACATACAACCACTACCACTGCCAAGATCCCTTTAGGAGTCCTGGGGTGGCGCTTTAGGATAAGTACTATATTACTAACCAGAAAGTTGGTAGTTCAAATCCACCAGCTGCTCTTTGGAAACCCTATACAGGGTCACTGTGAGTCAGAACTGATTCAATGGCACTTAGCAACAACAACAAGATCCCTTTAAGGAGCCCGAGTGGCACCGTGGGCTTAGTGTTGCACTGCTAACCATAGGTCAGCAGTTCAAATCCACCAGTCATTCCAAGAAAGATGAGATTGTCTGCTCCAGTAAAGATTTGCAATCTTGGAAACCTCTTATAGGGTCCCTGTGAGTCATAACCAATTCAGGGGTGGTGGGTGTGAGTTTTGGGTTTTTAAGGTACCTTTGAAGACCTGAGTTTGGTCACTGTGAGTCAGAACCAATTCAGGGGTGGTAGGTGTGACTTTTGGGTTTTTAAGGTGCCTTTGAAGACCTGAGTTTGGTTACTGTAAGTCAGAACCAGTTCAGGGGTGGTGGGTGTGAGTATCCGGTTTTTAAGGTACCTTTGAAGACCTGAGTTTGGTCACTGTGAGTCAGAACCAGTTCAGTGGTGGTGGGTGTGAGTTTTGGGTTTTTAAGGTACCTTTGAAGACCTGGGTTTGATTCCTTGCCAGTGTACTTCATGTGCTCTGCCACTGCACTAGCGGGGGCTTGTGTGTTCCTACCATACTGAAAAGACTACAGCGGAGCTTCAGACTAAGACAGACTAGGAAGAAAGGTTTGGTGATCTACTTTTGAAAATCAGTCAATAAATAACCCTAAGAATCTCAATGGTTCATTGAGAAATGGACCGTGAGGATGACTCAGGACCAGGAAGGGTTTCATTCCACTGTGTGTCGCAAAACTGTGTGGTCACCATGTGTCGGGAGTCAGCTTGATGACAGCTAACAAAACCAACAAAAGGTTTATTTGGGGATAAAATTCTCTAAATCTATAAATAAATAGTATATGCAACACTTACTTAAGGCATCCCTAGCATAAGAGAATAGTAGGCTAAAGGACTAATTTTTTCTTATTTTCCAAAAAGAATAAAGTAGAAAGTTACCCCCCTTCTAACAACAGAGAAAAAGAACATTGTCTGAACAGTGTATAGAAATGCGTTAGGACAGAAAATCTTGCTTTTCTTTGAACCTGGTAGAGGAAACAAGTGATAATAGTGGGAAGACAAGAGTGAGCAGAGTCACACAAATCTAGGTTCAGACTTGGCTCAGTCACCACTGAAGCACTGGTAAAATGCAGATAGTAACTAACTTGTGGGCTTGGATGGAGTAAGGATGAAATGAGATCAGCGGCATAATGTGTCTTGCTAGTTCTCGGTAGACCGTGTTCGATAAATATTATTTAGAGAAAGGAGACAGGAGTAACTGTCAGAGGAGGAAAAGTCAGTGCAACTAGAGGAAGCAACTGTGTAGTGATATTCAATAAGCCATGGAATATATTCCTAACCACTGAAATTCAGATTCAGTGTTCCAAATTATATCTAAAGTTCTTTTTTGTTTTTAAGATTGATCAGTTTTATAGATTAATATTGTCTAAAAGATGTGGATATTTCAGTCAGTCGTTGGAAATAACATCTGTGAAATTTGAGGAAAGATCCCCACTTGAATCAGACATGTTGTAGTTTGGTTCATACACTACTGGCAAAGTAAGCAAATTGCAGTTTCTGTTTTTTTGTTTTGTTTTTTAGGAAATTGTGCCTCTTACATGTTGTTACATGCCATTGAGTTGGTTCTGACTCATATAGCAACCTCATACCCAATAGAATGAAACACTACCCAATCCTGCGCCATCCTCACACGTGTTGTTAAGCTTGAGCCAATTGCTGCTGCCATGTACTGATCCATCTCGTTGGGGTTCTTTCTCTTTTTCGCTGACTCTCCACTTTAGCAGGTGTCCTTCTCCAGGGACTGGTCTCTCCTGATAATATGTCCGAAGTATGAAAGACAAAGTCTCGCCATCTTGGCTATTAAGAAGCACTCTGGCTGAACTACTTACAACACAAATTTGGTTCTTCTCTGGCAGTCCGTTTTATGTACATTTAATATTCTCCCCCAACACCATAACTCAAATGCATCAATTCTTCTGCTGTCTTCCTTATTCATTTTCCAACTTTCACATGCATATGAGGCTATTGAAAATACCATAATTTGGGTCAAGTGCACATTCATCCTCAAATTGACATCTTTGCTCTTGAACACTTTAAAGTTCTTGAACACTTGTGCAGCAAATCTGCCTAATGCAATACATCATTGGATTTCTTGACTGCTGCTTCCATGAGTGTTGACAGTAGATCCCAGCAAAATGAAATTTTTGACAACTTGAATTTTTTCTCCATTTATCCTGTTATTTATTAGTTCATTGGTGAGGATATTTTGTTTTCTTCTCCTTGAGACGCAACCCATACTGAAGGCTGTGGTCTTTGATCTTCATCAATGTGTTATAAGTCCTCTCCACTTTCAGCAAACAATTCCTTTAACATTCATCTTTGGGAAAGTGTAACCCTAAATTTAAAGTTATACAGTGACAGAGATATCCTTTCTTCTCCTGAGAGTTATCGTAAACTTCTCTTACAAAAGACCTAAGCATGTCTTATTAGAAGTTTCAGGCACAGATATCAGAATACTCAGCTCTTAAAACCAAAGGAAGAACATTTGGACCTAGTCTCTAGTAGAAATAGTCTTCTCAAAAAGAAAAGAGGATCATTTTGCCGCTCGCAGAGTCTGCAATACTAATTGCTATGCTGAGTTTAATAAGCTCAACCCAAATTTCCCTATTGCATTAGGCAAATCTGCTGCACAAGACATTTTTAAAGTGTTGAAGAGCAAAGATGTCAGCTTGAGGACTAAGGTGCGCCTGACCAAAGCCATGGTATTTTCAATAACATCATACACATGTGAAAGCTCGACAGTAAATAAGGAACACCATGGAAGAATTGATGCTTTTGAGTTATGGTGTTACAGGAGAATATTGAAAGTGCCTTGGGCTGCCAAAAGAACTAAGAGATCTGTATTGGAAGCAGTGCAGCCAGAGTGCTCCTTGGAGGCCAGGATGGCCAAACTTCGTCTCTTATACTTCATACATATTGTCAGGAGGGACCAGTCACTGGAGAAGGATATCATGTTTGGTAAGGTGGAGGTCAGAGAAAAAGAGGAAGACCCCCAGCAAGATGGATTGGCCAAGTGGCAGCATCAATGGGCTCAAGCGTGGCAACAATTGTGAGGTAGGCCCAGGACCGGGCAACCGGTGTTTCGTTCTGTTGTACATAGGGTTGCTATGAGTCAGTACTGACTCAATGACACCTAACAACAACAACAAATTTCCCTAATTATTGGAAGCTCACCTTCTCCAACAAATCTGTAGCATTGCTAATGACTTTAGACTGGTCCAAGATGTTGTTCCTGTATCCCATAAGACAGAAATAAGATAGCGGATACCCCTGCAAGCCACCATACCATTTTCTTCAAGGCTTATCTTGGGAAGCCAGAAGATATTTTGAAGCATTATTTTATCCTGTTGATGGGCTGGTGTTATAACAAGTCACTGTTTCTCAGACAGTGATTTTGGGTAGTTCAGCAACAAAGCTAACCTTACTTGCACACATAGTTGCTTAGTATATATATATTTGTTTTTTGTTTTTTATTCCTTCAAAGGATATGACTGGAAGCAAGTAGCTTTTGAAGTTGAGGCCTTTATCTTAACATGAGAATCTTATTAGGTGAGACAATTTGGAAACAGATAGGAACAGTTAGATGGAAAATCATCCTTTGGCAGTATGGCGGGGGTGGGAATTTCCCACTGTTGCACCATATGGTGGTACAAGGAAAAGAAAAATGGCATATGGGAAAACCCTTTGTGATGGTAGTTGACATTCATCAGTCACTAACTGTATACACATACTTCATAGGCATCTAATATAATCACCAACACTAACACAATAACTGGTAGTGGTTACGAATTGGGCTGTGAACCTCAAGGTCAGCAGTTTGAAACTACTAGCTGTTCCGTGGGAGAAAGATGAGGCTTTCTGCTCCCATAAAGATTTACAGCCTCAGAAACCCTGTACAGGGTCGCTATGAGTCAGAAGCGACTTTACGGCACATAACAACAACAACCCAATAAAGCTTGTTGTTAAGTGCCATTGAATTGGTTCTAATTCATAGCAATACTATAGCGATTCCAAGGAGTAGTTGGTGGTTTGTGGTTCAAATCGACCTTGTAGTCTAGTGATTATCTTACAGTACCACACCAGGACTGCAATAAAGCTAAACATTATTATTATCCCCATTTCACAAATGAGGAAATTAAAGGGCAGACAGGTTAAGTGACTTGCCCAAGGTCACACTGTTAAATTGTAATTTCAGATCTGAGCTCAGGAAATTCAGTCAACTCCAGTATGTCATATTCTTGGCACGTTTGAATACTGTTAAGAGTATTATTGTTGTTAAGTGCCATCAAGTTGGTTCTGACTCAGCAACCCTGTAAAGGTTTCTGAGGAGTGACTGCTGGGTTTGAACCACTGACCTTGTGGTTCAAACCAAATTTGTGGTCCAATGCTTCTCCTGTGGCACCACACCAAGACTCCATGAGTATTACAGGAGAGGGAAAATTTGGAACCACTCCTCTAAGTAATGTTCCTTGTGGCCCTATGTGTTGGAGCAGAACTGCATTCCATATGATACCATATCTCTAGGTCTTTTTTTCCAAAAGCCTTTTGATGGATTCAGACCTTCAACCTTTCAGTTAGTAGTCAAGTACTTAACTGCTTGTGCCAACAGGGACTAATATGAACTACTTATTCCCCATGTTAGACACAAGTAATGATATTACTGAACATGCCACTCATTTTATTATAAATTGCTGAGCAGAAAATCCAATAAACTGGATTATATGAAGAATCTGGCATCAGGTTGGAGGAAGACTCATTAACAACTTGTGATATGCAGATGATACAACCTTGCTTGCTGAATTCCAAGAAGATTTAAAATACTTGCTGATGAAGATCAAAGACCACAGCCTTCAGTATGGGCAACACCTCAGTGTAAAGAAAACAAAAATCCTCACCACTAGACTAGTAAATAACATCCTGATTAATAGAAAGTGATTGAAGTGGTCAAAGACTTCATTTTGCTTGGATCTGCTATCAACACAGAAGTAGCAGTCAAGAAATCAAACAACTAATTACATTGGGCAAATCTGCTGCATAAGACATTTTTAAAGTGTTCAAGAGTAAAGATACCATTTTGAGAACTGAAGTGCACCCAATCCAAGCCATGATATTTCCAATAGCCTCATATTCATGTGAAAGTTGGACAATGAATAAAGAAGACCACAGAAGAATGGATGCATTTTGAGTTATGGTGTTGGAGAAGAATCTTTAAAATCACCATGAACTCCAGATCAACAAACAAATCTGTGTTGGAAGAAGTACAGCCAAAGTGTTTCTTGTAAGCCAGCATGGCAAGACTTTGTCTCTTACACTTCAGACATATTGTCAGAAGGGTCCAGTCCCTGGAGAAGAACAACATGCTTGGTAAAGTGGAAGGTCAGAAAAAAAGAGGAAGACCCCAATGAGATGGATTGGCACAGTGGCAGCAACAATGGATTTAAGCATAACAACAATTGTGAGGATGACACAGAATCAGGCAGTGTTTCACTCTGTTGTGTATAGGGTCACTGTGTGTTGTAACTGACTAAACAGCATCTAACAACAACAGATACGTACCCTATGGAGCTCTGGTGGTGTAGTGCGTTACTCATTAAGCTGCTAACTGCAAAGTCAGAAGTTAGAATCTACCACCTGATCCACAGGAGAAGGATGAGCCTCGGAAACCCTATGCAGTGTCGCTATCAGTCAAACCAATTTGATGGCACACCATCACCACCAGTATGTACTCAGTCTTTATAGCCTGTTGCTCTTGCGGTACAAAAATCTACTAACAACTTTTAAAAAATTATAGAAAACTGTACCTAAGTGACCTTTTGTGGCCTTCTGACTTGTGCCTTCAGATTAAAGCAGGAGTCTTTCTCAACCGAAGTCTAAGGCTTTCATCATAGTGAGGTCAAGACACATAGGTAGCTGTTGGCTGCAGTTGAAACCTGTGTCTTCTGCATTCAGCTGAATGACTCCTGCCATGCGGGCAATTTCAAGTTATGTCACCCTCCCTAGATAGACACCCTGCTCCTGGGGTCTCTAGTTCAGGACCTAAAATTAGCTCATAGTGTTGCTTTGTCTTTTGTAAAACATAGCAGACCCCCAGAGGCACACAGACACTTCTTCAGCATCCTGGAGAGGTCATCCAGCTTACCCAGACCCTCTGCCAGTTTAGACAGTTCTCTACATTCGTCTTCATGGTGGTGGTTGCAGTAGTTCTGTGCTGTGGAGTCAGTTCTGACTCATAGTGACCCTGTACTGGGTTTCCAAGACTGAAATCTTTACAGGACCATGAAGTCTCATGGAGCAGCTGGTAGATTTGAAGAATTGCTCTTGTGGTTACCAGCCCAACTCATAACCAGATACAGTACTAGGGTTCCTTATTCTTCCTCATACTGAGGCCAAATCTGTCAAGTTTAAGTCTCTCCATGAATTCCAATTCCTCTCCTTGGAGCCACCTGTGATGGGTTTCATTCTAGATCTGTAGGTCTGCCTTGTAAATGCATGAGGAAGTGTTGTTGCCCCCAAGTCTCCTCCTGCCCACATCAGTCTGCACAATCTTTTCCCAATGCCCCATTCTACTGCAGGTGGTAAGTTTCAGCACATGATCCCAAATACTCAGAACCAATGATATCTGTGTATGTCAAGCTCTCTCTTGAGTCAAGGAGTTTAGTAACAAAGACTTGGTATAGGATTTCCCAGCATGGCCTTCCCATCTCAGGAAAATCTACTCTCCTTGGGCTGCTTCCTAGACTCTGTCACAACTCAGTGCAAGGAAACGAGCCTTGGTACTGTTGGTTGTAGCAAAGCCACTCTCTGCTGGAGGGTTCAGTGTTGGAATGTGTTTTCCTCTCCCTTACCTTTCCCAAGCAGTCTTGGTTGGGGCTTCGATGCCCCCTTGGGTTCTGGAATTGCCTCCCATTGCCATATTTTATTTGAAAGACCTATTTTGTTAACCCTGGCTCAATGGTAGTCAAACCCTGGTGTGGCATGTAGGAAAAGCACTTACTTGACTGCTAACCATGAGATTGTTGGTTCAAATATATATATATATATATATATATATATATTTGAACATAAACATATTGTTGGTTCAAACCCTATATAGGGTTGTATGAGTTGGAACCAACTGGATGGTACTTAACAAAAACAACAGTGGTAGCATACCAGGGCCCCATCCTTATGGTTCCTTTGACATCTACCAAGCTTAGTAGCAACAGCTCCTCTGTTGGGGCTGCTAGTGCTAGGTCTCCTGGTTCTGAGTTCCTGTCATTGTATAAGAGAAAGAACACAGGGCTGGGAAATTAGGGAACCGGGGGTAGGCTATCTCCTCCACTTAATTAGCTATATTGTCTTGAGAAAGTCACTAGCTTGTTTAGCCTTCAGTTTAATTTAATCATGGGGATAACGATGCCTGCAACAATTTACAGTTTCTCATAGCAGCAATAATGACACTTGGATCCAAATAAGTCTTTGCCATAGAGGACATGTGGGACTTTTAGCAACACCCTGGCCACTACCCACTAGATGCCAGCAGTATCACCCCTTTGCCCCTAGTGTGGCAACCAGAAATATCTCCAGATACTGCCAAATGCCCTCTGGGTGGCAAAATCACCTCCAGTTGAGAACCACTGAGTTAACTCATGAGATTATCAGAATGTGTTAAATAACTCTGTGTGTAAATAAGTTTAGGGACTCGGGGCTGTCTTCATTATCATCCACTCGCATGGCAGTCTTCTCTGATTTAACTGTAATTACGCAGAAGTGAGAAAAACACAAACAAGCAAAACCTAGCATATTCTGTTCTAGACCCTACGTAGTCTATCAAGCAGCTTGTTGTGTTTGTGCTTTACTCACTGCCATTCAGTTCCGTTTCCCTCTTTTAGCATATTTACTATCTACTGTGTGTGAAGTCAAGAGGCCAGCAGATGAGGAGCAGTGGTTGTTTTCATGGTTGATAGCTGTTGTGTGAGAACTTTAAGCACAGAAATGAGCGGACAGCAGAGTATCTATGCTGACCATCTAAGAGATGGAGAACATATGGGTGTCTGGGATAGGACCTGAGGATTGCACAGGATTTTCATAGACAGAGGTGGAACGGCATGAGCCTGAAGAGGTTCAGTCCAAGGAAGAGGGTGATTAAGGACACAGAGCTCCTGGAATTAGATGAGAGGGCAGCAGGACAAAAGCTTTTGTGGTTCATTTGAAAAGGCTTTAAATGTCAGATTTGAAATTGTCCTTACCTAATCCTCGGAAACCCTGTACAGGGTCGCTATGGGTCGGAACCGACTCAACGGTACTTAACAACAACAACAACAACAATCTGGGTGCAGAAATACAGATTTCCATTAATAGAACAGAAGAGGGACCAAGAATCAGAAACTTTTGGCATTAGAAAAGGGCTAGGGAAAAGCATTTCAGTTGAGTGTCAAGTACTTGCACGTCCATTCCTGAAAAGGTCTCACTTAGAAACTTCCTTTGGGAAAAGGCCTGTGATTTTTTGCTTGATACTTTATGTTTTCATGGGAGATGGACTTCTTGAATCCATCTGTCATTTTTAAAGGACTATTTATCTGAACCTCAAAAAAAAGAATGTTCTGTTTTTTTTTAAAAAAAAGGAAAAGACCCTGCACAAAGCACTTTTTTTTGATAAGCTGAAAGAATCAGTGTTTGGAATTAACTAAGTTAACAGCAGGGGCAGAATTGAATGCAGAGTATGTGCCATATGCTGCTTTTCCATAATATTCTTACAATCCACTGGGATGCTATGAATCTGTATACACAGAAGTGTACCTGTAGCAGGGACCCTGCGCACCAATTGATACATCTGGACTCCCTGCCACTGCTCCTACACCCAGGCAGGACAGCATAGCCTGGACTCTGGATTGTGTGAGTAAGAATGTGTTTCAGCAAAAAATGGCTCCATCCTTCCCAGTGATACCTCTATCACATTTGCATCTTACTCCCTCAGCAGATGACCGGCGTTAGGTCTATTTTTCCTCCCACAAACCTTGCTTTACCTACCTCCACCCTTATTATTTCATTCCAACACCCCATGCAATTATGATGCTGAGATCCTTAAATGCATCCAAGAAGGCAAAATCAAAGTGATGGCTCCCAGGACACCCATCCATCTTCCCCGCTACGTACATATTTAGTCATTAATATTTATCCTCTCTCCAGCCAAAGCAATGTTCCTCGCATCTGTGGTCTGCCACAGGGAGGAAGGTAGGCCTGCCTCTGCAACTTTGCTGACAAACCTGTTAAAGGAGGTGCCCAAGGGCTGGATCCCTGTGGGGTTTTGCATGTGGATGTTGGCAATGGGAGCTGGCTGTGAAACCACGTCTCTTCTTGTCTCCAACTGATGAAACCCAAAGAGCAACGCCTTAACATTTGTAAAGCTTTTCACGATTGGTTAATAATTTCTGTCAACATTAGCCCATTCATTTATTACAGTAGAAATTAGCACAGGTAATAAATCTCTCTTTCCTAGCTTGTTGTTGTTAAGTGCCGAGTCAATTCTGACCCATAGTGACCCTATATAGGGTTTCCAAGGAGCAGCCGGTGAGCTTAAACCACCAACCTTGCAGTTTCAAATGACTTTGCAGTCTGATGCATTAGCCCACTGTGCCATACCACTTAGTGGCATAAAATTAAAATGATTCTTTTTCCCTCAGAATTACATGGGTTGACTGAGTGGTTCTTCTGCTGGTTTCTCCTGGAGTCATGCATGTAGCTTCATTCAGCTGGCCTTATGGAAGCTAGTACACTGGGATAGTGAGGCCTCTTTCTCCTTGTGATCTCAGGGTTTCTCACTCTACAGGCCTCTCGTCATTGGAACCTCTCATCACTGTAGGCAGCTGTGTTCCCACAGGGTGGACATCAAAGCTTCAGGATCTTAAGGTCTAAACCCAAAGTCACACAATGTCACTTCTGCCACATTACATTCTCTTGGTCAAAGCAAATTACAGGACCCGCTCAGATCCAGTCTGTGTAAATAGACTCCACTTGTGATGACTGGAGATAGGTAATGTCACATTGCAAAAGGGCAAGTAGAATGAAAGGATTGTTACAACCATCTTTAAGAACAATCTACCACAGTGATATTTGGGGAGTGTTTAATTGAGAGACAGAAGGATTTGGAGATAAGAGATAACAGCTTCAAGAATTTTTGTCCTGTGTTTTATTTGATTACTTAAGATCATAGCTTTATTTTTAGGAAAAAAGGTAACTCTAGAACCATAACCCTTCTTATTGTTAAGTGCCATCGAGTCGATTCCAACCCATAGCAACCCAGTATAGGGTTTCTGAGGAGCAGCTAGTAAGCTTGAAACACCAACCTTGCAGTTCAAAGTGCTTTACAGTCTGGCTCATTAACCCACAGGACTCTATAAACTTCTAGGCAGTTCCATTATTATTGTTATTAATGAATACAGTTAATACCACATTGATAACTCAGATGAATTGACAAACTTTAAAAGAAAGCATGGATGCCAAAGATTGACTATATTATTATAGGCTGTGGAGACAAGAATCTGTTGATGAAGCAGATTTATCATCCACATATTTGAAGCCATGAACCACCTCCAATTCTGCAGTTGCCCCACTCAGCAAAATATAGGAAAGCACCTGGTAGGCAGTATCATCACTGGCTGAGCTCTACTATTTCTCAGTTTCCACATTTCCTTCATTCCTCTGTCCTCGGCTTTTATTTTATGGGAGTTTTGTGTTGCTGTTGCTTTTCATTACTCGTCCGATAAAGCTTTTCCTAGTAAGGTGAATTTCACGGGTTATTTTTAATAGCAAAATGTCTTGTCTGTTAGGATGACAGTACATTTTATAGTGGTTATTTCTAAGATAATCATGGATGCATGCTAAGTAATTCTATGTGAATTGTTTGCCACCTGACCAGGACTGTAACTGCTGGTGAAGTAGAATCATAGTAACAGTCTCTGTCTATGGGTTAGTCCCAGCAGGCAGCCTGTGTGCTCTCTAATCTCGGTTGTTTCACTGTCCACATCACTGCCAACACACACACACACACACACAGCAGCTGATCAAATCTGTGAACTAAATTTATCTTTCTCTTTCGAACTAGGTTGCTCTTTAACAATGTCTTTTCAAACAAATAGTACATTTTTTGTCACTGAAAATCTCATCTCCAAGTTCAATTCTGCCCTAGAAAGAGATGAGTTAAGTACCAAGAGCCTCTACTCTAATCACCACCAGTCCAATAGGAAGCTTGGAATTAAGACTTCTCAAGATCCCAGGGCCAATGATGACTCTATTTTTGAGTAATAACATTAAGAACCATTTATTGAGAGAGAAAGGAATAGCCAGAAATATCACCATAGAAAGCTTGTAAGTCCATCTTCTGCATATAACTGATTGTTGTTGTTAAGTGCCGTTTAGTCGGTTCCAACCCAGAGTGACCCTGTATACGGTTTCCAAGGAGCAGCTGGAGAGCTTGAATATAACTCATTGGAGTACCTAAAATGGGACTGCAATGTGCCCAGTGAAGGAGGCCTCCTGCAGAGCCTCTGCATTACATAAGACCATAAGGTGGAATACTGAACAGCATCCAGCATCTTCTGAGGTGATAAATTTCCACTGGAAACGACAAGCAGAGAAGCCTGGAGTGGCTAGAAGAACAGAAGATATTCTTGAAAGAAAGACCAACAGAAAAAATACAAAATAATGTAGGCAGACCGACTAATTACTACAAGAACAAGCAAGTTGCTCGCCCAAGAGACCTCAAGGCAAGTGGTCGGGTCCCCTCAGGGCAAACCGCCTTCCAAGACTAAGACTCAGTGGGAATACATGCTCAGATTGGTGACCATGTTCGTCACCAATAAGGTGAAGTGAGGGAAAAACAGCAATGAAGCTGCGAGCTAAGCCCTACAATGTTCAATAGACTCCTGTGAACCCGGGTGGAGACCTGGTTGGCCAGCAGTTTGGCAAAACCTGGGGACTCTTTGGCCCAGAGTCGTGACATAGCCACAGAGGACTAGAGTGGAGAGTGAAGCATCCAAATGATAAGAGAGGGTGCATATGCATAAGATAATACCCACTTTACCTGGCTTCATTGACTGGATGATCAGAGCTCAACTAGAAGAAGAAAGAAGAGGGAAAAGAATAATCTGATACAATTTGATGAACTTGACCTACACCTATGGATGCAGTAGCTCAAAAGAGGGAACAGATCTTTACCGCGAGGGTCATTCCCACCCCCTCCGTACACAGAGTAGATAGGGATGGGCAACTTGAACATTGGCTACCCAATGGGGGGGGGGGGGGGCTACAAAGGCAAAAAGTGACTGGCTTATAAGCTTTCAAGAGGGATACTACTCCACTGAGTAGTATCCAGTCTGTCTAGGCGGTGCTAATGAAAGGAAATGTGGATAGGTCTCTTGTGATACAACAGTGAATAATTGTTATCAGGACTGATTGTGAGGGTTGGAAATGTACAGGTAGACGTTTTGTAGCAAGGAGAGGAGTGATTAACTTTTCAGTCTAGGAGTGGAGGTCCCTGGGACCATGAAGGGAGAAGAGTGGAGAGCGGGACCCTACTCAGAGAAACAGTGATGCCAGAGATGGAGGCAGAGATGATGATGTGGAGAGATGAAGCAGCTGGGGACTTTAGACCCAGAGAGGGAGAGGGGCTGTATGCTGACGACCAGGGGGTAGGCTTAAGGGATATGCCCTTTGGTTGGTTGATGATGCATGGAGGGAATTGTAACCATGGCAGTGTAACCACATACGATAGGATGAATGTCACTATTATTGTTGAGTGTCATTCTGTAATAAGTCTGATGGTATTGTTGGATGCTGTCAAGTCAGTTCCAACTCATAGCAACAATATATAGGTTTTCTGAGGCTGTAAATCTCTACGGGAGCAGAAAACTTCCTTGGAGCAATTGGTGGATTTGAACCAACAATCTGCAGTTAGCAGGCCAACATTTAACCCACAGCACCAACAGGGCTAGGAGTTCAGAAAACCAGTTGGCAAGACTGCAAGGAGACTGCTGTTGCTATCATGTAAATTTCTGGGTTGGACACAGTGAGTGGTAAAGTTGATGCTGGATCAGATCATGGATGCTTTGGTCTTCATCAGCTCAGCACCCTTCTCCTGATTTTCTTAGCCCAGACTCCACTCCTCATCCCCACTTTGGACTAGACCTAGCCACGGAACCCAGGCTGAACCAATCCAGTCTCCCATACCGCTGACCATAATAATTATCAAGGTATGGGCATGTGACCCAAGCTGACCAATTATAGTCTATCTTGGGACTTCTGCTGAGCCCAACAGAAGAGTCCACCCTGCCCTTTGAGACATGTTGAAGACTGGGCCAGTCATGGCCTCTTACCCAACCCAAGGAGTAGACCCCACTCCTTGCCCTGAGATCCTAGGAACTGCCCAGGTTCCTAGGTTCCTACTGTTCTTCCTTTAGTGCTGGAAACTTTCCCAGTACCCTTCCAACAAACCTTTAAACACACACACACACAAACCCTCTAAGCTGCTTCAAGTTGGTTTCTGACATTTGCAGGTGAAACAGGCCCAATATGTCCTGCTAAAGAGCCTAGATTTCACCCTCTGACCAATGAGAGGCTCTTGAAGGGTGCTCAGTTTGGTAGTGACAAGGAGGTTGTGCATCTTGCAGACATTGCCCTGACAGCACCGTGAAGGATGGATTAAAGACAGAGAGACGTTGGTGCAGCGGACCCCAGCTCGGGGCTGTTGTCATCCCCCAGGGAAGACGTGGTGAGGACCTGACCTCAGGTAATTGAAGCAGGCATTACCTGAGGTGGCCAGTGGCAGGCCTGTCAGCTCTGTTCCCACGAGGGATATGACAGCCATGACAAAGCAAGAATCAGAGGTCTTCCTCCAGTGAGGTTCCTGGAGCAGATGCAGGAGTTCTGGTGTGCAGGAGGCTGGCCTGGCTTTGAAGATCAAGGCCCTGGCTTTCCTCAGGCAGCTAAGGCAAAAGCCTTCCCTCCACCCCGCTCGTGTTCCTGCCACTGGAGAACTTACTACCATCCAGTCTGTGTTCATGACAGCACATGTGTCACAGAGTAGAACTGCTCCATGGAGTTTCTTAGCTGTAATCTTTATGGAAGAAGCTCACCAGGCCTTTCTTCCGAAGCATCCCCAGGTGTGCTCAACCTGCCAACCTTTAGATTAGTTTAGTGTTGTTAAATGCTGTTGAGTTGGTTCTGACTCATAGGGTTTCCAAGGAACGGCTGGTGAGTTTTAACTGCCGACCTTGTGGCTCACACTGACCTTGTGGTCCATTGCTTATCCTACAGCATCATACAAGGACTCTATTAGATTAGAAGATGAGCATACATCGTTTCCACCACCAGGGACTGTAAGAAGGAGTTTTTTAAAAATGTATTTGTCAAGGCTCCTGCTTTATGTAGAGTCATCCCTGATTCCAGGCAGCTTTGCCCTGTGCCATGTTTATTCTTCCCTACCAGACTTGGGAGTCCTGGTGTGGTGCTGTGGGTTAATGTGCCGGACTATAAAGTCAATTGGAATCACCAGGTCAGCAGCTCAAGTTCATCAGCTACTCCTTGGGAACCCTGTACAGGGTTCAGAACCAACTTGATGGCACTTAACAACAACAACCAGCCTCAGAGTCCTGATGTAGCACTGTAGTATAAGCACTGGACCGCAAAGTCAGCATGAACCACAAGTTTAGCGGTTCAAACTCACCAGCCGCTCCTCAGACACCCTATACAGGGTCGCTATGTGTCACAACCAATCTGACTGGATGTCACTTAACAGCCCAGACTTTAAGTTGACAAGGGAGAGCTAACAGCCTGATCACCTTCCCCCATGCAAGAGACTGTGGTGGCTGTGAGCAGCCCACCTGCAGGATCCTAAAGACAAAATGAGGATAGAGACGCTTGGAGAGGAGATGTGGGAGTAAGAAAAGGCCCACGAGGGGGGAAAATCTGATTTCTTGTTATTTACCTTGCTGTTTTTTGAGATTATACAATGGGGCTTTAAAAAGTTTGTGGAGGGAGGGCGGAGCGCAGGGCAGGGATTGGACACAGGAGAGCTTCGGTGCTAGTTGTTGTTGTTAAGTACCATCCAGTCGGTTCCAACCCATAGCGACCCTGTACAGGGTTTCCGAGGGTGTAAATCCTTACGGGAGTAGAAAGCCTCATCTTTCTCCCGCGGAGCGGCT
>NW_006408867.1:642065-682528 GCF_000296735.1 Chrysochloris asiatica | reverse complement strand
GATGGAATGAATGTAAAACTAAAGTTCTCCCATGTAAGCTATCATATAATTCACAATAAAACATTTTTTAAAAAAGTTTGTGGAAAATGCTGTTATCTTTTTTTCTTTTAAATGTTTTATTGTGACTTATGTGATAGTTTACATGGGAGAACATTGGTTTTACATTCATCCTATCGCATATCATTTCATTGTCATGGTTACAATCCCCTCCATGCATCATCAACAAACCAAAGAGTATACCCTGCAAGCCTGCCACCTGGTCGTCAGCACACAGCCCCTCTCCCTCTCTGGGTCTAAAGTTTCCAGCAGCTCCATCTCTCCACGTCATTGTCTCTACCTCCATCTCTGGTGTTACTGTTTCTCTGTGTTAGGGTCCCACTCTCTGCTCTTCTCCCTTCATGGTCCCAGGGACCTCTGCTCCTAGACTGAAAAGTTAATCACTCCCCTCCTTGCTACAAAACGTCTACCTGTACATTTCCAACCCTCACAATCAGTCCTGATAACAATTATTCACTGTTGTATCACAAGAGACCTATCCGCATTTCCTTTCATCAGCACCTCCTAGATGTATCCCTCTTGAAAGCTTGTAAGCCAGTCACTTCTTGCCTTTGTAGCCCCCCCATTTTGGATAGCCAATGTCCAAGTTGTCCATCCCTGTCTACTCTGTGTATGGAGGGGGTGGGAATGATCCTTGCTATAAAGAATTGTTCCCTCTTTTGAGATACTGCATCCATAGGCATAGGTCAAGTTCATCAAATTGTATCAGATTACTCTTTTTTTCCTCTTCTTCTTCTAGTTGAGTTCTGATCATCCAGCCATTGAAGCCAGGTCAAGTGGGTATTATCTGCAAGTGTGGGTGTTCTTGTGCATATGGCCTCTCTTCTTATCAGCTGGACACTTCACTCTCCACTCTAGTCCTCTGTGGCTATGTCAGTGACTCTGGACCCAAAAGTCTCCAGGTCTTGCCACACTGCTGACCAACCAGATCTCCACCCGGGTTTACAGGAGTCTAGTGAACATTGTAGGGCTTAGCTCGCAGCTTCATTGCTGTTTTTCCCTCACAACCTTATTGGTGACGAACATGGTCACCAATCAGAGCGTGTATTCCCATTGAGTCTTAGTCTTGAAAGGGGGTTTGCCCTGAGGGGACCTGACCACTTGCCTTGATGTCTCCTGGGCGAGCAACTTGCTTGTTCTTGTAGTAATCAGTCGGGCTGCCTCTATTATTTTGTATTTTTTCTGTCAGTCTTTCTTTCAAGAAGTATCTTCTGTTCTTCTAGCCACTCCAGGCTGGTCTATCCGTCCTTTCAAATGGAAATTTCCCGTCTCTGAAGATTCTGGATGCTGTTCAGAATTCCACCTATGGTCTTATGTAATGCAGAGGCTCCACAGGAAGCCTCCTTCACTGGGCACACTGTAGCCCCATTTTAGGTATTCCAGTCAGTTATAGGCAGAAGACGGACTTACAAGCTTCCTATGGTGATATTTCTGGGATATTATCTTTTAATTCCAGTTTTCCACAAACTTTTTGAAGCCCCCTCATACACATCAAAACATACACCAATTCAATGAATTCTACATGAAAAAAAAAATTCATTTTTGAAGCACGCTCAGTCTACCAGAGGCTTTGCATCATTTCATTTAATTCTCACAGTAGTATGATTTGGTAGATCCTTTCTATTCACATTTACAATGAGAAACCCAGGGTGCAGAGAGAGAAAATGATGTCCCCAAATTCACATAACTCTTGGAGAACCAGAATCTGAAACCAGGTTCAGGTGATTCTCATGATGCTGCCCCATCTTTACATATTTCTGTTGTTGTTTAAGCCCTTTGTGAGGAGATTGCAGCAAATTTCTGTTTCGGCGTCTATTACCCTCTAAGATACGAGCTGGCTTACATAATGCGGGATGCTAAACTTTACACCATGTGTAAATATCAAATGGCTGGTGTGTTCTTTAACCTGCACTATCTGCCTTAGAGTGCTCATTGGAGGCCAGAATGGCCAAACTTCATCTCTCATACTTTGGATATATTGTCAGGAGGGACCAGTCACTAGAGAAGGATATCATGTTTGGTAAGGTGGAGGGTCAGAGAAAAAGAAGAAGACCCCCAGCGAGATGAATTGGTAAAGTGGCAGCATCAGTGGGCTCAAGCGTGGCAGCAATAGTGAGGTTGGCCCAGGATCGGGTAGTGTTTTGTTCTGTTGTGCATAGGGTTACTATGAGTTGGTACGACTTGATGGTACCTAACAACAACAACAACATCTGTCTTAGGAGTCACGATGTGCACTGTAGGATAAGCTCTCAACCACAAGGTTGGTTTGAACGACAAGGGTAGTTGTTCAAACTCACTAGCCACTCCTCAGAAACCTTATATAGGGGCACTGTGGGTCAAAACCAACTCGATGGCACTTAACAACATCTGCATTGGGCATTTAAGAAAACAGCAGTAAGCACAGTAGTTCTTTCTTCTTCACTTGGTCTTTTCCCCAGTTCAGGGACAGCTGCTATCACTTGGCTTTTGGAAGCCGTTCTCATCTGCACTGTTTCCCATCTAGCACATACTTAAAGCAGATATGCACACTGGACAGAGCACTCAGCTCCTGATTGGCAGCACAACCACAAATGCCCTCAGACCATGGTCTTCCCTCCCCTAGAAATGAGTCCAGTCCCTCTCTTGGCTGTGGCAGTGATATAGAAGATAAGAGTGGGGAAAGCGCCATCTCCTGACTCACGTCCAACTTTCCAAAATGATGGTTCAGCAAATCTGCTTCACAGATCTGGGAAGCAAACCATGATTCAGCAAAACAGAGCCAGGGATATTGGGATATGGCAGAGAGTTGCTCCAAATGTCATAAATATAGGCCACCAGTATACAACAGGCGCTCTATAGTGCCTGATTGGGAGTTCTCTTTGGGGCTGAACTGTTTCATGCAGTGAGTGCACCTGTCTGGAGAATTATTATGTGAGCTGTTATGAGCCCAGCAGATGACTTTTACCAGGTGGACAGGTGATGTGATGTAGTCATTAGGGTGAAGATTCAAAGATACCTGGCTTCCTCACTTAGGATCTGTATAACCTTGGGCAAGATGCTTACCCTCTCTGTATTGCAGTTTCTTCATCTGTAAACTGGTAATAATACTAATGCCTCATAGAGTTGTTTGAGAATTAAATGAGTTAATACATGTGAAATGCTTAGGACTATTCTGAGTACATCATGCTAGTAGGTGTTAGTGAAGATCAGTACCACTCTTAGAGCATGTCCTGGTACCATGCTTTGGAAGACCCTGCTCTGGTCCTCTCCTCTGTTCTCTCCATAGAGTATGGAGTTTGGCAGGGCAGAGCCTGTACCTTTCTGTTTAGACATTCACTAATGGCCAGCACCCAAGAATTACCTGCTGAAACAGCCTCCATATGGACCAGCTCTCTGTGTACTCTCATAAGCTAAAGGTGTGTGTGTTGGGGGGATGGTTGATGCTAGACCTGTAGACTCTGGTGTATACAGCACTTCATGGACCACTGTGCCCATGCCTTGTGGATTATAGTATTCACATCCATGAGTGTAGAGCCCTTCCTGGGCCGTTGAGTACATGTCCATTAGTATATAGCCCTTTACGATCCTTAGGGTCCACACTCATACATGTATGGTCCATCATCAACCACTGTGTCAGAGCTGTGAGTGTGCCATCCTGTCTCGCCATGCTTGGGCACAGAACTCTGTGGAGTTTGAGAATTCTAAACTTGAATCTGGCCTCTCATTTGTGAAGATAAATATTGGAAAACAGCATATATTTTATTTATAAATTTGTAGGCTTGATTTATAACTTTTAAATATCCAGTCGTATGGTATGTGGGCTTTTTTAAATCTTCTCTTAGACCCTGAATGTTTTAAAGGTAGGCCTGGCGATGATAATCTGGTTGGTTGAGTGAGATCAAGAAAAGGATCATCTGGTAGCCAGGGACTGAAAATGATTGTATTCCTGTGTTTACTTGCATTCGCACTTTCTCACTCTGCTAACTTTGGCCAGTGTCTTAGTTCTCTAGTGTCACTGTAACAGATATGCCGTAAGTTGATGGTTTTAACAAACAGAAGTTTGTTCTTTCATAGTTTGGGAGGCTAGAAGTCCAAATTCAGAGTGCCAGCCCTAGGGGAAGGCTTTGTTTCTTTGTTGGCTCTGGGGAAACATCCTTGACTCCTTTCAACATCTGTAGGCCCAGAAGTCCTTGGTGATCTCCATGGGTCTTGGCACCAATCTTCCCTGAGTTCTAGGAGCTTCATAGTACTGAGACCCCAGGTCCAAAAAACACTCTCCACTCCCAGCTCTTCTTTCTTGGTGATAGTAGGTTCTTTACTCCCTCTCTCTGCTCACATTCCCTAGCTCTGGTAACGTAGTGGTTACGAATCAGGCTGCGAACCGCAAGGTCAGCAGTTCGAAACTACCATGTGCTCCACGGGAGAAAGATGAGGATTTCTGCTCCCGTAAAAATTTATAGCGTTGGAAACCCTGTTCAGGGTCGCTATAGGTCGGAACCGATTCTATGGCACGTAACAACAACAATCTTTGAAAAATGGAAGAAGTTGTAGGCCACACCCCTGGGAAACTCCCTTAAACTCAAGATTTTGTGATGGGGTTAAGGGTATTGCAGCTCACCCTTAATCCTCTTAATTGGTTTATCACATTGGATCACATCATGGAGAGTCATCATATAACTGCTCTATTACGTCATTACATGGCTGCCAAGTAAATGAGAAATGTAAGACCTGCCAAGTTGGCACATATTTGGGGAGAGAGGGAGCACAATTCAGTCTATGACAACCAAATAGATGGAAGGTGGAGGTGTTGGAAACTGAGATGCAAAGGCCAAGACAAATGGTATCTGCAGATAAGGCCAGGGGTTCTAGAGACCAGCTGGCCCTCCCACCTGTGACTCTTCATCCCTTCTCCCTGGTTCAATATAAGTCCAGGATGGAGGTCCTCTGGCCCGCCACCCACACCTCCTGGAAACGGCTCTTAGCTCCTCCGGTTTTCTTCCACCCACCCTGCGCCAGATTCAGCTTTAATGATGTGTTTAATGTTGTGATAGGGTCTTTGCTATCATAGGCATCCCCTGCAGTGGTCCTCATGGATCCCTCTTCAGGAACCCCTAGGGCTGAGTGAGCAGCTGGCACTCTCACCAGCCCACATCAATCCAGATAATTCACACCAACGTAAGCAATTGGATCTCTACACAAATCGGGTTTGTTGTTCTATCCTTTCACTCCTCTGCCTCCTCTCTCAAAATGACCTTCAGTGTTTCCACCTACCTTCCTTTCAACCTGATATGCAGCACATCCAATGCATCTGCTCCTGGACCCATGTTCCCAAAATTGCTGGGTATGCCACAGTGAATGAATGACGCACAGGTGGCCAGCAACCACAGTGCATGAAACTCTCCAGGCTTTGCAGGTGCTGTGGTGTGATGGGAAATACATAACATACGAGTCAAACCCCACCACTTGCTAGTAGCTGTGTGTCTTTTGGACAAGTTATTTAACCTCTCTGAGCCATGAGTGCTACATGTATAAAATGAGGACGATAATGCTGACATTTGGGGGGTGGTTCAAAGAGAGGGCATATATGAAGCTCCCAGCACAGCATAGGGGGTCCCTGGGTGATGCAGACAATTAATTGCACGACTCCCAGCTGAAAGGTTGGTGTTTCAAACATACCTACAGGTGTCTCTGAAGACAGGTCTTGCAGTCTGCTTAAGGAGGGTCACAGCCTTGAAAATCCTATGGAGCAGTTCCGCACTGCACATATAGGGTCACCATGAGTCAGAACGAACTTGATGACAGCTAACAGTAACAGTAGAGCACCTGGGAGGGTTGCTGTGGTTGTTGTGAGGTGACGTTGAGTCAGTTCTGACTGCTAGCAACCCTGTATACAGCACTGCCTGCCCTGTACTTCTTCCAAGACAGATTTGTTTGTTTTTCTATCAGCCCATGGTACGTCAGTGTTCTTTGCCAACACCATAATTCATATTCATCATTTTTCCTGTGATCCTCCTCTCAACTTACACATGCATATAAAGCAGTTGAAAATACCATGGCTTGAGGCAGGAGCACCTTAGTTCTCAAAGTAACATCTCTGGTAGCGTAGTGGTTACGAGTCGGGTTGTGAACCTCAAGGTCAGCAGTTCGAAACTACCAGCTGCTCCGCAGGAGAAAGATGAGACTTTCTGCTCCCGTAAAGATTTACAGCCTTGGAAACCCTGTACAGGGTCACTATGAGTTGGAATCGACTCCACGGCACATAACAACAACAACACTTGAAAAAGAAGGTCTTTTGAAGAAAATTTGCCCAATGCAGTATCTCATTTGGTTTTTCAGGTGTTGTTGCCATGAGCTTTGGTGTGGATCCAAATAAAATTAAATCCATGGCACTTCAATATTTTTTCTATTTATGATGATGTTAATTAGTTCAGTTATGGGGTTTTTTTGTTTTCTTTATGTTGAGAGGTATGTGAGCCTCCATTCTGAAGGCTATAGTCTTTGATCTTCATGAGTGTTACAAGTCCTCTTCACTTCAGCAAGAAAGGCTATGTCATCTGCATATTGTAGTTGTTGTTAGGGGCCATCAAGTTGGCACTGACTCTGACTCATAGCGACCCTGTGTACGACAGAACGAAACACTGTCTGATCCCGCACCAACCTCACAATCATTGCTAAGCTTGAGCTCATTGATGCTGCCACTGTACTAATCCATCTCATTGGGGTCTTCATCTTTTTCTCTGACCCTCCACTTTACCAAACATGATATCCTTCTCCAGGGACTGGTCCCTCTTGATAATATGTCTGAAGTATGAGAGACGAAGTCTGGCCATCCTGGCCTCTAGGGGGCATTGTGGCGGTACTTCTGCCAACACAGATTGATTTGTTCTTTTGGCAGTCCATGGTACTTGTAATAGTCTCCTCCAACACCATAACTCAAATGCATCAGTTTTTCTGAAGCCTTCCTTATTCACTCTCTAACTTCCACATAATATGAGGTTATTGAAAATAACAGTGGCTTGAGTCAGAAGCACCTTAGTCCTCAAACTGGTATCTTTACTCTTCAACACTTTAAAAAGATCTTGTGCAGCAGATTTGCCTAATGCGATACATCATTTGATTTCTTGACTGCTGCTTCCATGAGTGTTGATGGTTGATCTGAGCAAAATGAAGTATTTGACAACTTCAGTCTTTTCTCGATTTATGTGGATATTGTTTATTGGTCTAGTAGCGAGGATTTTTGTTTTCTTTACATTGAGATGCATTTTTCTTCATATAATCCAGCTTCACGGATTATTTGAATTCAGATTGAATAAGTATGGTGAAAGAATACAGCCCTGGCACAATACTTTCCTAATTTTAAACCATTCAGTGTTCCCTTTTTCTGTTTGAACAGTTGCCTCTTGGTCTATGTACAGGTTCCTCATGAGCACAATTAAGTGTTCCAGAATACTCATTCTCTGCAATGTTGTCCATAATTTGTCATGATCCACACAACTGAAAGCAGTTGTGTAGTCAATATCTTTCTGATATTCTCTGCTTCCAGCCAAGATCCATCTGACATCAGCAGTGTTATCCCTCGTTCCATGTCCTCTTCTGAATACAACTTGAACCTCTGGAAGTTCTCTGTCAATATATGGTTGCAGCTGTTTTTGCATTATCTTCAGCAAGATTTTACTTGCATGTGATTTTAATGGTATTATCTCATGATTTCTGCATTCAGTTGGGTCACCTCTTTTTGGAATGGGCACAAATATGGATCTCTTCCAATCAGTTCCACCACTCATCTGTCAGTTTGGTCAGGTAGATGTCTTCCAAATTTCTTGGCATAGATGACTGAGTGCCTCCAGTGCCCCATCAGTTTGTTGAAAGATTTCAGTTTGTATTCTATCAGTTCCTGGAGCCTTGTTCTTTGTCCATGCCTTCAATGTACCTTGGACTTCAGTATCATTGGCTCCTGATCATCGGCTACCCCTTGAAATGTTAGAACATCAACCATTTCTTTTTGGCAAAGTGACTCTGTGTATACCTTCCATCTTCTTTGGATGCTTTCTACATCATTCACTATTTTGCCCATGTGATTGTTGATAAGTGCCTTCAAGTCGGTTCCAACTCATAGCAACCCTGTATAGGGTTTCCAAGGAGCAGTTGGTGAGCTTGAACCATTGACCTTGCAGTTCAAATCGCTTTGCAGTCTGGCGCATTAACCCACAGCACCACACCAGGACTCCATTTTGGCCATAGAATCCTTCAGTATTACAAGTTGAGGCTTGAATTTTTTTTTTTTTTTTTTTCCGTTTCCCTCAGCTTGAGAAAAGCTCAGTGTGTTCTGCCATTTTGGCTTTCTAACTCCAGTCTTTGTAATTTTGTTATAATGTTTGACTTTGTCTTCACAAGCTGCCTCTTGAAATTTTCTGTTCAGGTCTTTTACCTTCTCATTTCTTCCATTTACATCTTCACATGGAGCTCTGGCAGTGTTGTAGTGGTTACGAGTTGGGCTGCGAACCTCAAGGTTAGCATTTTGAAACTACCAGCTGTTTGCGGAAGAATGATGAGGCTTTCTACTCCCATAAAGATTTATAGCCTCAGAAACCCTGTACAGGGTCACTATAAGTCAGAACTGACTCCACAGCCCATAACCACCACCACCATGTTGGAGAGCAAGTTTCAGAGTTTCTTCTGACAATCATTTTGGTCTTTTCCTTTTTTCTTGTCTACTAAATGACCTTTTGCTTTCTTCCTGTATAATGTTCTTGATGTCATCCCACAATTCCTCTGGTCTTCTGTCTTTAGTGTCTAATGCATCAAATCTGCTCTTGAGTTAATCTCTAAATTCAGGTGGGATATGTTTAAAGTCATATTTTGGCTCTTGTGTACTTGTTTTCATTTTCTTCAGCTTCAGTCTGAACTTGCATATGAGCAAGTTGAATCGTTGAATATAAACCATTCATGACACCCAGGGACCTAAACAATAGACAAGACCTTATTTATCTTTGATTCCTCATGCCTGACACATGTTGGTCCTCATAGTCTTTAAGCTGTGAGGAACTTACTCTGCTGGGAGGGTTGGACTGAGTCTGCAGGCACAAGTAACTAGAGATCCCTTGACTGAGCTCCAAGTAGAGCTGCCTTTGTTAACTCATCTTGTCTGTCATCCTTAACTTTCTCCCTTGGTTGGAAAATGTCACCTTTGAAATTCAATCTAGCATCTGAACCAGGAAGGAGCTGTGTGGGCCTAGGGACCCATGCACGTGTCTTAAATGTGCCGACGAGGCGGTAGGGAGTCTCATGTGGCTGCTTACAACATACTTCCTTTCTTCTCCTGACCACTTGTGTTAGGCTTGCTGATGCACTTTAATCTCTTGCATAAATATTCATTCCTGCCTGTCCAAGAGAGATGTGCAATAGAAGTGTAAATGCAGAAAATTTCAAGGTTTATAAATGGCAAGGAGGAAAACAGCCCTCCAAGGGAGGCAGCTGTGAGAAGGGTTAAAGTGGAAAGCCAGCTTTCAATTTATGCTCTCGTGGACAAATGTAAGATCATTCTAATGGTCTAATGGATGCTGTGTTGATCTGGGAAATCTCCCACACAGATGGCAGAGGGCCTGCCTGGGTCTCAGGTTGGCTGTCTAGGCCTTTAAATATGATTATGGGTAGATAGGGTTTAGTTATTCTTTACTTTCTTTTTATTTTCTCTTTGCATTGTCTCCTTTGGAATCTCTTATTTCAAAGAAAGGTAAATATCAAGTACTCATATGTTTTGCTGTTTGTAACAGATGCCAGTGAAGGAATCGAAGGCAAATGGGTGTGTTAAAATCATTTTAACAAATCAGGACTGCTTGGAGTAATTTCCCTAGAAACCTGCTGGTTTTCACAGGATTTTTAAGTTGAAACTCAAGACAGTTGTAAATGTGTCCTTTTGTTGGATAACAGAAGGTGAATGCTAATGCTGAGAGGGAATGGGAGCCTGACCAGATCTTGTCTTAAGAGCCCTTAGGAGTTCTTTCTGCCTTTCAAGGCCTCAGCCTCCTTGCAGTAACAGTTTGAAGCCAGCCCTTTAGGGTCAGAACTGGAAAGTGGGAGGCTGGTCCTGTGGTCCGAAGGCAGAATGACCCTGGGCCAGTCAGTTCACCTCTGCACTTCCCACCTTGTCTGTCAAAGGAGGGAACATGACAAGATGTGAAGAAATGCCCATCAACAGAGCAGGGAGGGCTGGAAGACTGTGAGCCAAGAGAAAAACAGGGGCCTGGATATTAGTTGTCAGGCACCAACCAGCTCATCTCAAGGAAGTCATTTAGCTTGGCCAGCCTGTTTTCTTACCCATAAGATCAGAGGTTGGCAGTAAAGGGCCAGATAATAAATCTTTTAGGTTTTGCATGCCATGTGGTCTCTGTTACAACGCTTCATCGGTGCCACTGTAGCAGGAAAGCAGTCATTGTTGTTGTTAAGTGTTGTCGAGTCCGTTCGGCTCATAGAGACCTTGTATAGGGTTTCCTAGGAGCAGCTGATGGGTTTGAACCGCTGATCTTGTGGTTTGAAGTCCAGTGCTGATCTTACAGCATCATACCAGGACTCTGCAAACAGCCACAGACAATCTATAAACAGGTGTGGCTGCATTCCAATAAAACTTTTTTTACAAAAGCAGGTGGCAGGTTGTTGCTTGACAACCCTTGGATTAGATGACCAGCAAGCTTCCTTCTCTTGAGTGTTAACATGTCTTTTCTCAGTAGATAACAAATGAATTTGAATGTGAAATGCCAGGTTCTTTTATTTGCTATGTCATTAACTGAAATAACACATTAGAAAACTATCTTGGTATTTTGCTTTGTAAAAAAAAAAATTCTCATGAAGCGACCACTACTATAAAAAGTCAAGAAAAAGTTGACATTCCATAATAAACTTTCTATGATGGTTGCCAGAGATACAAGGGAAGGGAGAACTATTCACTGGGTAGGATGCTAACTGGGGTGACAGGAAAGGCAGTTAAGCAGAAGGGGACAGAAAAGAGGAGGGAGGGGAAAAGGAAATTGCTTTTTTTTTGGCAGGGGGATTGAAGGGCTCTAGGTTGTTGGGGGGTTTTTTCCCCCATGTACAGGATGGGGAAGAATGTATACTTATTTTCTTATTTTAAAAAATCTTATACATTATTTTCATTTGAAACATGGTTTCTGTATTGTTGTTATGACATATTTAATATAAGATAGTCTGACCTTTTATTCCATCTTAATAATCTTATTTTCCTTAATAACATGGCCTCTATAATGGTGAATTATTATACTCAGAACTGATTTTGAAGACTGCCTTGTATAAAAAATTATTTTCTAAATCTCAGATTCTTAGAGCTGAAAGGGATCTTTGAGATGCTAGAGTCCAGCTGCCCCCTCTATGCTAGAAGCCCTCCGTCTACAAGTTCCTGACTCTAGGTTATCTATATCCTGCCAAAAGTCAGCCATCTCTAGAGAGCCTTCTCCACACAAGCCCTTCCAGGTATCAGCGAGTTCTTGCATGCAGGCAAAGTCGGCTTCCTTGTAACTTCCCCCATTTTTCTTAGTAGTGCGTGCTCCTTCCTTCTACCTCCTCTTCCCACCCTTCTCCCCTAGAGTCAAAATCTGCGCAGTTTACGTCAGTGGGCCACTGCAGCTCAGCTTTCTGCCCTTGATTGCAAACCCATCTCTCCTGGTCTTGGTGTCTCTGGACCCACATCACCTCCCTATCTATCATCTCCTGCCACATTGCCTTCCCTCGTCCAGCCTTTTGGGGTGAGAGATGCTGTTAGCCTCTCTGCTTGACTTTCCATTCCAGCTTCTCCCCTGGCTCTCTCTTTCCAGCCCCATGTGGCTCAACCCCCATGCCTATCCTTGGTATCTAGTAACTTGCCTGTGTCTAGCCCCTTGTTGTTGTTGTTGTTGTTAAGTGCCGTCGAGTCGGTTCCGACCCATAGCGACCCTGTACAGGGTTTCCGAGGGTGTAAATCTTTACGGGAGTAGAAAGCCTCATCTTTCTCCACGGAGCGGCTGGTAGTTTCAAACCGCTGACCTTAAGGTTCGCAGCCCGATTCGTAACCACTACGCTACCAGAGCTCCTTAGTTTATCCAGTAAGAACATTTAGAATATATGATCATCCTTCAGATGTTTAAAGTCTACTCTTTCCCAAACCATCAGCTCCTCAATGCCTACAACCTCCCTCATATGACCTGGGGTTTAGATTCATCACTCAAAGTTCAGGCTTTCCTGCCATGAATAAACAGCTAACTCCCTTCTCAACAGAAGTCTGTGCTAATGAAAGCATGCATCTATTAGAAAGTATGTGCTGTTAAGAAGGGTGAAACGAAGGTCCTGGGAGTTGCAGTTTTCAGATGGGAGCAAATGGGTACACTTAGCACATTGAAGACGCAGCAGCTTGTGCTGACAAGTAAATGTGGTATCTGGGGTGCCAAAACTGTAACGACTGATCTTCTAGATGGAGAAAGGGAAATGTGCAATTTGGAGAGTTTGTTATCCTGCTGTTGTATTTATGGAGCACCAACAGCAAACTACATGTTCCACAAAATGCAAAATTGGGCAAGAATCCTACTCCAAAGAAAACTTGTATCTTCCTTGAAACTGGTGAGAAAAGCAGAAAGACACCACAGGAAAGTGAAAGTCAAGGTTAAAGCCAGGAGGCACAGTGACACTCAGTGAGGACAGATGGCAGGGCGCTGCCATTAGAAATGAAGAGTCATGGAATCCTGGATATTGGAGCTAATGGGACTTTGGGGGATCGTGTGCTCTATTCCCCTCATTATACAAATATATTCTGAGGTCCAAGGGTGCTCATAGTCTCAGAGCCCCACCCGTGTTGTCCCATGATCAAAAGTGGCTGTTTCCACTGAGGAAGCTGAGCATACTGTGGTCTTGCTCTGCTTGGAGACATTACACTGGGAGAGGAAATGCATAAAGCATTGTGATTAGTGCAAGGAAACATCTTCTTGAAGGGACCTAGAGAAAAAGTGCTCTTGACCTCTGGAATAGGGCATGTGGCATGCATGTCGTTTTAACTTTGTTACTGGGGTTCTTTGGTCTTAAAATCTCACGTTACCAATCTGCTGATGGAAAGTTACTCCTCAATGTACCTTTCTTAAAGAGAGGCCTGAATACTTCTTGCTACAGAGAAATTTAACTCTGAACAGAACCAAGTTTTATGTAGGAACAGCATCCCCCTCCCACATGCAAACAAATGGCAGTACAGGACAGATAAGCACCCAGAACTCGGCCCTCTGGTAGGCCCCTCCCTAGCTCTGGTTGGAGAAAATGAGGATCCCCAAAGCAAATGAGAATCTACATACATGGTTAAACAATTCCAGTTAACCATCAAGTCCCCAGGATGTAACCACGTATTCAGGTCAAGAAGCCTGGCTCTGGATCTTGATAGACAGAGAGGTACCATCTCTGGTGGGTTCCAGATGAGTGGAGAGATGCTTGAAGCCTGTGCATCCGCCTGTGTGCACTCACACACAGAATCACAAAGTATGCGTGTGCAATGAAATATACCTCTGCTACACTGAGGGGATTCTGACCCATAGCAACCCTATATAGAGGTTCCCAAGACATTTTTATGGGAGCAAAAAGTCTCATCTCTCCCGAGGAGCACATGGTGAGTGTGAACTGCTTACCTTGTTTTTAGCAGTCCTGTGCTTATCACACAGCACCACCAGGGCTACTGTAATGAAGTAGAAGCAGTATTTATCATTAGTCCAGGTATTTATAGTGTTCAAAACACTGTCACACAGATGACCTTTTTATCTCTTCAAAGAATAAGTATTGTTATTCCCAATTTATGTACAGGGAAATTTACATATAAAGAAATTGATGTCAAAGGGTTTGCTTAAATGACAAGAGAGCAAAACTAGGTCCAGAACCCAGCCAACTTCAGAGTCATGCATGACTGTGCCTGCCAGGTTTGGTGCCGTCTCCACTAGAAGTGTTTCCTGAGCCCTCTGCCCCTCTGGAGTACCCCTCAGTACATGCTGCGGTGTCCTGGACTCATCTCTTTCATTGTCTGCCACCTCAATAGATCAGAAACTCCCGGCAGGCAGCAGCCGTGACTTGTTTATCTCTGTATTCCCAGATCCAACAGGGTCCTGTTGGAGCACTGTGGGCTAATGGGCTAGACTGAAAAGTCGGTTTGAACCACAAGGTCAGTAATTCAAACTCATCAGCTGCCCCTCAGAAACCATATACAGGGTCAGAACCAACTCAACAACAGCAGGACATGTCTGGCACATCAAAGATGTGCTATAAATACCCAGAGTTCTTTCACCATGACTTTTAGGGCACCATAGGATGTGCATTGCGGCTGCATCTCCCACATCTTTGGCTTCACCTCTACCTCGGTTAGAGTCTGACTCCAAAAACACTAAGTATTTGACCAACTCAGGGCCTTTGCCCTTGTTGCTGTCTTAGCCCAGTGATCCATGGGTTCTCTTCCTTACTTCACTGGTTATTAGCTTGTCATTCTCAAAGAGGCCTTCCTTATCACTCTGTTTTAAAAAGCAATCCCATTCCCTCCTTATTTCCTTTCTCCTGTTTGTTTGTTGGGGGCACTAGTGTCTCAGCAGTAAAATTCTCACCTTCCATTCAGGAGACCCAGGTTTAATGGCAACTGATGCATGTGTGACCATCATCCGTCAATGGAAACTTGTGTATTGCTATGGTACTGAACAGGTTTTAACAGAACTTCTAGACTAAGACCAAGGAGAAAGGCCTGGTATCTATTTCTGAAAAGCAGCCAATAAAAACACTCTGAAATCCAATCTGCAACTGATCATGGGACTGGCTAAGGACCAGGCAGCGCTTTGTTCTATTGTACATAGTCACCATGAGTTGGGACCAAATCGAAAGCAGCCAACAACAATATTTATTTGTGAATTGTCAGTTTCTTCCACCAGTATCTAAATTCCCTGATGGCATCAGCTCTACTTAGCTCACTGCTGTGCCCCCAGTGCTTTGGAAAGCCTGGACCTCTCAGTAAATATCTATGGAATCAATGAATATACTGTACTGTTTCTTCATATCAATGGAGAGAAAAAGACGCGGAAAACTGTTTTCTCATACATCCTGACGGGACTGTAGTGCTACAAGCCCTTAACTTACCAAGTCCCTTACTTCTCACCCTTTTCCCCCTCAGAATGTGAGAATTGGCCATCACTGTGCTGGAGAAGGGTGGGGACAAGTGTTTCTACAAGGCCAGACTAACCCACTGCCGCTGAGCCAACACCAACTCCTAGAGACACCATAAGACAGAGTAGAACTACATCATAGGGCTTCAAAGGCTGTAATCTTTACACAAGCCAGAAGCCTCATCTTTATCCCTCTGAGCAAATGGTGGGTTTGAACTGCCTGCCTTTCGGTTAGCAGCCCCATGCTTAGCTCACTATGCTACTGTTGCTGTTGTTAAGTACCTTCAAATCAGTTCTGGCTCATAATGACTCTGTATAGGATTCCCAAGGAGCAACTGAAGGGTTTGAACAACCAACTTTTTAGTGTAGGATAAGTCAGTGTTTATCCTACGGCACCACACCAGGACTCCATTGGGCTACTGTTGTTAAGTACTATGAATTGGATCCAACTCATATGACCCTGTATAGGATTTCCAAGGAGTGGCTGGTAGGTTTGAACTGCTGACCCTATGGTTAGTAGTCCAGTGCTGACCCTACAGCACCATACCCGAACTCTAGGACTCCTGGTGTGGTGCTATAGAATCAGCACTGGACTGCAAACCACAAGCTAATTCAAACCCACCAGCTGCTCCTTGGAAACCCTATATAGGGTCGCTATGAGTCTGAACAGACTAGACGGCACTTACCGACCACCACAACAACTGGGAACCAAGAACAAGAGGGTTGGTTACATTGGGTTCAGACAGCATGTAACTGCTAAGATGTTGACTGGGATAATGGTAGTTTCTGAGTTTTGAGGAAAGGCCATTCCTTCCATCCCCACTGTGTTGTTATCATGCAGGATGGGCCGAGTTTTGTCGCATCCTGCTGTGTATCTCCCCCCTGGAAACTTTCCCAGACACCTGATTTTCTCACTTAAAGAGTACCACTTCTTTTCTCTTTGAAAATTAGTGCAGGAGAATTTGTCTCTGTTACAAACCCCATTCTGGTGGAAAGTAGAGCATGTTCACCATTGACACAGACCTTTCTAAATTCTTGTTATGTGCAGATCACTGGACTCAGGGCTTGAGATGCAAGGACAGGTCATACAAAAGAAAAGTCCCTTGCCTTGCGCTCAGAGAACTTATAAACTGACTGAGTTCTTTGTGCCAATAGTTCTGCAGAACTCTCCTTGAAGCTCAGGAATTAGGGCATGGAGGTGCTGTCCTGTCTTGCATCCCAGAGAAATCCTATGTCCCACTGCCTTATAAACTCCTCTTCTGCACTGACCAATATTACAGGAGTTTGGGGTATTCCTACAGTGAGACCCAAATGAAAGCAGATGGACAATGACTGTAGCCTCGCAGAGCAGAAGGAGCCCTCGTGGCTTACAGATTACTAAAGAAAAGCTAGGTGGTTTGAAGCCACCATTGTCTCTGCAGAAGAAAGACACAGCAACCTTATTCCATGAAGATGACATTGAAGAAAACCTTATGGGACAGTTCTGCTCTGTCACATGGCATCTCAGTGATCTAACAGCATCACATAGCAGCAGGTCCTGTGCTGGGCCCTGGAGCTGCAGAACTAAACTGGACATAAACCTTATCTCAATGTACTTAGCATTTGAAGGAGACAGATGTATATGGTGGCACGGTGGTAGATGAAGTCAGAACATGGAGAACTTTGTGGTCCACGTTAGAGAGCCTGTCCTTCATTCTGTTGGTGATGGAGAGTCATTAAAAGGTTTTGAGCAGAGGAGTGACTTGGTTGGGATTTCAGTTTCACAAGAACCCTTTAGAGGGGTGTTGTTAGGTAGTTAGCTGGATTCGTCATTGACATTCCAAGCCTCCCTAGACCCATGATCACCACCTCCCCTACCTTGCTTAGCTGGTCCAGGTTCCTCTGCATTGTGACTGCACAGCACATGGATTTTGCCGGCACAAACTTACCTTGCATGCTGTCCTCACTGGAGGGACAGAAGCTACGTCTTCCTCATCACTCTCCCCTCAATATCCAACACAGAGCCTGGAATATTGGAGGATTTCACTAAATACAGTGTTTCAGTGACTGTTTAACTATTGCAAAAGTGCCAAGGAGAGGAAATGAGGTGTGGCTGAGCTAGAACATAGAATGGAAGAAAATGCAGGTATCTGTGCAGACCCCTGATGAATGCAGGAGCAGTGGGGACACTCTCAGGTCTTGACTTCCTAGACTTGGCTTGATTGTCCTCATTTGTAAAGTGAGGGTTGGAGACTGAGTAGAAGGTGAAAGCTCATGGTCAGTGTGGCTGCCACAGTTTCCCCAGTATGACCAGTCTCTGGAAAACTAGCTAAAAGTTGGAAGGAGATAAAAGTTTACTTTTCTGTTTCTGTGCCTCCAGCTATATCAGAAGATCAACCTCCTTCTTCTTAGAGCCCCCAACAGCCAACCTTTGCCAAAAATGACAGATCTATGCCAAACTGTATCGAATTCCATTCTCAAAACCCTACTTGTTTTATGAATCGATTAGTAAAAAAAAAAAAAAAAAATTTTTTGTAATTTTTTTAATGAGTTTTTGCCTCCACATCACTGTTTACTATGCCCTAAGATAGTCCCTGGAGTCCTGGTGTGGCGCTGCAGGATAATGTGCTGGACCTCAGGGTCAGTTTGAGCCACAAGGTCTACAATTCAAACCCACCAGCTGCTCTTCTGAAACTCTTTACAGGGTCGCTGTAAGTGGGAACCGACTTAACAGCGCTTAACAACAACAAGATAATACCTGGCAGTGCAGTGGCTCTGTCGGGTAAACACTAGACTATTAACTGCAAGGTTGTTGGTTTGAGCCCACCAGATGCTCCATGGTAGAAAGATGAGGTTTTCTGCCCCCTCAGAGATTTATGGTCTCGGAAACCCTATACAGGGTCGCTATGAGTCAAAACTGACTGGACAGCACTTAACAACAAGATAGTCCATGAGTCTCATATGCCCAGTAAGGGGCATTGGATTATGTTACACACAGGTTTGTGTCAAGAACTCAGACAATATAGTGTAAGTACCTCAAAAACTACAAAGTGCAATAGAAATCTGTGTCCATCATCACATATCATAGGCCCCAAGGTGCTGAGCATGGTGAGGAAGCATTTGGCTGAATGTTGGAAGGATAAACTGTCTATATGCTATATTTATTGCCTGGTGTCTTATTGCATAGAAAATTGCCACATCCTACAGGTGCCAACAGGTTAGTGGGTCCCAGTATGGTAGGTGATGCTGTGGGTTCTGATGGGCCGCCTCCTTTAGATTTGGGCTTGACCTTCAATGATTTGCACAAACTTGGATCTCGGCACTGCTCCTGCTGGAGTCAGCATCTCCTCGTTTCCACCCCACACAGCAGAGCTGAGGGTAGGGCACACCTGCATCCATCCACGGACAGGCAGCATCTCTTCTCCCCCACTAAGCGGACCTTCTGTCCCTGGAAACACCAATTCATTTGCTGTCGGTGTCTATTCAAAGCAATGCACCAGAATGAAGGAAGGCAGCCCGAGCAGCACAGCAGAGCTATGCTCTCAGGAGAGGTGTCAGGCAGCTGTGGGAGGTGGGAGGACACTGGAAGTTCTAAGGCCACATATGTGATCCTGGATTTGACCTGCCTTTGCTCTATCAAATTCCTTTTGTAAATGCAAGCCCGCTAGGAGGGTTAGTCCTAATGGTCATTCACACCCTGATGAAAATAAATTTACTTATGGACCTAATTACTCATGTTACAAAGCTTCTCTATGTGTTCTTTCCACACATGAATAATTGAATCTTCACAACTCTGTGAAGTAGTTGTTATGTTGCACATGAGGAAACAGTTTCAGCTGGAGCCATGAAGGAACATGAACATAGGGATGCAGGGAAGAAAAGGGATTTCAAGCCCCATTTCCTCCCCCTGCAAAACTTGTCTCCCAGGAGACTTCTAGGGACAGGAAGCTGATTGGGGATGGTTATGAATCCAGAACCCACTAAGGGGCATCCTGGCTGAGGACAGCAAACCTGGTCCCAAGAGGCCATCATGAGAGAATTTGCTCATCTGTTGTCACCTCCCCACTTTGGTCAAAAACTGACTGGCAGGGCATAGCTTCTCTGTAGAACATTCCTGTATTTTTATTTTTTAATCAGAAAATGACGTTCATTTTAAGCTTCTCATCCCTTTAACGTAGTCATCTTAACAATGTACTTGAAATGGGTTTCACAAAACTACAGACTCTTAAGTCTAATGACTTGTATTCATACCCACCCCCTGGCACTTATTAATGATAGGACTTTGGGTAAATTATATAAAGTCTCTGAGCCTCAGTGTCCACATCTGTAAAATGGGGGTCACCCTCACATATACCTCACAGGATTGTTGTAAAGATGAAATGATTTGGTTGTTCTTTGCCCATGGCCCAGCATGTCAACAGTGCTCACAAAATGGTCATTGTTCCCGGGCCTACTGCTAGACCCAGCCTGCTCCTGGTATAAGAACAGGAACTCGGACAAGGCCTACCCCTTGGAGTGACAGAGTGCCCTCAGTGTTCCAGCCCGGCCCTGGGTAATGAGTCGGATATTTGGGGAAACGAAAAGCTGGATTCAGGAGAGGGTCCCTGGTAGCATACATGGTTTGCACTCGTCTAACTAAAAGGTTGGTGATTCAAACCCACCTAACAGCATCACAGAAGAATGCCCTGGTGGTCTGCTGCTGTAAAGATTCTTGTTGTCAAGTGCCGTCAAGTCAGTTCTGATTCACGTTGTTGTTGTTGTTAGGTGCTGTTGAGTCAATTCCAACTCTTAGTGACCCTGTATAAGGTTTCCAAGGAGTGTCTGGTGGGTTTGAACTGCAGACCTTGCTATCTATCAGCAGACCAGTACTTACCTTACAGTGGCACACCAGTACTCCTAATGGCCCTATGTAGAGTTTCCCAGGCTTTAAATCTTTGCGAGAGCAGAAAGTCTCATCTTTCTCCTGCGGAGCGACTGGTGGGTTCAAACTGCAGATCTTGTGGTTCACAGTCCAGTGCTTATCCTATGAAACTACCACGCTGCCACAGCCAAGAATATACTGTGGAGCTCAGTCCTACTCTGTAACACGTGGGGTCACCAGGAGTTTGACTCAACAATGAGTTAGGTTTGGTTTTGGTGTTGGAAGTTAGTGTGAACATGCTCTTGGTCAGTGAAATCAAGAGATTAATGTCTTCCCTCAAGGCTCTTTTTCAGACATCTGAGGCAATAGTGGGGAGATTCGGACTTGGCCTCCCAGGCATTTAGAGGTGGATTCTAAGGGAAAGCCCCCTTCAGGCTCCAGAGGTTTCTCTCCTAAACTCATTCAGACTGTGGGCCTCAAAAAGCCTGCTTAGTACTTTTGTAAAAATGGGAGTAAGTGGGGTGACGTTCAGAAGAGAAGACCGGCTTTGAGTTCACACCTTTACCTTCCTTCCCTCTATCTCTCTCTGTTCTGTATCTGTCTATCCAGGAACCAGAGTTGTGAGTACAATCATAATAGAAACGTAATAAATGAATAAGAAAGCTAATCCCTAGTAAATCCGTTTTGAACGTGGGAATGACTAAGCTGGGAATGAACTGCAGAGCCAATGGACAGAGACACCCTAAGAATTGAAACAGAGCCGGTGATGTGGGAGAGGCCTGGCTGCATCTGGAACCGAAATTGCAGAATGATAGCCAGAGAAGGCCACAACCCTAAGTAATATCTCCTGATGGTAATTAAGTCTTCGAGAGCCTAGATCAGGCAATTTACCGAACACGATTTATATTCTCTTAGGCAAAATCACTATGACCTGGATGAACATTTAGCCAGAGAGCAATAAAGAATGAAATGCAGCAGGTGGGGAATTAGCCTCTGGGAAGTTCGAAGTCCAGCTCGATGGCTGGTCATATTTCAAATATTACAGGAAATTAGATCATATTGAACGTTGACTGAATGCTTATTCTGTGTGAGGAACTGTGCTGGGGACTTTGACAGCCTTGATTCATTCTAATCCTTCATTTTAAGCCCTGGCAACATGGTCCAATAACCACTTGAGAGTTTTCAGTTCTAAAGACATATTCTTTGGCCTTGTGGGTTGGGCTTTTCCCCTTTGCAGCACGTGACCAAAAAGAAATGCTATTCCCAGTTACTTGTAACTACAACATGAGACTTCATACATGTGTAGAATGGACTCTAAGCAGGAATCTGTACATCAGCCACAGTCAGTGTGTTCTTGCTGTTTGACAGCTGTTGCAACCTCTGTACCACGTAGCTCTGGACATGTCTGAGATTTTCAGCTTTCTCTCTATGCTTGGTAATGTCATCCATATCAAGCACCTTAACTTGAAAGCCAAGCTCTGAAAACAGAGGCCCACATTTTGGGTGTAGCGAACATTATGAAACCAAGTCTAAACCTACTTTTTCTGTCCCTGACCATCCGTCCTGGAAACAAACAGTTCCTGTTTCTAACAGACTCACCCAATTTGAGATCTCCATGATGCAAAACTCAGCAGGTGCCCTGAAAAGTGTTCTCTGTGGACACATCTTAAGCACCTGAGCCTCTGAATTGCTTGGCCCGGAGGAGGCATAAAAGAGAAAGGTCAGTGTTTCTGGAATATTCAGGAAAACCCTGTCTCCAGCAGTTTAGTTTCACATAGAGGCTGTGTACCTTCCACCCTCCAGATTTGGTCATCCAAGATTGAATACTGGTCACTTTGGTTGTCAAAATATCATATCTTCCTAGCAGGAACCTTTCAAGTTTCTCTGTCACTCCCTACATGCATTTGTAGGGCACAGGTCCTTCATAAGCTTGATTTTACAGTGCCAATACATGTCCACACTTCATAACTTTTTAATTCCAAGATATTACCAACAGAGATCACCACCCATCTGTCAATGTGTGTTGGCTTGCAAGTTTCTGTGTTGCTGGAAAGTATGCCACCAGCATTTCCAATACTAAGCAGTGTCATTATGGTGGACAGAGGAGGTTTCAGAGGAGCCATCAGACTAAGATAGACTAGGAAGAAAGACCTGGCAATCTACTTTTTTTAAATTTTGCTAATAAAAATTTGCTAATTTAAAATTTTGCTAATTAAATAAAAATTTTGACAACCAAAATGACCAGTATAGTGTTGGAAGACGAGCCCCGTAGGGTGGACGACATGCCAAGGGTACAGTGCTTGTAACAATGGACTCCAGCATTCCCACAGTCTTGAAGATAGCACGTGACTGGGCAGTATTTGTCTTGTTATACGTGGGGTTGGCAAGAGCCAGAGCAGCTAACAGCAGCCAGCAGAGAGGCACTTTGAGCTTGTCCTAAGACCATTTTATTCCATTACACTTTGTGCGCACTGCTCAAAGCCCAGAGGTGTTTAGCTGCCCAGAGCCCAGCCAGATGAGATCTCAGGAGCTGAGTCTCTCACAGTCGGGGACATGGGTTCTGCTTTCCAAAACTGAGGGCCCCTTGAGCTTTCTCTGTGTGGCTCAGTTCAAAGCTTCATAACTTTGGAAGTGATCACTGAGCCACCAAACCCATCTGTACACATAATTTAGTCACTGCTTCAGTGATGGACAAGGAAGGAAGGAGTAGTGAAGTTAACATCGAGCTGGGCTTGGACACATCACATGGGAGCCAAAGTCAGTTATTGCTCACCACCTGCATTGGCTTCAATGACAGGAAAGAAAGGATAATGAATTATATCCAAAACAGCAGAAATAAGAGAGCAGCTACAGTCTCTTCATGCCTGACTTTTCAAAGATGCCCAGCTGGGAAAAAGAGAGGATCTGAAGCTGGACTTTCAAATACCCAGGGAACAGCAGGTCAGGGCCAATGATAAATCCCTGCTACTTTTTTCTTTTCTTTTGAAGGTAGCTCCTCATCTTCTCTTGATCCTGTAACTCCAGGCTGGTTTCCCTGGCAATTCAGCTGACTTCCTGAGTCCAAGGTCAGGAAGGGGGTGAAGGGGCAAGGCACAGAAATATCTATGTAACAGGTATACTCAGTGTTAGGGACAGAGTAGGAACCTAACAGCTGGCCTAACCACACCCCACCTGGCACTTGAACCATCAATTTCAAGAAACTGAGGCCAGCACACCTTCTAAGAAATAGAGCAGTGCTAGACCACCAAAAAGGTGCAAATAAGGAATATGTGCCACGTAGACCCTGCCACCAACTACAATTAAACTTGAGAGAGACAAGCCTATAAAGAGGGAGAAAGAACAGAAAGCCGGGCGGGGGCTCTCTCACTCATGAGAAACAGCCACTTCTCGTCTTCTGAGAAATGCACTATTCATAGCTTAATAAACCTTGCTTTCTACTTGCTGATTTTTGTCTGTGTGTACTGTTTGCACCAACCTCAAGTAGGTCTTGCTAGACTTGCAGACATGAATTTATCGGACCCTCACATTCACAGAAGTAAAGCCATGTATGTAAAGGAGGAGGTGAAAGGAGTTGAAAATGGAGAATTAAAACATTGAAGCAGGCCTCCCTGACTACTTCAAAAGAGACAGTTAGAAATGCTGTTGTCCTGCTTTATAAACAAGGGAAATGAGGCATACATTGACTATGTAACTTGCCTAAAGTCACAAAACTAGTACTTGTGTTTTCATATCAAGTGCCTTCTAGTAGGTTCCAACTCAGCAGCCCTGCGTTTAATAGAAGGAAACACTACTCAGTCCTGTGTCATCCTCACAATAGAAAGTATATTTGAGCCCATGGTTGCAGCCACTGAGTCTATCTATCCCGTCATACACCAGAAGACCAAACATTGGACCTATCATAGAACAAGCTTCCCATTTTCAAAAAACAAAGAAAACACTGCCAATGACCAACCATCAAGAAGCTCTGCACTTATAGTCATTTTGCTTGGAGTAGAAACCACTTTATAAGTGGGGCTATTTGAAATGGGTATACCTAGATGAACTGCCCTTCCTCAGGTTTGCAAAAGACCACACTCACTGGCCCAGGCCAGAGCGACCAGCTGAACAGTGACCAGCCCGTTCCCAGAAGCATAATGACAGGGACTTGAAGACCAAAGGCGAGCTGGAGATCCAAGCTTGTGTTCTTCCTACCAGTCAGAACATCTTGGGATGAAAACTTGCTGAGAGCAGCAAAGGCTCCTGGGACTAAAGGCAATTTGCGTTTCTTAGAGACAGACAATATGTTCATACCAGATGTCATTTTAAGCTAAAAACCTATGGTTATGTTGCTTAGATGATCTTCTTTATTTACTCTAACCCATAATCCAGAAGCCATTTTATATTGAATGTGGGCCATTGAACATTCCTGTGAGAACCACAGCTTCGTATTTTTAGGTGGTGCAGTTTCCCGTTGGGGAATTACATTCCTGTCTGCAGCTTCCTACATTTAGAATCTGATTATCTCTGTGTTTATTCTATCACTGGTCCCAGGGGTCGGCATCTCATTCTTTTCTGCTAGTGCAGCATGACCCCCCAAATAATGCCTGCATAACTCATCACTCTGCCTGAGGAGACCTTGTTCCAGGGAGGGTCTGCGCCTGAGTGGTTGCCTTTCACCTGTGCAGTTCCCTTGAAGGGGTGAGGAGAGGGAGTCTGAGGAGGCATGGGGGTCACTGTGGGCCCAGGAGACCTGGGGCAGAGGCTGAAGCAAGCATTCTCTACTGAACAGTCTGTGAATTGAGGCGCCAACAGTAAGGCTCCTGTTGAAAGGGGATGGGTTTCTCCCACCTGGGCAGACTCTTACCTCCTGGCTTTGGAGGTTTGTTGTTGTTGTGAAGTGCCATTGAGTCAGTTCCAACCCATAGTGACCCTGTATAGGGTTTTCAAGGAGCAGCTGGTGAGCTTGAACTACCAAACTTGCAGTTCAAACGGGTTTGCAGTCTGGCGCATTAACCCACAGCGCCACACCAGGACTAGGACAGTCCAAATGTAGAATTGGAACTCTATGAAGAGAACCTATACCCCCACATGAGGCAGAAAACATCAGGCCAGTACTAGGCCTACCTCGATGTGTTTTGAGCACGGGGTGTCAGATTCCCCAATCAGCAAAGTCAGTGCACACTTATTTCTTAGTGTGGTTGTAGACACAATGCCCACCTTGCCTAATGGTAAGGGACAGGTATAGCCTGAGGGTCCAAGACATCTACCAGCTTGGCCTCTTCTTTCTTGGTCACTATGGACAAGTTGTTGAGTCACCCTAAACCTCAGTTGCCTTTTTTTCTTTTTTTTAACTTTTTATTGTGAATCAAGTGAAGGTTTATGAGCAAATCATCAGTTGTTACATTCAACAAATTATACACTTCATTGCATCTCAATGATTGCAATCCCTCCATGTAACATCTCTTATATTATTTCCTCCCACTGTTTCTTGATTCCATTCCTTCTTCTTTCTCAACCCTTCTCAAATTTGTCCCTGGGTAAATACTGCGATTTTGATCTCAGATAGTTGACCATTCTATGGTGTGAGTAGCTCTCTAATGTAGTTGTCTCTTCTGTGTACCTGTCTATTGCTTGACTGAAAATTGAGCTACAGGGGTGAGTTCAGTTCCAGACCTGAAGGGTGACCAAGGGCCATAGTCTCAGGGTTCCACCAATCTCTGTCTGACCAGTAACCAGGTCTTTTATATGATTTTGTTACACATGTTCTCTCACATCTAATGTGCTCCCTTTCTGAGCAGTTGTTAATAGTAGCTGGGCACCATCTAGTTCTTCTCGTCTCAGGGTCATAGACTAAATGTTTCCAGGCGTCTACAATTTTCATCACTCTTCTTTTCTCCAGACAGAGAGAGACCAATAGTTACACCTTAGATGGTCCCTGAAAACCTCAGTCTTCTTAAATATAAAATGGTTTAATAATATCTATGATGCAAAGGGTTGTTCTGAGGGTGAAAGGAAAAAATACATGCACAATGATCTACACCCTCTGGCATTTAAGAGGTGCTTAAACCGCAGTATGAGTCAGTTGTGTCAAGTGATAGAATTTTCCCCCTCCATGTGGGAGACTGAGGTTCATTTCTCAGCAAATACACCTTATACACAACCAGCACCTTTCTGTCCTGAAGACTTGCACATAGCTGTGACGGTGAGCTGTTTCAGAGGATTATCCAAACTAAAAGGGACTAGATAGAAAGGCTTGTCAATCTATTCCCCAAAATCCCAATGGATCACAACACTCTGATCCACAGTTGATCATGGGATGGCATAGGACTGGGAAACATTTCCTTTCATTGTGTTTCTTTGTGAAGTCAGGGACTAACTCATCAGCTTCTAATAACAACAGCATGACTGTCAGTAACTTGAACTACGACTACTGCCACTATTGTTGTCACTGCTAAAAAAGTCCATCCTGTGCCCCCTCCCTGCCCTGAGCTCCAGTTGGCTCCAACCGTCCTCCTGTCCCTGTCAGGAATCCCTTCAGAGCATGCGGATGCCTAGGCACACCTATACTAAGTAAAAATACTCACTGCAGGAGAATAAGGCACTCTTTCTGCCCCCATCTCTAGGACACAATCTTCTGAGAAAAGTGAACTCATCTGATTTCTACTCCTCACTTGTCACATTTCTCTCAGTTTCAGAAACAGTCACTTTCCTAAGTGCTGAACCCTGGTGGTGCTGTAGATTGGGTGTTGGACTGCTAACCACAAGGTTGGTGGTTCCAACTCATCAGGCACTCTGAAGGAGAAAGACGAAGCTGGCTGTTCCCATACAAAATTTTGTTCTGTTATAACCCATTCAGAACCTTGGTGGTGCAGTTGTTAAGCGTTTGACTGATAGCTGAAAGGTCGACTATTCAAACCCACCAGCCACCCTACAGGAGAAAGATGTGACTGGTTGCTTCCTTGAAAATGACATCCTCAGAAACCCTGTGGAGCAGTTCTACGCTGACCTTAGGGTCACTATGGGTTGGCATCAACTCAGCTGCAACGAGTTTTCGTTTGGTTCCACTCAGATGGGCTCTTCTCTAACTTGCACTTAGTTCTTCAGGTTTGAGATCAGCCCTGAAATCCAGCCACCTGCTTTCTCTCCAACTGCAGACCTCTGATCCCACAGATCATGGATTTGCAAACACCACGTATCATACAGGCATATGCACCCGTGCACCACACACACATGCATGCCTCCCTCCACTCGTCCCGACACCCACATCCTCCCCCTGTGCAGTCATCGACCCAGTCTGCACTTCCCTTCCTGGCAGCTTTATATTTGCATCATCCCAGCCTATCAGGGCTCACTGAGGAACAATTCAAATCTTTCCTAAAAATCAATGGCTGCCTTACCTTCAGTACTTAGTCCACATCTGCTAATTTTGTTGCTTTCTATATAAAAAAAATAATAATAGTAACAAAGAGAGTTTTCCATGAGACCTCACTTGCCTGTCATTTACAGGCCCTCGAGGCCTTTGCGATTAGGATTCTTTTATTCTGCAGAATTGCTCTGACACACTTTTCCCAAATGGAGTTTGTTCTCCATTAATTTGGCACTGGGTCGATCTCTTAGAGTCTGTGCATCTGGGAAGGGCCAGAACAATATTTTAGGTAAAAGAAAGTAAGCCCCCTGTTGTAAACTTGGGGTCCTCCGACTCTCCATCATACAGGGCCCGGCATGTTAGGCAGTGATGCTGCTGTCTTTTTCCCTTCCGCTTCTGTCTTTGTCCACAGATGACAGGAAAAACCAGGAAACAAAAGTCCCGCTGGGCTCCTTTGCTTCAAGTGGGGAGCAATGGGAAGGAAATGGGCGGGTACAGCTGCTTGAAAATTAGAATTTAAGATCATCTGCATTGTTTTTCCTTTCTGGTTTTTGGAGGGTTTTTTTGGTTATCTTGGTTTTTGGCTGTTCGTTACCAACATTCAAACCTAAACTTGAGACGTCACTTTGCATGTCTTTCTGCCAAATATCTGTTCTGGGTCATTTCTCACAAACTGATATGTCCCACATTAGAAAACTGAATCTTTATAGATATAGGTATATAAACTTTTGAAAGAGAAAAAATTAATAGGTGCCTACTTACATCCTTAAATTTTATTGGGATCTGTCTGTCTATTTATATGTGATACTGTGAGAGTAAAAAGGCCCTCAAAAATGTCACTCTGATACACATTTTTGGATGAATGAAGGATGGAATGACATATTCAGTCCTCCCAGCAATTCTGTTTATGTAGATGGGATCACATCCCCATTTATAAGACAAGGAAACTGGATCTCAGAGACATTAAAACTTGCTGCTAAATGGTTGAGCTGGAATGAAACCTGAGTCTTTCAAATACGCTTGTAATTTCAAGGCTGGAATTCTGAATGGGTAAGGCTGACTTGCAGTTGAGAAGCCCTTTTAGGGGAGCCAGGGTCTGCTTTCTGAGCGATAAGAACAGTCTTAAGGAAGCTTGAAGACAAATAAGCAAAGAATGAGCAGATTATCAGAATTAAATCCACAGTAAGGGTCCTCAGGGGAGCAGAGGCAGGATGGGATTAATGGGAGTAGGTAGGACAGGTACACTGATTGCCTGGAGAGACCCCTTCTACAAGGGTGAGGAGCAGCATACAGGTTTGGGTGTAGACCACAGATTGGGCAGACCAGCTCAGTATTGCCTGAGGTATGGAGCAGGACCCTGGCCTTCCCCGTGAGGAACCCTTCTCCACGGCTTTTTATTCTCCACCTCAGTGCTTGCTTCCATTGGCACAGATAAGAAGCATTGATGGTAGCTCATTAACTAATTATTTCTGGCTCATGTTTACCAAATGTTTTACAGACAGTTTGGACAGATCTTACTGAAAGCTAAGTTCTGGAACACTCTCCAGAAAAACAGACTCTTGATATATAAGGCCCCTACTCTTTTTGTGTTTGTTTTGTTTAAAGATAATTCAACCATGTTCACTAGCAGTGAATGTGGCAGAAGCGCCGTGATCTGTCTGAGCTCTCTGCATCACTTACTAACTGGTGGGACTTGAGAAAATCTTGCAGTCTTTCTGAGTATTAGTTTCCTGTCTGTGTTGTTGTTGTTAAGTCCCATCAAGTCGATTCTGACTCATAGTGACTTGGTATAAGGTTTCTAAGGAGTGCCTGGTGAGTTTGAACCACCGACCTCACGGTCCAGTGCTTATCCTACAGCAACACACCAGGACTCCCTTCCTTGTCTAATGTTGTTAAGTGCCGTCGAGTCAGTTCCAACTCACAGCGACCCTGTATGAAATAATATTACCTCATAGGGTTATTGTGAGGATTCAGTGAGATAATTTATATGAGGAACATTCTGTTAAAATGTACAGTGCTATCCCAGTGTGCGGTCATGGCTATTTTTCCATTCAGTCAGTCACCAAACATTTGGGGAGCATCTCCATGGTAACAGAAGGGTGGTAGGACACAACCGGGAATGAAGCCAGAGAGGCCGGCTTTTTGCATGGACCCACCCTGACAACCATGGAGTTATTGAGGCCAACAGCTCCTCCTCGGCCTGTGTGCTCTCACTCTTGGCTCAACTCTATGTTCAAGTACTACAAAAACTACTTGTTCTCAACTTTCTGCACATATCGCACGTCAAAACCATTGCTCATACTTGTTCCTCTTCTGTTTCATGCTTGTCATTCGTCATCCAAGATTCTTCTCAGGAACCAGTTGGCCAGCATTCAAAGCATGTGGTACCCCATGCTGGTTTTATCACCTCTCTAACTTTTGTCTCTTCTGGTTTAAAATGGAGATAACAGTAGTACCAATTTCACTGGATTGTTGCAATGAGTCACTGATTTTTTAACGTGTATAAAGTGCCATGAACAATGCCTGCACAGAGTGCACGTTAATAAATGTTGTTGTTGATAAGTTGATTCTGATTCATATTGATTCTGTATAGGGTTTCCAAGGAGCAGCTGATGGATTTGAACTGCCAACCCTGTGGTTCGCAGTCCAGTGCTGATCTTACAGTGCCACACCAGGAGTCCAGTAAATATTAGCAACTCTTATTATCCCTACCAGCCTCCTCACCCCAGGTGGCCTAGATACTTTTGCTGTTGCTCCACGATGGTTTGTCTCTGTCACTAAATATCCTGTGTTATATGGAAGTGATCTGCTCTGAGTCTCCACCCACGCCCCCCCCCCCATCATGCAGGCACACCTGAAGAGCACACACTGTGTTTTATGGTGGAGACTTGGTATCTTCCACCATACCAAGTGCTCGACGGTCATATGGTATTCAAGAAACCTTCATTTAACTGGTTCCACCCTCTCAAGACCAAATTATATTCTGGTCTGAATTTTTTGTTGAAACCATTTTCCATAATATAAAGTATTTTCAATGAAATGAAAAATATTGTTTGTGGTAATAATGGCTTTTATATGATTTTTGTTGTTAAGTGCCATGGAGTCAGGTCATCTCACAATGATCCTACATAGGGTTTCCAAGGAGCAGTTGGTGAACTTGAATTGCCGACCTTGAGGTTCAAATGGACTTTGCAGTCAAGTGCCTTAGCCCACAGTGCCACACCAGGACTCCTTTATATGATTATTGGGATACTTATGTCCCAAGAGATCTCTGATGGTGGGCTTGGTGAGATGAGGTCAGTTTCTTCAGATTCATATAGTTTTGCAGGTCCTCACCAGGTGGCAGCATACACAAAAAGTGGGAAAGCAGCCTCCCACTAAACTTCAGTGTCAGAAAATGTTAAGTGTATCTGAGTACATCCCACATGCCACCAAAGGGTAAAAAAAGAGTCGTTGTTTCTGAGGTGTTCGTTGTTGTTGTTGTTGATTCTGATAAGAACTACATTCCTTTCAATGGGGTTAGCTGTAGCCACAGAAGAGTAACCTTGTTATTAGGAAACTGGCCTCCTCATTGGGTTTATGACACTGATTTCCCTTGCTGAGTTTTGATTTTTTATCCCAGGTTTCTTGGTGAGTGGGGGTCAGTTTTAGTGAGTAGGTGATGTGTCCACCCATCCCAGGGCTGAGTAGGTTCATGTGCCATTGAATGGACAGAGGTGCATGGTTCTTGCCTGCAGCAGGTAGAGCTAACACCATGGCTGCACGCTCAGAATCCTGAAAAGTGATGCATGAGAAATAGGGCTTTTTGTCAGCAGGTTTCCAAGTGACATCTTTTAGCCTCCACCAGGAATACTGAAGACTGCAGGGTCAGAACAGGAACACTGAGAAGAAGAATTGTAGGGCTCTGGGAGGAACAGGAAGAGTACTGGATAAGGGAGCTGGGCACAAACTTCAGGACCTCTTCTATTTTAAAAAAATGCAGCTTCAGTGAAAAAGGAAGGCCTCCAGCAAGATGAATTGCCACAGAAGTGGGCACAGGCTTAACAAAGATGGTGAAAATGATACAGGACCAGGCAATGTTTTGTTCTGTTGTGCTTAAAGTCACTATGAATCAACTCAATGGCACCTAACAATAACAACAATACAGCAAGACACTATTAGCAGAGGGGTGGGGCTTGATGGCGGATTAGGGAGAAGCATGGTAAAGACTTCCAATAGTAATAACACAGAATACTGTATGAAGCAGGATCAAGAGACAGTCCCAGAACTCTAAACTACATATAAAGGAATATTTAGAAGGATCGAAGGCTTATTGCTAGTGGGATTTGTAACAGAAGCAAGAAAGGTATTTTCTGATCTGCTGCTGCCAGTGGGTGCTGGAGTGGCCATCTTGGGCAGGATCACAGGAGCACTGTCACCACACTCATTTGTTTCAGTTACTCTATCTTGTTTCTGGACATGTGCCAAAATCTTTGACTGTCTCTTGGGCATCTTCAATAATTCATGAATGTATGTTGGTATATTATTAAGCTTTCTGATTGCCTCCAGTAGATGTGATAAGGAGATGGGCTTCCATTTTCACTTTTCTTATTACTCAACTCAGAGTAATTGTAGCAGGTGTTGGCTGTCTATCTGGTGTCTAGCAGCTGGTACTGGCTCTTGCCTGGATGGTGGGATTTTACAGGGTGTGATTGTAGCTTGGTTATATGACCATAATTGCTATCTTTTTCTTGGGTAACATAGGGAGAAAAGGAACCCTCCAAGGTAAAAAGAGGATGAAAAAATAAAACTACAACAACAACAACAAAACAAAACCCAATAGATTGGATACTATAATCTATAATTGCCTGAAAAAACCCACACAAAACAACCAAAAAATAACCCCTAAAACCATTACAATTTCAATACATCAATTCTTCTTTTATCTTCCTTTTTCATTGTCCAGCTTTCACGTGCATATAAGGTAATTCGAAAGAAGACCTTGGTTTCGATCAGGCACACCTTAATCAGCAAAATGACATCTTTGCTTTTTAAAACTTTCAAGAATTACCCAGGTGAAAAATGGGAGAAGTACCTAGCTTGCAGACAGCTTGTGTCAAGGCCCTGAGGCAGGGTGGAAGCTGGCATGTTTGAGAATTATAAGGGGAGCTGGTGGAAATGGAGTGCTGAGAGGGATCATGGCATGGGGTGAAGCTGGGGAAAGAGAGTTAAGATGATGTGACTGTGTAAAACAAGTTAAGAGGCTGAATTTTTTTTTGTACCTCTGTAGCAGAGTCTTTGAAGAATAGTAAACTAGGAAGGTCACCAGCTCAGCAAAACCCGTACCCCAGATCTGTTGTCTGTTCCTACCTCAGGGTAGCCGAAAGGTGTGGAAAAAGTCTCATTGCCCTCCAGAAGTCAGGTGGGCTGGAAGAGCCAGGAAGCCCCTCACAGAGAATGCTGAGGTGGAAATGACTTGGTCATCACTGGACACTACTCATTGAAGCCTAGATATTGTAGTCATAAAGTCCAACATTCCACATACTTCTAATGTAGCCCATACGGTGGTTTCATGAAGGAGCATTATTATCTCTTTTGGACAGCTCAGGAGACCAAGGTTTAGAAAGGTTTGATGACAAAAATCACAACTAAGTGAACACTAGAATGTTGACCTGGATCTTCTGACTCCAAGTCTTGTGCCCTTTCTAGTCCACCCAGCATGGTCCATAGAAGAGGGGAAATTATTTTACAAGAGTGGGGAGAAAATGAAGTTGAAGGGTCATGCAGGTGTGATGAAGGACCAGGCAGGTGTGATAAAAGGCCAGGCTGGAGTGATGAAGGGCCAGACAGGTGTGATGTAAGACCAGGCAGGTGTGATGAAGGCTCAGGCAGGTGTGATATAAAGTCAGACAGGTGTGATGCTGGTGTTCCTTCTGAATCGATGTCAGCTCCCACACAACTTTTATGGACTCTCTAATAGAAGACAAGTCATAAAACCCCTGTTTTCAATTTAACATCTAAAGAGCATGTAGTTCCAGAGGTCTGTGTTGCATTCCAACTCCCCTGCTGGCTGTCACGCTGACACCAGAATCATTCATGCAGAGATCATTTATCCAGGGACAAAAACAAGTCACATGGATGGTTTGATAGAGATGACCAACAGCTTGAGCAGAATTAGCTCAAAGTATACACAGCCTGGGCTTCACATTGGAGGAGGCTTAATTCTGTACCTCCTTCCCCAGGATGTAGACATTAACGTGCCCTCTGCCATCCTTGGCATCCCTAGACTCTTCTCTAGTCTGGGCACTCCTCACGTTCCTCACAGTAATTTATGTATGTGGCTCTGCAGGTGAATGCACTGGTCAGTTTGAGCCACAAGGTTGGCAGTTCAAGCCCATTAGTTGCTACTCAGAAACGCTGTTCAGAGTCACTATGAGTCGGAACTGACTTGACAGCACTTAACAACACCTGCCAGACTGAAATCTACCAAGGACAGGAAGCTGCTCATCTCTGTGTCCTCTCCTCCTATGTTGCCTGGGATTCAGTTGTTAAGTGCCGCTGAGTCAGTTTGACTCCTAGTGACCCCTTATAGGGTTTCCGAGGCTGCAAATCTTTGCGGGACCCCCCCCCCAAAAAAAAAAAGAAAAAAAACTCATCTTTCTACTGTGGAGCAGCTAGTGGGCTTGAACCACTGACCCTGTGGCTTGCAGTCCAGTGCTTATCCTATAGAGCCACCACAATCCCCTGGGATGCAGTAGAACTTGAAAAATTGCATGTTTAAGGAATTAATCAATCAACAGCAAGCATATGGGCTGCTGTTGTTATGTGCCGTGGAGTTGATTCCGACTCATAGTAACCCTGTACAGGGTTTGCGAAGCTGTAAATCTTTACAGGAGCAGAAGGCCTCATCTTTCTCCCCTGGAACAGCTGGTACTTTCAAACTGCTGACTGTGAGATTAGCAGCCTGATTCGTAACCACTATGCTACCAGAGCTCCTTAAACATTTGGGCAGATAATGTAAGTCTTAAAAACTGGAAACACAACACAATCATAACATGGGAGGCACATCACTGAGGAAATCAGAATGGGGTCTCTCCTGGATTTAAATCCCAGCTCTGGATTTCCTCACTGGGAGAAGATAGTCACATTACTTAATTTCTCTGTCTACATAGCTGCATTTGTAAGACAGAGCTAATCATGCTTCCTTCACGGGAACAGTTGTAAAGACTTGAGTTAACCCATTTGGAGTACACATGGCTCCTGAAACTCATGTTGTTGTTATTAAGTGCTGTGGCGTCAGTTCCAACTTATAATGACCCTGTATAGAATTTCCAAAGATCAACTGGTGGGTTTGAACTGCTGACCTTCTGGTTAGCAGTCCAGTGTTGATCCTACAGTGCCATACTAGAACTCTGAAGCTCAAAATAAGTGCTTAAGAAATGGTAGCCTCCTAGAGGACTGATGATCTGAAAAATCAGCCAGTGACAGCTCTATGGGTCACAGTTCTACTCTGACACAAATGAGGTCTCCATGAATCAAAACCAATTAACTTGCAACTGGTATGCTGTTTCAGAGAGCAGTTAACACATAAAAATACTGAGTGGTTTTGGCACTTTAATGTGAAATAAAACTTCAAACATGAGAAGAAAAAGAAATGGTGGCTTCCTTCAGTATGCAGTGAGAATACTCAAGTGAGAATACCAACTTTGTGGTGTATCAATTGCATGATCCCAGGCAGGTTACTTAATCTCTCTGTCTCAGTTTTCTCATTTGCGTAATGGGATGGTCCCCACCTGTATACTGCTTTGGAGTCTCCCTACGTATCTGGTTTGGTGCATGTCCTTGTGAATTCCACCGTCCACACATGTGCTGCATTTTATCTGGGTGGCCCCATTTCCTTGCACTGCAGATGGGCATCCCTTCTGGATACTAAACAGTAGCTGATCTAGTAAAGCATTTTTATTGTCCTATCACCCAGTCACATACTGAGCTGCTGCCATCCTTATATCTTCAGCCCCCAGCTTTGCTGTCACTGGTAGGTCCCTGCAGCTGTGCCCTGCTCAGCATGCAGTGAAATGTGGCATGTGACGAACACACAAAGCAGAAAGTTAATGAAAGCAATAAACTGATTTTTAAAGTCTGTGTTGCTAGACCACTCCACCCCCATCCTAAGCCCCATCCCTTCTTTTTCCAGGTCTGTCTTCCTCTTTGCTCAACTTTCATGAACCCAGTCTATTTCCTACTCTTCTCCCATCTGCCCTTGGGTGTTATTTGGTGGGAACTGGGAAGCTCCACAAAGGAAGGGTAGGAGTGCTTGGCAGCTGGGAGAAGGGAGAATGGTGTATCTATATTCTGCCAATGTAATTTCCATCTTCCCACCCTCACGCTCCCAGCAGCCGGCCAGTGGGAGAGATGACAGCTCCCAGCAACTGGTCAGCCACACCTGACAGAGTCCTGTGCCTCTGGTACCATGTCTCCCCTGGGGACATGTCTCAGCTCTAGTGTGCTTTTGGGATAGTGGGACTTTGTGAATCCCAGTCAGTACTGGCTGCCAACAGACTTTCATTTGAGCAGAGTGGGCACAGTGCTGGAGAAAGTGGGCTTTGGAGTCAGGTTCACCCCAGCTCTGCCACTTGCTTGCTTTGTGACTTTAGCAAGTGATTTGGCCTAGAACTCAGTTCTCTCATGCAAGAAAGGGAGTAACATAGAGCCTACTTTGAGACTACTTAGAAAGCACTTAGCCACAGACGTGGTGCATGATAAGCGACCAGTGAATAGTAGCTACTATTGTTAATATAGAAGCTTTAGCAATATCCAACTTTTTTTTTAATCTGTTTTTTAAAACTTTTTATTGTAAATTGAGTGAAAGTTTATAGAGCACATCATCCATTTTACATTCTACAAAGCATATACTTTGCATCAATACAATGATTGCAGTTTCTTCCATATACCATCAGTTAACAGAGTAATACCCAACTTTTGAGATTAATGCCTGCCTTGACCATCTCAGCCTTGTCACTGCCCTGGTTCCCCTGGCCTTGTTATTGCACCAAGAAACAGACCTCTTTTACAGTTTGGCTTATTTTTCTTGGTTTCCAGACTTTGGATCCCTCCAGACCTCTGAGGCCAAGGAATCCTTACCCTAGTCTCTGTACTGACCCCTGCTGCCCAGACCCTTGAGTCTCTTTTGAGCCCCACCCTGACTACCCAAATCCAGGCCTCTGTGGGCTCATACTCTGATCTGTCAGCCTTTCTAGCTATGCCCTAATTTCAGCTCCCCAAAACAATACCCCTTGTTGCTGCCTGAAACCTGTGAGCCCTTAGGAGCCAGTATCTGGAGATCAATGAGTCTCAAACTGCTATGATCAGAGGAGTTAGCTCTAAACAAAAAGGTAGTTGCCCTGCCCTGGTCTTGGTCACTTCTCACTAGGTTGCTTAGGTGTCGATGACGCAGGAGAAGGGCAAAACTGCTGTCTGATCTCAGTGGGCTGGTAGTGCCCCTGTACTTACGTTCAGACATGTGTGCCCAGGAACTCTGTTCTAGTCTGCTCATCCATCCATCCATCCACCACTGATAAATGTTTAGTTGTTGTTCAAGTGCCATCAAGTTGGTTCCTACTCATAATGACCCTATATAGGGTTTCTGAGGAATGGTTGGTGGGTTTGAACCTCTGAGTTTTGGGTTAGTAGTTCAGGGCTTACCCTACAGTGCCACACCAGGACTCTAGCAGTAGCATTGTTGTTGTTGTTAGGTACCATCGAGTCGGTACCAACTCATAGCAACCCTGTGCACAACAGAACAAAACACTGCCCTGTCCTGGGCCAGCCTCACTTGAACATACCTCTCTCCTCTATTGCTTGTCTTTTTTACTGGAATAACTGGGATATTGCAAGGGCTGTTGCAGAAAAAAAATGAGTTACATTCAATAATCTCTTGGAGTCCCATGATGGTGTAAATGGTTAACCCACTTAGCTGCTAACTGAAAGATTGGAGATTAAAGTTCACCCCGAGGCACCAGAATCAACTTGACACCAACTGATTTTTTTTTTTAGTTATTTATCTCTTGGGGAAAGGTTTGACAAATATGTCATTACCAATATCTTCTTAACTTAGAAGACTTTAACCCCCCTTGGTGATTCCCAAATTTAGATGGGAAGAAGTCTCAATAAATTCTGTGTTAACAAATCTGAAGAGTTCATGAGTTCTTGCACTGGCCTCTGAGGCTGGAACACCAGCTCCAAGTCCAGTTGTCAAAGGATGGCAGAGTGGCCGTACTCTACCTTGGAACCACCCAGGGCCTCACCAGCCATCCACACTGCTCACTGTCTCCACCATTAGATTCAGCTACAGAAAACTTATTGTTTTTATACATGCTGTCAAGTCAGTTCCGACTCATGTGACCCTGTTGTGCCTTTTTAATAAACAGTGGAGATTTCAGGTGTGGCGTGCAAAATAACACATGAGGCTGCAGAGCATTCAGCACCCAATTATGTCAGTTAACCAAGAAGGTTAAATGCGGGGACACCAAGATCTCTTCCTCCAGAAATCCACAAGAGGATTCCATATTAGGAATCCCATTTGAATAATACAGAAAGAAATAAGTGAACCACATCTCCTCCCCGTCAATGACAAGGAACAAAAAGGGGAAAATGCAAAGAAAGAAAGGGGTTGAATATTCATGTGTCAAAAGCCTTTATATAGTCACAGGAACTTCCAGGGTCTAGATTCCAATGAGAGCTCAAGGGAGGCCTGGCTTTGGGGCTGGTATCCAGGCAGCGTGAAGGCGGTGAAGGGGGGGGGGGGGCAGTGTCTCCTTTGGTGCACAGATTAGAAACCTGAAACCCAGCAAATCAAACTCATCATCAGGGCTCAAGATCTGTCAGAGCTCACCAGAGTTGGTTGGTGTCCCAGACTCAACCAGAAGGGAGACAGAAGCCTGGAGAGGAGAATGAATGGGACTCATATCAATCCAAGGAAGCTACTGTGAGTCTTCAGTGGCCTCAAAACCCAGAGATGACCAGTTGTGTGGGACTCTGTGCACTGGAAGGAATGAATAATCACTGCATTTCTTTCTTCTGGAACCAGAAGACGTCTCCTCTTTGGGCCCTAAAAATATACCACTTACTGTCAGCACAAAGTCAGAGATCAATGGTCAAAGAATATTCTTAACATTCTAGACAAGGAAACAGAAGGTGAGAGATCCAAAAGTCATCTCAAAAGGAATCAAGACAGTGTTGTCTAACCAGAGCAGAATGTGTGTATGTGCGTTCTGCCTCTTCTGTGTTACCCACAAAGCCTAACACAAAGTTGGGAACAAAATAGGTGCACCCAAAAAAATCTCGTGAAATGAGTATGTGGATAGGCCTTTGTCTTGGTGCATGTCGTGAGTGGATGTTCATCTTACGCCTCCTTGCTTATTATGTGAATGAAGTACAACCCTTTATTCCCAGCCAGTCAGCTTTCTGTTCAAATGAGCAATAACCATAACCTAGTGTGGCTCTGTGGGTTAATGCGCCAAACTGCAAAGCCGTTTGAACTGCAAGATCGGTGGCTCAAGCTCACCAGCTGCTCCTCAAAAACCCTATACAGGGTCGCTATGGGTCAGAATTGACTTGACGGCACTTAACAAGAACAATAACTGTTCCCATTTACAAAGCACCTACTGAGCGCCAGGCACTGTACAAATGACTTTCATTAGGTTTTTTTCATTTGTGTATATATATTATAAACAACGGCTGAACAGTAGGCTTTATTATTATTCCCATATACACAGGAAACTGAAAAAGAAACAATGAAATTAAGAAGAAAATGTCCTTCTGTTCTTAGCCTGTCTGAAGCTGTGTGTGAGGATGCTGCCATTTTTAAGGCTGCCCTGACTCTGTGTCATACAAACGGTTAATACACTTGGCTGCTAACCAAAAAGTTGGAGGTTAGAGCTCACCCAAAGGCATCTCAAAAGAAAAGTTCTGGCTACTTGCTTCCAAAAAATCAGCCATTGAAACTTCTATGGAGAACAATTCTATACTAAGGAGCTCTGATAGCATAGTGGTTATGAGTTGAGTTGCTAACCTCAAGGTCAGCAGTTTGAAACTACTGTTTTCTATAGGAGAAAAATGAGGCGTTCTGTTCCTGTAAAGGGTTACAACCTCAGAAACCCTATGAGGGGTCGCTATGAGTCGAAACTGACTCCACAGCACACCACCACCACCACAATTCTATGCTGACATTCATGGGATTGACTTGAATCAGAGTTGACTCAGCATCAACTGCTTTTCCCAGATTCTGCAGGCTTTGTGTGGGAAAAGGCATTTTGCACCAAGCAGTTCCGCATTGGAGTTGAAAGTAAACCATCCTCAGACATGACTCGGAAAGCTGGCTGCCGACCTGAGACCTCAGGGCTGTCAAGTAGAGAGAAGCTCGCGGAGGCCCCTGAGAACCCAGCCAGTATAATTTAGAAGACATGATAATAACTGTTGTCCAAACAGGGCAGATAGAGCCAAAGTGAGAAGGTAGATGCTGTGCTTTGAGGTCAGAGTTTAGAGCACCTCAGTTAAAGTAGCACATGCATGGGGGCCACAAAAGAAGTCATGTTAGACATGGAGCCTCTCCCAACACAGATTTCTCTTTTGAAAACATTGGAAATTATTTTTTCTTCTATGGGAAAAATTATCTCGCAGTGTGCCAAAAAGAAAAGGATGTGGTCAGTAAGGAAGCGGGTGGAGAGGGAGGTGGGAAGGTGGTATTTACAGGCTTCTTGGAGTCTGACATAAACAGAAGAGGAGGAGGAAAAATCTAATTTTAAAACTTTCTCTGTAATCATGAAGAGACCGTTGGGAGGCACGCCAGCACCAGGTCCAGGAGTTGTTTGGTGTCTGAGTTGACTGAGGGGTGCCCATAATAGTAATAGCAGTCTGTTCCTAATCACAGTGACCCCATGTGGCAGAGTAGAACTGCCTCACAGGGTTTTCTTGCCTGGAATCTTTGCAGGAACAGATCACCAGCTCTTTCTCCCGTGGACCGGGAGCCGCTGGTGGCTTTAACCTGCCAACCTTGCCATTAGCAGCCAGTGTTTAACTGTTGTGCCACCAGGGCTCCTTTATTGTTGTT
>NW_006408867.1:595685-638940 GCF_000296735.1 Chrysochloris asiatica | reverse complement strand
ATCTGAAACCTGTCCACCATGGGTGACCCTGCTGGTATTTGAAATACCAGTGGCATAGCTTCCAGAATCACAGCAACTCACAAGCTACCACAGTACAACAAACTGACAGATGAGTGAGAGAGAAGAATATGAATAAAAACCACTTTTCAAAGAATAGGCTCTGTGGGGCTCAGGGTTGAGGAAACTGAAGTACAGAAGGTGGAAGGGTAGGGACTCCAGGAGGGGAGCTGAGGCAGTGCCCCATGTACACTTGGTGGCTCCAGGTCCATGGGAGGAAGGTCTGTCCATCTGCCCCTGCAAAGATTCCAGCCAAGGAAACCCCTGGAGCAGTTGTACTTTGTCACTTGGGGTCGCTATGCTGTTACTAGTATTTCCAATCCTCTGTGGAAGGGCAAGGGGAGGTGCTTTCTTTACAGACACAGATGACGCAGAGCTTGGGTCTCACTGTGACGTGAGACCGTGGGCATGGCCACTGTTTGTGGTGCTGTGTGTCCTCTAGAACTTAACGTTCCACATGCCTGAATGGGAACTTCTCGGGTCTGAGCCATTAAAATACAGGCTCCTCTGAAGGAGGCCTGGTGACTCGGTGCTTAAGCACTCAGTTGCTAATTGAAATGTGGGTAATTTGAACCCACTGTGCCACTCCTCTGGAGAAAGATGTGGCAGTCTGCTTCCATAAAGACTGATGTTAAGTGCCGTTGAGTCGGTTCCGACCCATAGTGACCCTGTATAGACTTCCCGAGGAGCGGCTGGTGAGCTTGAACCATCAACCTTGCTGTTCAAACTGACCTTGCAGTCCAGGGCATTAACCTGCAGTGCTACATACAGATTACAGCCTAGAAAACTACGGGACAGTTCTTATCTGTCCTGCACAGTTGCTATGTGTCCGAGTCGATTCAATAGCAGTGGTCTTGAAGTGCAGTGAGTGAGTGACTGTTGCAAGTGGTTATGCACTCAGCTACTAAATTAAAAGTTGGAAGTCTGCACCCATCCAGGCGCTCCTCAGAAGAAACTCTTGGTGATCTAATGCCAAAAGATTACAGCCATTGAAAGCTTTATGGGGTGCAGTTGTACTCTGACACACATGGGGTTGCCATGGGTTGGAATTGACTGGATAGCAGCTGGTTTGGTTTTCAAGTGCAGTGATGTTAATAAACAACATTCCTTCAAAGAGAAGGCTCGACACAGCAGTTAGACCACAGACTCTCAGAACAGCACCTGGCATGCAGGAAGTTACCTGTTGGCTATAATCAGGAATGATTTGATCAAAACTGATAGCCAGAGAGCTGGAGGGCCACTGCTGTACCAGCATCAGCACTTGAGTTGATGGATGTTAGGGAAGTCAAGAGGCTCAAGGGAAGTTAGGGAGGTCCAGAGGCTCAGTGGAAGAATCTGAGTAGCCACAAAGGAGACCTGTTGACCCCCAAAATATTTTGATGTTTTAAAAATTAGGACAGTCATTTAGATATTATCAAACATCATCCATGTCAGTATCATTACTTTTCATAGTTTGGGGATCATTCACTTAATACCAGAGAGACACAGTGGGAAAGCATGTGATTTAGAATTAAATCTTGAGTTAGTAAGTGGGCTCTGCTCCTTAGATATATAACCATGAGCAGACTCCCCATTGGATAATAGGATGTATTATGATGCCCACCTCATTAGATGGATGCCAGAAATGAATGTGATGTTGTTGGTGAGAGCACCTTGTAAACATTAAGATGAATCAGATATAAGTAAAAACTTATCAATGAGAAATTTCCTTATGAAATGGTCCAGGGTTTCAGAGCTATGGCTAAAGATCTCCCACCTCGCCTGTCTTGAACTTTGGCAGCATCCAAGCTAAGAGTACAAGCAAAGGTCTACACACCATATTCCCAAACATTTAAATGTAATAAATCAAACTAAAAAAACACTAAATTAATTAAATAAGTTTATCCTCCTATCTTGGCAAATATACCTTTATAACAACCTAGATTTGAATCTAGAATTCTTGGGCTATTCACAGTTCTGTGGTGGGATATGGCAGCATAGGCCCCTGGCCACAACCACTCCTCTTCTCACCACTAGCTCTCTACTATAAGAAGAGGGATCACACATATGCATGTGGACACCCAACACACATGTCCAAATTGTATGTACATCCCTATACATAGTTACCCTTTGGATACACTTTGGGCCTAGGGAGAATGGATGCATGGGTGAGAGAAGAACTGCATGGGTGTTGGAGGCATGTTTGGGGCCATTTGGGCTGGGAATAATAGGATCCCAGGTGTCCAGAAGGTGGCCTGTAAGGAGGAGCACTGGCTCCAGGTGGGCACATCCTCTTAGCTCAATGTGGAGGGTTTTAGCCAAAAGACACCAGAGTGGATCCTTGCAAAACCCATGTGGGGGTCATGTCTGATTTCCATTAATTTCACAAGAGGGAAGGATAATTGAATTCAGTATCAGCTCAAGGCCTATTCCTATGATATGGAAATCAGGCATGCCTCCATCCTACAACTTTCTTTACCCCATTCTTACACCACCCATCCCATCAACAGAGCACTCTGCTTCACATCTGGGTTTGACAATCCATTTCAGTGGTCACACAGAACTAATAACAATACTCACAATTAAAGGGTTTTTTAGGGGAGTGTACAGGATACAATTCAGAAACAACTCAGGATGCAGCAGTTCTCCAGTCAGAAATGCTTCTTGTCTGCCATGTTGAAAGCTCTTGTCTTTGGCCTCTCAGCCATGTGGCCCGTCTGCCTCTGCCCTGCTCAAGTGTTACCAAGCACCTTCCCCTAAGCACACAGCTTTACTCAGTCCATGGGCCTACATCCCTGCAGCTGCTCTGTGTAGTCACCTCTGCCACTGCCTCTGATATCACTGCTTTTCTAGGAAGGGATCTCACATCCCACTCATGTTCTTCTTTCTTGGTGATCATGGATTTGTTCATGCTTCTGAGAAGGCCTTTTTTTAAAAAAAAAAAAAGTTAAGTTTTTATTGTGAATTAAGTGATAGTTTACATGGGAGAACATCGGCTTTACATCATCATTTCATTGCAATGATTACAATCTCCTCCGTGTATCATCATTCAGCAGTATTTGCTTCCATTCCCTCTGTTACGTTTTTGTTTGGGGGCGGCAGGGGGTGTACATGGACACAGTCAGAAATATATAATAATTTGAACAACCAAAGGGCACATTCTGCAAGCCTGCCTCCTGGCCGCCAGCACCCAGTCCCTCTCTTTCCAAGAGTCCAGAGTCCTCAGCTGATCCCTCTCTCCATGGCCTCATCTCTGCCTCCATCTGTAGTGCTGCTGCTTCTCTGGATAGTATCCCACATTCCGTTTGTGCTCTTCTCACTTGATGGTCCTAGGGTCCTCTGTTTCTGGGCTGTAAGATTAACTATTCCTCCGGTTTTGTTACAAAACTTCTACCTTTACAGTTGTGACAGTCACAATTAGTCATGATAATAATTACTCACTATTGAATTATAAAATCTTATCCCCATGAGATGCCTTCTTTTAAACCTAACTGGATGGCAGAACTAACAAATCCCAGTCTTAGAGTCCAGTATACCTTATTTGCATGGTCCCACCCAATCACTTTGTAGGAGTTAAGAACACTTTGGATAGAAAAGTCCTACCAAGTAAATTCAAGGTACCACAGTCACCTAGAGTGTAGGGCCATGACAGATGCTCTTCTAGGTCTAAGATAGCACCATTCAGAATCTCAAAGTCTCACCTGGAGCTCATCAGGCATGAAAAAAGCATTTCCTTCATGCATGGGTCCCTTGACTCCTATCCCACACTCCTTCAGGGGACCAATAGTGTTCCTGCACACCTGCCCTCCCCTGCCTTCATGAATGCTGCTGCCAGCCTCCCTCACTAGCTAGGTGATGTAGGACTTCGAAGAGAGAGAAGTGGGACTCCCCTGAGAGGTTACCCTGTTCCTCTTGAGCACTGGGAAGACTGGCTGGGTCTGGATAGAATCTGGATTTTAATCCAGGAATGGCCATTTGAATACAGTACTAACTATGAGCTTGTTTGATTGTAATTTGCATTTCTTCCAAAAATCAAATGCAAAAAGCGTGAAGTTTGCAATAATCAATGTTTTCTATTAGCTGTGAGCTTTGGGTCAATAGTTGATTGTCTAAAAGGAAAACACTGTGTTTTTCACAGTGTGGAGAAGTATTGTAAGAAAGAGGGGAATGAGATCATAATTTATATTGACAAGACTGCCTTAAAGTTTACAAAGCATTTGTTCATACATCAACACTTCATTTGATCTGTGTAGTAACTATGAGATTTAGGGAGGCCTAGAATTATTTTTGTTACTACTTTGCTCTGTTCCTCATGGGCACTCGGAAGACTGCTGGGTCTGGCTGGAGCTGGGATTTTAATCTGAGGCTGCCAGGGATGACTTGTGTGATGTCCAGGTCTCTGGGGACAGTTTTGATGTTTCCTCCATTCATTATCCCCAAAAACTCCAAAGAAGGTCAGATGAGCTAAAGAACACAATAAACCTCTTTCCACAGTTTGGTGCAATAGAAAAGTCAAGACTGGAGTCAGACAGACTCAGCTTCAAATCCTGTTTCTGCCCCTCCCTGTCTATGTGACTTTGGACAATTTACTCTGAGACTCTTTTCCTCGTGCACGAATGGGGTACTACTGCCTCTTAGGGCTACTATCATGGAGTACTGTTGCTTTATAGGATAAGCACTGGCCTGCTAACCACAAGATTGGTGGTTCAAGCCCACCAGCTGCTCTGTGGGTGAAATATGAGGCTTTCTGCTCACCTAAAGATTTACAGCCTTGGAAACCCTATACTGAATCGCTTTGAGTTGGAACCAACTCCTCAGTACTGAACAGCAACAAGGACTGCTTGCTATTAAGTGCATGCAAATGGAAGAGCTCAGTAAGGATTAGTTTACTTCTTTCTCTAAACCTGCTCCCATCTCTTTAGTAAGTTTTGTTGTTGTTGTTAAGTGCCATTGAGTCAGTTCCAAGCCATAGCGACCCCGTATAGGGTTTCTGAGGAGCAGCTGGTGAGCTTGAACCACCAACCTTGCAGTTCAAACAGCTTTGCAGTCTGGCACATTAACCCACAGCGCCACATTAGTAAGTTTAGGTACGTACTAAATACCTAATCTTAAATGTCATTTACTCTGTGCCACACAATGTGCTAACTACTTACATTCATGATATTGTTTAATCTTCACATCAAGTGTATCAAGTAGATACTGTTACTCATCCCTATTTTAATAGACAGGAAAACTGATGCAGAAAGGACAAGTACCTTGTCCAAGCTGACACAACTAGTAAGTGGTGGTGCTAGATTTACAAACTCAGGCAGCCTGACCTCAGAAATATGCTTTCAGCCAGTACGTTAGACCAGCTCTTCACTTTCTCTGTCTTCGTTGCCCATTGTCTTGAAGGAACTCTTAATTTCTCTTTGTAGTTTATCGCTCACTCTGTGACCCCATACAGAATGGCTTCCACTGGCATATCTTTACTGCTATCTTGATAATTACCAATGTTAATGGCTTTTTTGCAACCTCTCTCTCCTGCATGAATGTGACTTTTAATACTGCTGAATCCCTGAAATTCTATCCTTCCTGGCCTTTGGAAACTAGCTCTCCCCCTCTCTTTCTTTTCTGGCCCTCTAAACAGACCTCCTAAGATCTCCCTTTTATCCCCAAAGATCTCAACTATCACCATGACATCAAAAGATACAGGCAATTGGCAAATTTACATCTCATACCCTGACTTTGTCCTAAGTGCTAGACCCAACTTACTTCATAACTACCTCACAGACATAATGCCTGTATGTCCAGCCAACCCACAAAAGTAGAAGTATCCAAACTGAAATTAATTGACTCCTTCCATCTTTCACTTCAGTTCAGTTCAGTGCTTATTTCTTCAATAAACATTTTCAAACTCATTCTATGTGCCAGACATTCTTTTAGGTACTGGAGATGCAACAGTGAATAAAGCAGGAAATTCTTGCATTCTTGTGAATTACATCTGGGTAAGGAGGTAAAGGTGTCCTGGTGTAGCACTGTGGATTAATACGCCAGAATGAAAAAGCCATTTGAATTTCAAGGTTGGCGGTTTGGGCTCACCAGCCGCTCCTCGGAAAGCCTAGACAGGGTATCTATGGGTCGGGACTGACTCAACAGTACTTAACAACAACAAAGAAGAAATATAAAGCAGAGACAAGTTCTGTCAGGGCAGGATTTTTCCATTTTTAGGACAGTTATCAGGAAAGGCTGCACTGAGAACATGGTCTTGGAGCCAGGAACAAAGAAGACAGGGACAAGTCCTTCAGATCTCTCAGGAAAGAATGTTCTGGGTAAAACACACTGCAAGTGTAAAGGCCTGGAGATGGAAACGTATCTGGTATATTCAAGGAACGTCATGGGAAAGTGGGAAAGAGAGAAAAGGAAATGAGCTCAGAGAGGATATGGGAAACCAGATCACACAGCACCATGCGAGCCCTTTCAGTAGTTAAGGTTATTTCCTGAGTGGGTTGGGAACTGTGGGATCATCTTAAACAGAAGAGTGATGGGATCATGCATATGTTTAGCAAGATCATTTGGCTGCTGTGCTGAGAATAGTCTCAGGCAGAGAAGCAGAGACATTATTAGCAAGGAGACTAAATAGAAGGCTAGCAGTAATCGAGAAAAGATAAGTAACTGAAGCTTGGACCAGGGTGGTGATGATACAGGTGGTGGAAAAGAGTTGAATTGTGAATGTTTTGTGATGTTGGTGTCAACTAGATTTGCTCAAGGGTAGTATTAGAATGGTCAAGAGATACGCTAAAGGTTATTTGGCTTGGACAATGGAAAGGAGGAAGTTGCCATTCCCTAAGACAAGGAAAGTGCAGGAGGAGCAGGCTTGATAGAGAAGGGATAGAATTTTAAATTTTGACTTTCAAGACAAAGTTTTAGATGTGCATCCAAGTGGAGCTATCAAGTTTATTATATAGTTGTATTGTTAGGTGCCGTTGAGTTGGTTCCAACCCACAGCAATCCTATGTACTACAGAACAAAGCACTGATCCTGTGCCATCCTCACAATTGCTGCTACGCTTGAGCCCATTGCTGCTGCCACTGTGCCAATCCATCTTGTTGGGGACTCCCTCTTTTTCACTGTCTCCCCATTTTACCAAGCATGATGTCCTTCTCCAGGGATTGATCCCTGCTGATAATATGTCCAAAGTATGAGAGACGAAGTCTGGTCCTCTTGACTTACAAGGAGATTTGTTTGTTCTTCTGACAGTCTATGGTACCTTTAATATTCTTCTCCAACACCATAACTCAAATGCATCAATTCTTCTACGGTCTTCCTTATTCATTGTCCAACTTTCACATGAATATGAGGCTATTGAAAATACCATGACTTGGGTCAGGTGCACTTAAGTCATCAAACTGACATCTTTGCTCTTGAACATGTATAAGAGGTCTCATGCAGCAAATTTACCTAATGCAATACATTGTTTGATTTCTTGACTGCTGTTTCAATAAGTGTTGATGGTTGATCCAAGCAAAATGAATTCTTTGACAACTTCAATCCTTCTTCCATTTATCATGATGTCATTTATTGGTCCAATTGTGAGAAATTTTGTTTTCTTTACATTGAAGTGCAACCCAAACCTATCTTCATCAGTAAGTATTTTAAGTCTTCTTTGCTTTTAGCAAGCAAGGTTGTATCATCTTCATGCCACGGGTTATTAATGAGTCTTCCTCCAATTCTGATACCATGTTCTTCTTCATATAATCCATCTTCTCGGACTATTTGCTCAGCATAGAGTTTGAGTAAGTATAGTGAAAAAATACATCCCTGGGACACACTTTCTTGACTTTAAAACATTCACAGTCCCCTTGTTCTATTTGAATGACTGCTTCTTGGTCTGTGTGTAGGTCCCTCTGAGCATAATTAAGTGTTCCAGAATGTTCATTTTCTGCTATATATATGTTCCATAGCTTGTCGTGCATGATCCACACAGTTGAAAACCTTTACATAGGTCATTAAAGCACAGATAAACATCTTTCTGGTATTTTCTGCTTTCAGCCAAGATCCATCTGACATTAACAATTATATCCATCATTCCACATCCTCATTTGAATCCGGCTTGAACCCCTGGTAGTTCCTGATCATTATACTGTTAACAACAATTTTTAAATTATATTTAGGAAAAATTTTACTTGCATGTGTAATTAATGATATTGTCTGATGATTTCATTCCATTGGGTCACCTCTCTTTGGAATGGACAAAAATATGGACCTCTTTCAATCAGTGGGCCAGGTAGCTAGCTGTCTTCCAAATTTTTTTGGCATAGATGAGTAAGTGCCTCTAGTGTTGCAACAGTTTGTTTTAAGATTTCAGTTTGTATTCAATCAATTCCCAGAGCCTTGTTCTTGGCCAATGCCTTCAGTACACCTTGGGCTTCTTCCTTCAGTACCATTGGCTCTTGATCATATGCTATCTCTTGAAATGGTTGACCATCAACCATTTCTTTTCAGTACAGTGACTCTGTGTATTTCTTCCATCTTCTTTTGATACTTTCTGTATCATTCAATATTTTGCTGAAAGAATCCTTTAGTATTTCAAGTCAAGGCTTGGATTTTTTCCTCAGTTCTTTCAGTTTGAGAAGTGTTGAGTATGTTCTTCCTCTTTGGTTTTCTAACTCCAGATCTTTGCATGTTGCATTATACATTTGACTTTGTCTTATGAAGCTGCCCTTTGAAATTTTCTCTTCAGATCTTTTACCTCTTCATTTCTTTCCTTTGCTTTAGCATCTCTTTGCTGGAGAGCAAGTCTCAGAGTCTCTAATGACATCCATTTTGTCATCCTTGTCTTATTAATGACCTTTTGCTTTCTTTCTGTATGATGTTCTTGATGTCATCCCACAACTCTTCTGGTCTTCAGTCATTAGTGTCTTAATGCATCAAATTTGTTCTTGAGATGTTCTCTGAATACAGGTAGGATATGTTTAGAGTCATATTTTGGCTCTTGTGGGCTTGTTTTAATAGTCTTCAGCTTCAGCCTGAACTTGCATATAAGCAGTTGATGATCTGTTCTACAGTCTGCCTCTGGCCTTGTTTTGACTGATGATATGGAGCTTTTCTGCTGTCTTTTTCCACAGATGTAGTCTATTTTATTTTTGTGTATTCCAGCTGGTGAAGTCCATCTGTGTAATTTTCTTTTGTTGTTTATAGAAGGTATTTGCAATGACTAATCCATTGGTCTTGCAAAATTCTATCATGTGATCATCAGCATCATTTCTGTCACCAAGGTGATATTTACTAACTACTGATCCTTCCTCTTAGTTCCCAGCCTTTGCATTCCAGTCACTAGTAACTATGAATACATCTTAATTCCGTATTTGGTCAATTTCAGACAAGAAGTTGGTAGAATTCTTCAATTTCATCATCACTGGCTTTAGTGACTGGTACATAAATTTGAATAATAGTGGTATTAATGGTGCTTTTTTGTGGGTGTATGGATTTTAGCCTATCACAGACAACATTATACTTCAAGATAGATCTTGAAATGTTCTTATTGATGAGGAATATGATGCCATTCCTCTTGTAATTGTAATTCCCAACATAGTAAACCAGGTGATTGTCAGATTCAAAATAGCCAATACCCGTCCATTTCAGCTCATTAATGCCTAGGATGTCAATGTTTTTGCATCCCATTTCATTTTGACAACTTCCCATTTTCCTCGATTCATATGTGCACATTTGATATTCAATTATTAATGGATATTTACAACTATCTCTCCTTATTTTGAGTTGTGCCCCATCAGCAAATGAAGATCCTGAAACCTATACTCCATTTGCATCATCACGGTCATCTCTACTTTGAGAAGACAGCTCTTCCCCAGTCGTATTTTGAGTGCCTTCCAACCTGAGGGGCACATCTTCCCGCACTATATCTGACAATATTCTGGTGCTATTCATCGTGTTTCAATAGTCAACATTTTCGTGCTATCTGACAGTGTTCCACTGCTATTCATAAGGTTTTCAATGGTTAATAATTTGGAAGTAGTCCATCTCTCCTTCTTCCAAGTATGAGTTAGTGTGGAAGCTCAGCTGAAACCTGTCCATCATGGGTGACCCTGTCCGCATTTAAAATACCTGTGGCATAGCCTCCAGCATCATGAATACATCTTGATTGTGTATTTGGTCAATTTCAGACTACAACACTCAAACTACCACTAACAGACAAGTGGTGGACAGTTGGGTATATGCATGTGGAATTTAAGAAAACAACCCAGAGTAGAGATAGAAATTTGAGAGTCATCAGTGTAGATGATAGTTAAAGGCTGAGCCTGAGTGAAATTACCAAGGAAGTATGGATAAGTAGATAAGAGAAGACCAAAGACTGAGCCCTGGGGCTTTCCAGAATTAAAAAAATCAAGAAAGGAATCAGATCCAGCAAAGGATACTTAGAAAGGGTGGCCCGTAAGATAGAAGACATGAATTGTAGGCATGTGTCATGTGTCAGACACTGTTCTGTGCAAAGAATATGAGTACAAGGTAAACTTGAATCTCAAAGGTTCACTTTCTAATGAACAAGTCGGAACTTTGCGCAATAAAATACTGCTGTGAGTGGGTCCAGTGATTGGAGTCGGATGCCAGAGACTATTACAGCAACCTTGTTACATCTGTGAGTTGCTTCACCTCCCTCAGTCCTCTCAGTGAGTATTCTACTTTATCTCGGATCTCTTTTTGACTGTGTAGGTAATCAGTTGCCAACCCTTGGAGAATCTACCTTTGTAGCGTATCTTCTATGTGGTCCCTCCTCTTTCCTCCTTCTGCTACCAAGCTAGATGAAGTTAAATCTCACTTACATTGTTGCAAAAGCTCCTGAATGTTCTTATTACCTCCCCTTTGCACTCCAATTCTCCTTCTTATATTACTCTTCTTTCTGGGCACATCACTGTCCTGCTCAAAAGTCCGACTTCCTGTAGGACAAAGTGTAAACTCCTTAGCCCATTGTTAAAGTAAGCCAGAAACACCCAACCCTGCCCATGCAGCTTTGTCTCCAATCTTCCCAACACTAAACCCCCCACAGGTGGTCTCTTCACTGTTTCCTGGACACTCATGTTCATGTTTGTTGTCATGCTTTTTCCCAGGATGGGACCACCAATTGATAGTACTTTCTTTATTCTCAACAATTCATTCCCACATCCTCCACAAAGCTTCCCCCTGGCTGTTTGAATGCTGACATCTGTAGATTTCTGTTTTCAAGTGAAGTCTGTGCAAATCCTTGATGTATGTACATAGGTAGATGATGATTTGAGTAGCCACAAAATATATTCATTTATTCATTCACTCTTATTTACATGTGACTTGTTCCCACCCATCTCTAAAGGTAAATAACGTTCATTGAAAAGCATGGTATGCTATTCTAATAATAGAGTCTAGATAGTAGATGTTAGATTTTTTTTTTTAAATGAATATGTGGAGTGTAAAAACAATAAAGCACTTTGCTGTATGCAAGTTCTACCATGTTTCAGCTGCCTACTCATGAAAGTGATCCAAGTAAAATATTCGTATATTCCTTTAACAAAGACTTTGCCTTGTGCCAACAATGTGTTAGACACTACTGATTCAAAAATAAATGCTACGTTCCCAAACCTCAAGGAAATCATAAATGAGTGGGGACTATAGACATATAAGCCAATAATTATAATCTGGTACATGTAAATATCTGGAAAATAAGGTTTTCTGAAGAAACTTATACTCAAAGAATGAGTAATTAGATAGGGTGAAACCTAAGAGAAAGAATACTGTTGACAGACAGCACAGCTTGAGCAAATGAACAGAGGTGAAAAACAACATGGTATATAGGGAAGGGGGTCATGAAGAGCCACATATGTCTGTTAAGAAAATTAACTTTTGTCTTGGGTAATAACAGTGATGTCCACATGGAGGAGCCTTTGAAAGGTGTTAGGCATAAAAAGGGACTCACAGTGTGGCGTTGTAGGATAAGCAGTGGACTGTGAACCAAAAGGTCAGCAGTTCAAACCCACCAGCTGCTCCTTGGCAACCCTGTACAAGGTCACTATGAGTCAGAATGGACTGACGTCACTTCACAACAACTTAACAGGTATGAAAAGGGCAGGATCCGCATAGCGTGTTTGAACACTAAATGCTGCTGCCAAGTTGACTCTGACTCATAGTGACCCTGTAAGGTCAGGGTACATCTGCCTCATAATGTTTCCAAGACTATAAATCTTTACAGAAGCAGATTGCAACATTGCTCTTCCATGGAGCAGTTGGTGACAAAAAATTTGGCAGTCATGCATTTAAACCACTGCGCCAGTAGGACACTTTGTTCAAATACTTGTTCTTAAGTGCCATCAAGTCAGTTCTGACTCGGCGACCCTGTATATTTCTGAGGAGTGGCTGGTGGGTTTGAACCACCGACCTTGCAGTTCTAACCCAACTTGCAGTTGACTGCTTATCCTAATGCACCATACCAAGACTCCTGTTGGAAAACTGTTGTAGTTGTTGTTAAGTTCCATCAAGTCAGTTCCGACTCATAGTGACCCTGTATAAGGTATCCAAGGAGTGGCTGGTGAGTTTGAACTTCTGATCTTGTGGCTCAAACGACTTTGCAATCCAGTGCTTATCCTACACTGCCAGCACTAGTGCAGCTTAAAAGATGGAACTAAGTGAGATCAGTATTGAATATAAGAGACCAGTTATGATCTATTGCAGTAGACCAGATGAGAGATGCTGGATTAAAGGAGGGCAGCAAGAGTTGAGATAGCGAAAAGGAGATAAACTCAAGCACGACTTATGGGGTAAAATTCTCAGTATGCAGCCGTGGCAATCAAGGTAAAGGTTGAGAAGAGCCAACGATGATCTTCAGTGTCCTGGCCTGGGAAACTGGGTGAATGGGGCCACCCCCTGCAGCAGAGATGGGAAGAAGAAGGCCTGGTTTTTGGTGAAGATGAGCATTGGAGTTTGGATCATGTCGAATTTGAAGTGCTACTGATGTTCCATTCAAAGTACATAGTCCTCTTACCAGGTCAGAGACTGACTCATTCTCAGAACTTTCCAGGGACTTTTCTAAAGGAATTTGTCACTAAATAAGTCATTCAATTTATAAGCATAACTTTGCCTTGGAATGCAAATTAGTTCCTACATTTCATAAAAGAAAAATGATAGAATATTTGCTAAAGAAACAGTCACTTCCTTACTCATTGAAGTTAGGGCATAATGAATTCTGGCTATTTTCAAATTCAAACCTTCTCTTAATGAGTAGTAGGATCACTGGGATGGTGGAAGAGAACACACCTCAAGCCCAGAAGGTATTTCCAAAAGAGCAGTCACAAAAGTAACAGCAATGTGGATGGAATTAATACATAGCCTCTCAAAATTGTTACACCTAGTAACTGCACTTGGCTTGATGTCTTTGTTCTGATGTGCTGATTAAGATGCCTGTATTATTCCCTTATTTCAGAGAATCCTCCAACACAAGAATATCTTCCCTTTCTCCCTTGTTGTTGTGTTGTGAAGTGCTGTCGAGTCGGTTCCAACCCATAGCGACCCTGTATAGGGTTTCCGAAGAGCAACTGGTGAGCTTGAACTTGCAGTCTGGTACATTAACCCACAGTGCCACAACAGGCAAGCATAAAAGAGTAACTTTACTATATTAACTCTGTTTTGAGAACATCTGAGTCAAACTAAATTTTGTGATTTTTCCTACAAGACCTAACCTCTAGATCTTTGGCCTAAGTCTCTGTTCACATGGCTCTGAGAAGGAACATCAGTGAAACATGAACAATAAAGTCTGTAGAGACTTTATAGAAAGTAACCAAATTCACCAAGCCAAGACAGCCAATCATCAAAAGACAGTGTTGTTATAGAATAAAAAGTACATCCATTCAAAACCAAATTCTCCAGACAATATGCCCCAATTGGCACAATGTTTGGAACAGAAGGAGAGGTACAGCGTGCACTGCTGGGACTCCTCGTCCTCCAATGCCACAAAGAAACCTAGAGGCCAGTAGGGGCTGGACACTGCACCCAAAATGAAGCACAAGGTTTAGGCAACACAAAACAAATGCATAGTGACTAAATAACAGCATCAGCTCTTGGGCTGGGGCACCAAGCTGATTCCAGCATCACCATCTCAGACCGCCAACAAACTGATTAGGTCTCCAGCCAACCTCTGACCTATGTCAACTCAAGTGATATGCACTCCGTTTTGTCCAGTAAGAAATGGCTATAGAATTATCTGGGAGCTACCCCTCTGGCATGACTCCAACTAGCATGTGTAACAAAATGAGTTCTCTTTGAGTCAGGTCAATTTCTGCTACTTAGTTTCTGCCAACACATGATACACTGCAATTATTCGCCACAGTTATCATGGGCACAGAGACAAGAGAAAAGTTTCTTACAGCTGTAGGCTCACCTCCTCCCCAGGCCATCTAGCTTCCCTTCCCTTCAGACTGAGACTGGCTCAAATAGGAAGTGTGGTGGGAAGCCTGCAGAACGCAGCAATGTTAGTGTCTCCAGAGCCCCACATGACATGAGGTATGCTGAGATGTTATCAGCATCAACCCGACATTGCAACTCTTTTTAGACCTTTGCTACAAAGCCATGCAAAATCTTCCATTACTTCTCAATAGAAAGAAATTAATGCCAAACAAATTGACCATCTCTTATCTGATGATTAGTTATTAAGTTCTTAGGCATTATTACCAAACATCAATCCTGGCCCCAGGTGTAGCTATATGGAGAATGCCTATGGACTGGACTCTGCTGACTAACACTGACCCAAGAAGATGAGTCCAGCTCCCTGTGGCTAGCTACTTGGATAGCCTGAGTCCCCTCCACTCTGACTTCCTGCAGCACCACGTAAGGGTACTTCACAGGCACTTCCAGGTGGTATAGGGCTCAGAAGCATGGACTTTGGAGTCAGATCATTTCCTGCTCCATCTCTGACAATCTATCGAACCCTTGGCATATACCTTAGCCTCTTCAAGCTTCTCATCTCATGTGTAAAGTAGAAATAATTCATTTTATCTTGTTGCATATTTTGAAGATCAAGATAACATTGTACTTAGCACAGTAGTTAGAAGAGAGTAAATGCTCAAAAGTATCAACTATTACTACTACTATACATTGTTACTGTTATTATGGCAGGGAGGAGAGATATGGACTAAGAGTAGGACATGTTTTCCTCTCCTCCCTATACAAGACTGTGTTGTTGTTGTTATGTTATGTGCTGTGGAGTTGGTTCCGACTCATAGTGACCCTGTACAGAGTTTCCAAGGCTGTGAATATTTACGGGAGCAGAAAGCCTCATCTTTTGGAACAGCTGGTAGTTTTGAACTACTGACTTTAAGGTTCACAGCCCGATTCGTAACCACTACACTACCAGAGCTCCTTTGTACAAGATTAGGGCAGCACAAAGAATAGGCAGGAACCCAGAATAGCAAACTTGTCAAACTAAGCAATTAGGTTTCCAAACTGGACTTGAAGCCAATGGGAGAACAGCATGGTAGAAATAGCACACCTCCGACACTGAGGTGGTTTCTGGAAGGTGGTCATTATCTCCTTATTTTATCATTTTCTGTACTTATGTTTTCTATAAGGAGCTCTGATAGCATAGTGGTTACGAGTTGGGCTACTAACTTCACGGTCAGCAGTTCAAAACTACCAGCTAGCTGTTCCATGGGGGAAAAAATGAGGCTTTCTGCTCCTGTAAAGATTTATAGCCTTGGAAACCCTATACAGGGTTGCTATGAGTTGGAACCGACTCAACCACACAAAACCACGTTTTCTATATGTTGGATTGGCTGCTGACTAGAACTTAAAACAGTACTCTGTTGAGTAAAATTTCTACTACTTTCTTAAGAAATCAATGTATGTTTAACTTTGCCTCCTTTTCACTCTTTTTCACGTAGTAATTCCGTCTAAGTATATCAGATGTCAACTACTGCATCTCCCTACACAAACCAATCTTGCCCATACTCATATTTCTTGAGAAAATGGTTCTTGTCATGGAATGCCTCTAACCCACTGATTACAGTTTGACCATCCTAGCTAGTTGATGCCTCTTTGCTAGTCTCCAGCTGCCTCTGTGATCTTCTTGCTTCTAATCAGTCTGGCTACGGTTTTATTTAACATGCTTTTTTACTTTGTTTTCATTTATCCTGAAACAGGACAACAGAACTTTTTGACTTGCATTCCCCTCCAAACTTCCCTTTTACCCAAGTTGACCATGTTAGTAAGTGGTGGGCATCTCTTCAGCTTTTAAAAAATTCATTCAGCCTCTTTTCTTGTGCATCTCTTCTGCTTTGCCAGGTCAAGCTGGGAACTGCCTGACTTGAGGGAAGGGAGAGTAAAAGCCATCAGTGACTCAGATGGGGTGAGCTACCCTTGGTACGGGAACACCACAGAAACTGTGACCCTGGTTGGCCCCACCAACAAGATCTCAAGGTTCTCCGTCAGCATGAATGACAACTTCTACCCCAGTGTGACGTGGGCGGTGCCAGTGAGTGACAGCAATGTGCCACTGCTCACAAGGATCAAGAGAGACCAAAGCTTCACTACGTGGCTGGTGGCCATGAACACCACCACCAAGGAGAAGATCATTCTGCAGACTATCAAGTGGAGAATGAGGGTGGACATTGAGGTAGACCCACTTCAGCTCTTGGGACAACGGGCCCGGCTGGTGGGCAGGACTCAGCAGGAGCAGCCCCGGATCCTGAGCCGGATGGAACCCATACCCCCCAACGCACTAGTGAAACCCAATGCCAACGATGCCCAGGTCCTCATGTGGAGGCCCAAACGGGGGCCACCTCTGATCGTGATCCCGCCTAAGTAGAAGCAGGCTGGCTTGACTGTGTGTGGAGCACGCACTGCTGAGACACGCAGTGAGCTTGCCAGGGGTGGCAGGAGCCAAACTGAGTTTCTGAGCCAAAGCAGACCTCTCGGTTTGTCAGCCTTTGCAGCCACTTGTGAAGAGTAGTGCTGCTTCTTGGGTGGTTAGAACCATAATCCTTAGGAAAAGTCCCATCCTTTTAGAAGTAAAAGAAATCATTGATTTGACAGACTTGCTGTGATTACCATGCAAGTAGCCATATTTTGGAGCTGACCAGGATGGTTCTTTTATCTGAACTATTGACCATTTCTTTCCTGTGATATGCAGGGAATGGAAATGAAATTAAACAGTGCCTGTGGCAAATGCTGCTTCCCAACCAATTAGAAGTGAAGTGAAAACATCCACACCAGGTGTTCGTAAGGCAGTCTGACTGGAGGGTGCTGGGGGAAAGGTTGAATGCAAATGGGGTGGGGAAAAGATTGGGTGGTGAGGAAAAAAATATGTAGTTGTTACAAATGAATGCCTGTACATTTCATAGTGGACCATCATATCATCCACCCACTCATTAGAATGAAAGAAACTCTTCGAAAACTGGAGAAATAATTGCATTTGCTCTGCTCCAAAGAGAAGGCCCCCCTAGGTACTGTCCAAGGTGCTGATGTGAACTAAACCATGGGAACTCAGTGGTTCCATCTACCAACTCCTTTCCAAAAATTATTTATTTGAACAATTTTTAATCACAGTATTTAGGTGCACAGTTCCGATATTCCAAAGTGGCAATGGCATTTGGGGCCCACATCACACTTTCTGTTGTTGTTAAGTGCCGTCGAATCGGTTCTGACTCACAGTGACCCTGTAAGGGTTTCCGAGGACAGCTGGTGGGTTTGAACTGCTGACCTTGAGGTTAGCAGTCCAGTGTTTATCCTACAGTGCCACACCAGCCAAATTGTGATTTTGTTTACAGCTGCTTATTCTATTCCCGTCACCAGCGCTAAATCTGCAAAAAGATCATTGCTTATAAGCTTTGAGTCCATGTAGGGTTTCAAGAACATTCCAACAAATATGAACAGCATCTTCATTCTTTGAGGTTTTTTGCTGTTGTTGTTTTTTTAGCTTTGGAATAATTTGAACATGTAGAGCACATCCATCCACATGTGTGCCAGGATGCATATAGCATAATTACTAACAGGTTTGCCAGCAGTGCCTGCATATGTTGTGTCGCCTCTGTACATACACAGTACACACACTGCATGTCCATCTATGCTTATTTTGACTGTGTTTCACAGAAGCTCAACTTGAACAGCTTGAGCATTTGTGAAAAACTGCTTCACACGGTTTTATATGTCAGAGCTCTCCGATGAAAATCTGAGCTGTTCACATTAAACAACCCTGTACTGCTGAGATCCAACCAAATAAAGATGGGAGATCATGTTTCCTTAAGTGGAGAATTTTTTAAAAGAGTTGCCTGTCTTTACCATAAGGATTTGCCAGCTCATCTAGCTTAAATCACTACCTCCAAATGAACCTTTCCCTTTATTCTCAACAGTGCAAGCTTCTAAAAACTCCCCATTCACAGTAATCATAAAACTCTCACAGTGTTATGGTAGATTTTACTAGTAGATACCATCAGCCTAATTTCAGAGATGAGAGAGATGAGGTTCAGAGCAGTTTTTGCAGTCCATGGTTTGCTCCAAAGATCTGTCTCCCATCAGAGTTGGCAGGTGAAGGAAAATCAAGAGGACATAATTGTTTTTGTTTTTTTTTTAATTTAAAATGCAATTGTGCATAATTTCTTTCAAATTATAGACCCAAATGATGGCACATACTCCCGTGAGAGGGTTAATACTCCAAATTATGTAGCGCTCACCTCACACCCCCAGCACCAGCTTCTCTCATAGATTAGCTATTGATGGCAAGCTACACTATTTATAACAGAACATTAATAACATGTCAGTGACTCACAGAAGACCTGGAGACATTCCACTTAGAAATAACTCAGCTGCTACATTTGAATTTCTCTGTCTCTCCCCTTGCTTCCTTGGGTTTTTTTTATGGGAGTGGTAGCCCCCCAGAGAGCCCATAGCTGAAGTATAAAGCTGCTTATTTCCCACGTTGATGTTACAAACAGCACATTACATGTCACCCCTACAGGATTCTAGGAAGTAGACACTGATCCTGGAATGTAATTCACAAAGGACAGAGTTTCTCTTCTCTCAGGAATATCTTAGGGATGCTAAGGAATTTAAAGATCCTAAATCTATGTGCACCCCATATTTTAAAACTCAATAAAAATACCTGATACTTAAAAAATTTTTTTTTTAATTTTTAACAGGCTAATGAGGATTTTTTTTTTTTTGCATTACCAAATCCTACATAAGATTTCTGTCTTCACATTCCCCTTGTCCATTAAACTAAAATGTGACTTACACAATTATATTTATACATAACCTAACTTTTTCAAGGGCTAATCTGTATAGGCATTCCCCAGGTTACAAACATCCAAATAACCTACAATCTGTAGCTATGAACCGACCCCTATAAAGCCTATTACATTAAAAGTTCAAGGTACATACTATGGTTCACAAGAACAAGCTGCTGCTATTTTGCAATACACATCAAAACATCATTATTGCTGTTGTGTGTCATCAACTTGGTTCTGATTCACAGTGACCAGTATAGGGTTTCTGAAAGTGCCTGGTAGGTTTGAACTGCTGACCTTGCCTGACCTTGTGAGTAGCAGTCCAGTGTCTACCCTACAGTGCCACATCAGGTTCATTATTTTTATTACTATTACTGCATCATTATGATAAAGGTATTTTAATACATTTGGCAGTGTTTCTTAAATATTTTTTATGGATAGAAATAACAACAACAAAACCACTGCCATTGAGTTGATCTGACTCACATATACTGTATATGACAATCATTTGACTAAATAATGTTAGATACGAAATACGCCTAACTGTTCTGACTTAACGTACATATTCAACTCAAGACAGACTTAGGAATGGAACTCATCCATAACCCAAGACTGTATTTATAAAGAAAGTTAAACTACACTCCTCCCACCCCTAAAAATTCATGTTTTTCAGAGTTTTCAAAGAAATGACTCCAAGTCAGTTTCTGGGAAGTTATATAATGACAAAATGGGAAAAGTAGGTTTGTGACAGTGCTTATAAATGATCCAGCACTATGCAATTGTATGTTACAATTATTGTCAGTTATACTATTGTGAACTGTACAGTTGGGTGTATCAATTCTGAAATCAGCCTGGCAGAACTCTCTGTTGCCCTTCAACCGATTGTTTTAAAGTTATAGTTGTTTTACAAGGAAATGGCCCCTTTTCTTTCTCTGATCCTTGGATCATTACCTTTCTGCTTAGTCAGAATATTGCCAAAGGAGAGGCAGTCTAACAAGAGATCATTTACCTTGAAACCTCTTTTGGGGTCACCTCCATCCTCCTGTCAGGCCTCCTCCTGCAAGTGCCTGGATCTCATGCCAGATACTACTACCTTAAAAGGACTTCGTTCTGTGCCTTGACTAAGTTTTAGTTGGGTGAGCTCAAGACTGTATTTGGATTCTAAACACATACATACATACAAGCACAGTTTCTTGGTGGCACAAGAGTTTTTCATTCTGATCTGGAAAAGAATATTCCATAAACGCTTAAAGATTCTTAAGTCACCTTTGAGAGCTCTTATTCCATGATCTCAAAGGGCACTGAAGTCCAAATAAATTAGGTCATCTATTCAGAGTAACATACTTAATCCAGCAATCTCCCAAATTTCATATTACTGCATAGTCATACTTACCTGGAAGCCACAGTGCCCTGCCTGTCTCCAACCAGAAATAACATTGTCATCATCCTATACCAACCAGTTATTCTAAAAACTGGAGACAAACTAATCCATTCTTAAAGGGAATACGGAAAAATCATCTTTGCTAGTGTGTCAAAAAAAAAAAAGGTCCAGATTCCTTTTTCTCTGTGACCATCGTTTTGATATTCAACGCTTACGTTCATCTGGGCTCTTGGCTGCATGCACTTTACCTTGATTTTGTCCATAGTTTGTGGGTATGTTGGAGACTAGTCTCCACTCATTCCATGGGCCTCTTTTACAACTCCCTCTCTCCTGGTGCTAGAAATGGAGTCTCATAGGTCAAAATCATGTTCTAATCAGTAATTCTGAGCTGTAAAATAACAAGAACTATGTTTTATATTTTTCAAAATGCATCTATCTACATGTAGTCTTATGAGGAGTATAATGCTGTTGTTACTGTTATTTTTCTTGTGTGCCATTGAGTTAGTTCTGACTCATAGTGACTCTATAGGGTACAGTAGAACTGCCCCATAGAGGATTTCCAAGGCCATAATCTATATGGAAGTAGATTGCCACATCTTTCTCCCATGGGGCAGCTGGTGGGTTCAAACCACCAATTTTCCAGTTAACAATCAGATGTTGTTTAACCACTGCGCTACTGTGGCTCCTTTTACTGTTAATAAAACCAAAACCACTGACTTTCAGTCAGTTGCAACTCCTAGCATCCCTATAGGACAAAGTAGGGTTTTCAGGACTGTAAATCTTTCCAAAAGCATACTCCTCTCTCTTTCTCCCACAGAGTGGCTGGTGGGTTCGAAACATTGACTTTCCAGTTAGCAGTCAAGAGTATTAACTGTATGTACTACTCAGGAATGCTCCCAATCTAGAGGGACAAAAAAGAAGGGAGGAGAGGAAAACACAAGCCACTTTCACCTATATAGTCCTGTAGCCTTTCCCAATCTACTAAGTGGACATATCTTAAATAAGAGAACAAACACAGTTTCCTTGCACAAAGAACCTTGTCATCCACAGAGGGCAACCCAGAAGCATGCCTGTCACAAGCTGCAGTGTGAGTGGCTGGCTGTCACTCTGTAGCCCTGAGCATAGTCCTGGTAGGTAGTGAGTAAGGAATCTGCTCTCCTGGTCTCAGCATCCCTGAAACACCATGAGCACAAAAGGGGGAGGAGAGCCTGCATCCTGCAGCTGAGGTCCTAGCTGAACAAGTCCCTGCTATTCGCCATCCCTCAACACAAGGCAGGAGCAGCCCAGGGGGCGGAGGCAGGGGAAACAATGGCTTTCCGGACTCCGGTTGGCACACTGAACATTCTAGTTAGAACTGAGGGCACAATTAAGCATCATCAGAGCCAGCTCCCAACTGAGTTGCAAAGAAAGATGTAAACACATACACACAGATCCACTACACTCGCACACTCTTGGAGCTGAAAAGAAAATTAATCAAAAACCCAATGAACGCCTTAACTCTATAATTAAGCCTAAATGATCTTTAGATAGAAAGGGAGCTGAGTGAACAAGCTCAGTGCACACAGATATTTTTACCCCAGAACCTATTGCCACTAATTTCTTTTGAAATCTTGAGTACATCTGGTTCCAGTTTCCCTGGTAGGACAGCTGCAGATGGAAGCCCTTCAGGGGAGTTGCCAGCTTGGTGGCTAGAGGACAACCAAGGTTATTTGACTACTTTTATAGGAATGCAACTGGAGAAATGGACCCAGCTAGAGAGCTAACCTTGCCCAAATCCTTTCACTGTTCTGGGTCTTGGTTTTTGTGTCTATTAACCAAGACACTAATATGAGGGGTCTTCAAAAGTTTGTGGGGGAAATTCCATTATCTTTTCACTCCATTTGTCCACAACTTTTTGAAGACCCTTCATACAGCCAGTCAACAGCAGAATCAGGAGAATGCAGTGAGATAGTGTCTGAATGTGTTACAAAATAACTAAAGTTCTGCCTCCTGTAAGATATTGTCTCCTCACCAGAACCATGGGGCCTGAGGCTGGTCACACACACACACAAGGCCCCATCTACTTGGAAGCTTAATATCATCTCAGGGAAGGAAACCCACTTTTTCCATCAAGAGAGCTTTGTCTCTGTAGAGAGAGCTGGGCTCTGAGGTACCCCAAGCTACCTTGCTGGGAAGGAGCCAGGTCCACTGCCAGGACCCTGGCAGACAAGGAAGGCCAGAATATCCCTGCACAGTGTTGCAGGAAGTAGCTCTAGACTGAATATGTAGCTAGAACTTCCAAAAGACCTTTTGGAAAGAGGAGGAGTCTGAGCATCAGATCTGTGCCAGATTTGAAATCCCAGCAGGATTTGCCTAGTTTAATCCTACCAAAGAGGCTGGCCAAGGACAACTACATTTTTCTTATCATGAGCTCAGGCATTGGCCGGGGAGATTATTGAGTGTCTAGGGATGGTCTCAGACTGATTGGGAGCCCATCATTACTAAGCACAGGGAAGAGACAGAATGGAGGGAATGCTTTGTTTTACCCCTGAGGGAGTTAGGGTGAGGCAAGTGAGACACTTGGATTGCAAGATTTAAGGAAGCACTCACTCTCAGGGCAATGCAAGTACCAATCCTGCACTTGCATAACCCTGAAAGAGTATGCCTTCTTAAATGTTGTGTTTTGGGCTGCTGGCTTACTTCACCCTAGTCCCAGCCCTGCTTCATGTCCATTTGCTACTAACGGCTCTCTTCACAAGAAGAATGGCAAATAAAGAGATATAGTGGCGCTCTCTGAATATTCTTTCAACAAATATTTATATAAAGTGTCTTCTCTGTATCTGATTAAGCAGAAAAGATGTTCACAGGAAGCACTGAGGGACATCCATTTCCTCCTTAGGGACACATACTGTAGGGAACCCCAGAACCTTATGATATTTATTCTCCCTTAGTGTGCCCCTTGTTTAGTGCTTAAACCACTCTATCCGCATGTTGCTTCTTGGAATGGCTCGTGGCTTTGTGCGGATGGGCAAAGTGACCAGGCAGGACCTCTGTCAAGCACTTTGAGCTCTTCCCAGAAAAGGCTTAAGGGGAGACCTACAGCCACGTCCTTATATACAGACACTGGTGATGAAAGAAACAGCTGGCTGTCTCTCCATCTGCTCAAGTCCCATTCCGCCACCCCCCACCCCCCCACGCTTCAAACCAATTAGAAGATTCCACACAGACATGATCCAATGAAATGTTAATTGGAAAAATAACAGGAAAGATAATACATGCACTTCAGACTGAGAACCATTTCATTAAACTGGGCTTTGAAAGCAAGACAGCCAATTAAATTATTTCCCTTCACACTCTCACGTACCAGAAACTATGGAAAGCTATTACTTCTAATTAATTAGAAAAGAAAGAAGGACTCGGCATATGCATATCAGACGAACAGGGACTGGGAGGCCACCCCACCTCCCTTCTTAAGTGCACCATACAGCATGCATACAGGCACACGTGTGAGCACACACACATATGCATCAGGGAACTAAAGACTCCTCTACTGTCTCCCTTAAAGAATGTTTTGGGTCTTCTGACACAGCAAGAAATGTCTGCTCCCAAGAGCCGCTTGCAGAATCACACAAAGGAACATGCTTTTTTTGGATCCATTCATCAAAAGGGAAATAGAATATTTTTTGTGAAAACATAAACAGCACTGAATTCATTTGGATTCCAAACTTTGTGCAGCCAGAAATGATCTTCTTCTTCCCTTTATGGTAAGGAAGTAGGCATTTTCCAGCCAATTTAGTTCCCTGTATCAAGCACAAGGTTGTGAGCACCAGGATACTTAGGGCCCCTGAGGACTGATTTTAAATTGACTTTATGCAGATCTCTACTTTTGCATCTGTGAAACGGAAAGAAGGGCTATTTTTGGTGCCATATTCATCCACTCAGGTTTTAGCTTTGCGAGAGTGCATTGACAGAGAGCTTTCAGCTTCCTGTGTCTTACCTTAGGAAAAATTGATACCAAAACTGAACTATGCAGTTAAAATATTTTCTGCACCAAAATTATGCTACCCTGAAAACACCTCTATTGTGTAATGAAATGTTCACCATATACGAGTCCAGCAGTTGTCATGGTGATCTCCCCAGATTGGGCCATGAGCATCTGGCAGACTCTAGTTTTCTCAGGGCCTCTGCAAACACGTGTCCAACCCCCCTGCTTCCCCCTGCCACCCACCTTATTTATCATTCCATGCCACACAGGTTACCCATGGCTGGTGGAATCTAGCACAGTCCGAGTCACTGACCAATCCCACTGTTGCAAGAAGAGGAACTAGCAGGTGTTGGCACCAGGGAGAATGGCAGCTATTCCAGAGCACAGGATATACAGAAGAACATTTTTTAAATGACTTTCAGTCTGTTAAGTCCCAGTTTGCATGACTTTCTCCCTATCATGAGATCTGCTAACTTCAAACAATTGCAACAAACTTACTTGACCATCAGCACAATCATATAGGGTGGTGTGTTTTTTCCTCCTATAACTGAAACCATGGTATAAAATACAACAATGCAGCAGTGTTAATTAATTTGCAATTCATGAAAAAGCTGTTGTACCATTACATCAGTATATCTTTCTTAGCAAGTACAATACATCAAAAATTTAAGCATGCAAAACACAAAAATGATCAGGGAAGGAAGGAGATGTTCAATGCTTGACTTTACCTTAGAGCAATTCCTTCATCCATTCAAAAATACCGTTTATTTTTAATTTTTGTCCAGTTCTTTTTTAGGACATAAAGCAATATGAGAGTAAGTCAAAAACTTTTACTACTAGGGTTCCAGTTCATACATGCACAGGTTTAGGCTACCTGTTTAAAAAAAGAAAATGTGTTTAAACACATCTCTATAGCATAGTGGTTACGAATCGGGCTATACTAACTTCAGGGTCAGCAATTTGAAACTACCAGGTGTTCTGCAGGAGAAAGATGAGGCTTTCTGCTCCTGTGAAGATTTGCAGCCTCAGAAACCCTGTGCAGGGTCACTATGAGTCGGAACTGTCTCCATGTCACAAAACAACAACAATGATCATTGGATAATTGTAGACAGGTTCTCTCAGTAACAGATACATTTGTCTTAGTCTCATTAGGATGTCTGCAGGAAAAAAAAAGGTCCAATCAAAACAGTGCATTCTGAAAGTATCAATTCACGACAGAGAGGTATGGATAGAAGGGTATATTGACTTTTTTTGAGACTCCAAAGGGGCAATCTTAAGAACTTTTTTTGAAGGATACAGAATGATCATGGAGGCTTATTATGAAGAAGTTTTCAGGCTGTTGGTCATAGTTCCAGAGGACAAAAGTCCAAATCAAAGTGTTGGCAGGGTCATGTTCCCTCCAAACCTTGAGGTGAAAATTTGAAGAAGTTTTAAGGAAATTGAAAACTACATTGGTGAGAAAAGACCAAAAAAGTTGTCCAAGGATTTTTTTTTGCTCACATCACAATGCACCTGCTCATTCTTCAAGGGTAACAAGAGTTGTCCTATGAGAATTTCATTGGGAAATCTCCCCCCCCCCCACCAACCTACAGGCCTGATTTGCCACTTTAGGCTTCTTTTTGTTCCCCAAATTCAAAGAACATTGAAAACAAACGGAATTTGAGTCCCCTGAGGATGCCAAAACTATCATTTTGACGTCATGTAAGCCCAAGAGCACAGAAATCTTTGGGGAAGAGTTTAGAGATAGGGAAACACTGCCTTCAAAAGTGCATAGATGTAAATGGAGGAAATGTTGAGAAACAACAGCTTCACATTTTGATATTTTTTGTTTAATAACATTTCTGTTATTTTATACCAGTGCTTTTTGACTTAACCCTTGCATGTGCTTGTACTTCGTGTAGGCCTGGGAGGTGGGGGAAAGTGGCATTAAGGTTTTCTTTAAAAATTTATTGAAAACTGAAGTTTAATATGAACACATAATCAAAAGGCAAATTTTAGTGCAGTTGGAATGTGAGCTCATGCGCAGAAATACTGGGTAAACTATACACCAAAAAACTACTGCTATTGAGTGCATTCCAACTCAAAACCTATTTAGGATTTCTGAGACTAAATCTTTTACAGAAGCAAAGCACCTCATCTTTTTCCTGAGGAGTGGCTAGTGGGTTTGAACTGTCGGCCTTTTGGTGTGCAGTCTAGTGCCTAATCCACAGTGCCACCAGGGCTCCTTGGGTAAGATGTTATTGTATGCCGTCAAGTCCATTCCAACTCATAGTAATTCTATATAGGGTTTCCGGGAGCTGGCTGGCGAGTTTGAACCGCCGACCTTGCAGTTAACAGTCCAGTGCTTATCCGACAGTGCCACACCAGGGCTTGGGTAAACTGTTTGTTGTTGCTAGTGCTGTCAAGTCAGTTCCAACCCACAGGAACTTTGTATAGGATTTCCAAGGAGCTGCTGGTGAATTTGAACTGCCAACTTTGCAGTTCAAACTGACCTTGTGATCCAGTGTCTCTCCTACAGTGCCACACAGGGCTCTGCTAAGACAACGATTCTTGCAAGTCTTTGTGCCTTCATAAGGGGCCTGGGATTCCCACCCATTTCTGTAGCTCTCTTTGTGTGACTTCGCTAGTGGGTTACACACATAGATGAATTGCAATCCCATGCCCACCTTGGGTGCCTTCTCGTGGTCAATGGCAAAGGGTATTGTCACAAGGTTGAAGACAGAACCACCTTAAAAGGACAAAAGTGGTATGCATTGTTTTACTTACTGGTTTACTTATTGTCTTGCTTACAGATTTACTTTCGTTCTCAATTTTTTTAAAGATTCATGTGAAAGCTATGTCTCATTCCAGAGAAATGCATATGCCAATAAATACCATATATTTTGCATAAAGTTTCAGGGTCAGAGGCTCCCTGAAATCTGTTTGTGGAGCACAGATGCTGAACATCTGCTCCTAAGGAATGAGATTGCTTTGATTGTCGTCTTATGCCCATTTTATTTACATGTCTCCATGTCCACATACAGGTCTCCTAGTAGAACAAGGCAAGCCCAACCAGCAGAACCACATGGCAGAGACTGAGGAGGAGGAAATGAGCAATGGCTTCAGAAGCTCAAGCCCTGGACAGCTGATTTCCCACTAAAACTAGTGCCATCCTGCCTGTCTCCTCACCATCCTCCCAACCCATGACCAGTACCTCCTTTCCACCCACTATGTGCCATGCACTCACCATGGGCTAGCTGGTTGGCTCATGGGAGGCTGTATTGAAGTGGGAGTTGTGCCTGTACCTTTTGGTGTGTGGAAAGATTGGGTTCATCCAGATCTCCAGTCCATTCCCAACCCTCTAAGTGAAGCCTCCAAGGAACATAGAGCTGGTCAACCTGGACTTGAAATATCTACCATGACTCAGCCTAGGTTCCCAAACCCTGCCTTCCCTCGCTACAGTTTTGGGTAGGAAACAGAGGAAATATTTATCTCCTCTATTCCTTCTCCATGTGGGTGGCCAGTGTTAATATTCTCTTGAAATTTCTCAAAGGTCCCTGATCCTTGGAGAGCCAGGGTGAGAGCTGTCTTGGTTTCCCCCTACCACAGCCAGGTTGGGTGCCTTCAGGTGACCAAAGACAAAGAGTCTGTCATCAGGACCAATAGCATGATGGAAGAACCACCCAAGAGGGCAAAAATGGTGTGCATTGTTTTATTTATCAGTTTATTTATTGTCTTGCTGGCTGATTTATTTATTTATGAAGTATGTATTTATTATATAACAGAAAAATCCTCTTCCATCTTGGAAACATCCAGCCCCAGATGTGGTCTTCTTGGTCCCACAGAGCACAGTGAGTTATTTCTCTATGAAGCCACAGAAAAGAGGAGGGAATCCTCTCCCTACTCCCATACACCACCACCCAGCCAGATACTCAACCAGGAATGGGATCAGAAATCACCAGCTAGTGAGGCTGTGAAACAGCACAAATCAACAGCGGCCACGCAGAAGGACTCAACCTCTGGCCCCCTGCACCAGGCCTCCCCTTCTCCTGCATGTGCACAGATGGGATTGGCTGGCTGGCCCCAGCTTGACCATCTCAGGGCTCGACTTCTCATTTTGATCTAGCACAGCATTCTTAATGCCAGAGGCACATGAGAATCATCTACACAGCTTACAAAATATCCCTGTCCAGTCCCCTCCACAGATGAATTACAGCAGGATCTCTAGGAGTAGAGCCTGAACCTTGGGGTTCTTTGAAAAGTTACCTAAAAGATTCTAATGTAAGGCTAGGATTGAGAAGCATTTCTAGTGTCCTCTCTACTTTGCCTCTCTTCACCTCCCAGAGTCCTTCATCCTTTGGTTTCCAAGTTTCCTCAGACACCAAGAATAGGAAAAGTGTCCCCTCACAGAACCACTAACCTAAGCAGATGTCAGGAAAGTTGGCAGGTCCTCGGGGTTGCACCCTATGGCTCATACTTGAATTAGCCTGGGGCTTGCTCCCAATTTCCAGCTTTTCTAGATGCAGAAATCTACCATTTGCTAGATTCTTTCTCCACCTGCACTTCAACCAGTCAGTCTCCTAAACTCCAAAGGTTTAAAGGTCACATCAGTGACACTCTTTCTCCCAATCCTGATTGTAAGACCAACGTCCAATCCTTTTAACACAAGCCTTGGCCGTTTCTGCAAAGCCACCTGAACTGAATGAGGGTCTACCTAGTAACAGAGGAAGGAGTCACCTCACCCCAAAGTCAGCCCTTTCCCCAGCAACCTGGCAGCAGTCACTGTGCATCCAAACCTTATATGTCTGAAAATTAATTGGCAAGGCACCGTTCACATGGACAGAATCTCCACGCTGAGTGTGAGTAAGCGTGTGTGCACCTGCACCTGTCCACATACTGAGACATACAAAACATCTAGGTCAACACAGGTATAAGGTTTTACTTGACATGCAATTATACTCTACATGAAAACAACTGACTGCTTTCATTGTCTTTCATTAAGTGGAGTTTCACTGTACTGTGGTCAGGATGGGCCCAGATGAATTCCAGATTAGGTCTGCAGAGCAGCTGGTAGGGTTGAACCTTTCGGTGTGTGACCTTTCGGTTAGCTACTGCACCACCAGGGCTCCATCAAAATAATATATACAAATTTTTATACACACAGCCTTGAGAAACCTGTGAAGTCAAAAGAATTTGGCTACTCACTCTCTCTCACCTTAGTAACATCTTCCTGGCAAGTACTAGTTCATACACACACTACACCCCTCAGCTGCCATCCTTCCCCTCCAGCAGCCCATGCCTCTAAACTTTCTCTCCCTGTTAGTTAAAATACCCTGCCCTATGTCCCATTTCTCAAGGTGCTGCTCTCTGATAGGTGACCGTTAGTCAGTGGGTGCTAGAAAGCTGAGTATGACCCCTGTCAGGCGACATCTATGTTTTAATAGGGACTACAGATAATGCCTTAATCTGAAAGAATGGCTCTAATGGTGGGAATTTCAGGCACAGTAGTGGACCAGTGAGAGAGATTGTTTCTGATCTTTTTAGGAGACTCCCAAATCATATGCCTCTCTCGAAGATCAACCCTTCACAAGTGCATGAGCTCAGTGAGCACACTTACCCAGATAGCTTTTTCATAATATTGAAACACTTTCCCATACTGGCTTTTTATCTTTAAAAAGAAAGAAAAACCAGCTCAAATAATTTAAACGTCTGAGTTGGAATTGATGACAATGGGTTAGGTTTGGGAAACGTAGCCTATTTTTCATTGGCCACTAGTCCTCTGGTCCACCCTACCCTGTTCCATGACCCTGCTGCTGCTTCTCTTTTCACTGACCACCAGATTAGTTCATTGACTTGTATGCATCTTCTCTACCCTCCCCTGAGTTCCCAATTGTATTTCCTTACCCTACCCCCAATGTGTTTCCTTCTTGGAACTGTGCTGTTGTTTTTTTTTTTGGTGTCGTCAAGGACAGAAGAGCAGGTTACAAGCATGAGCATGTATGTATCACTTGGAAGAAAGCAACCAGGTATTCTGCTACTGTTTGTAGAAAAACCCAATGAAGGAAGAGACGAAAGCTGGCTCTGCAGAGTGCCTTAAAAATGACTTCAATTAGGAAATTCTGAGTTGTCTTTGGATGTTACATAAACTCAAACAGATGTTGCATTTCACTTCTCTGGGATTAAAAAAAAAAGTTAAATACAGTACGTATTCAACAACAACAAAGTATGTTTTGTCTTTCATTTGGTCTGTAAAGAGGCAGTGCCTGGTTATCTACAAAACCTGGGGAAGGTCCTAATCAGATATGACCCAGAAGGCAATTCTATAATCAGAGAAAGAAAAAGCACAGATGGTCATGAGTAAGGAAAAGAAAAGAGTCACTGTCCTTACCCGTAATGATACACTATCCTGGTCTAGGACCTGGTGCTATGAAGTTGGGAGGAGAACATTGTAGAAACACAGAAGGTAAGCCTTGCCTTTCCATCTCCTTTCTACCTCCACCCCGCCGCCAACCAGTTTCTGCTTTCCTATTTTTTTTTTTTTAATGTTTTATTGTGAATTATGTGATAGTTTACATGGGAGAACATCAGTCTTAAATTCATTCTATCGTATATCATCTCATTGCCATGGTTACAATCCCCTCCATGCAATCCTTCCCGTACCCCCCAGGTCTTCAGCACACAGTCGCTCTCCCTCTCTGGATCTAAAGTCTCCAGCTGCTTTGCTATCGGTTTTCCATAACTTAATGTTTGCCACTGAGGGCCCAATGGAAACAATTTTTGAAGAGCCCACGTTCCTGAAGACTGCTGAGATGCTGTTGTCTCTTCCTAAGAGCTGCATTTTTAAATGGTCAGACCTCATGTAGGTGAGAAGGGAAAGGGTAGGGGTGGGAGGAGGGTCTTCACAGGCACTTGGATTTAGAAAATTCTGTGGGGCTGGGAAGGAGCCCAGCCCCTAAGAAGCTTCTCCACATCACTGTGCCCTGATCCTGCTTCAGTAAGTGCTTAGTGCCAGCTGGGTAAGAGCTCTCCTGTCCACCAGACCTTTTATTCTAATCTGTCACAGGTATTTTCCACAGCATGAACATACACACACAAATGGGACCCTTCTGTGGGATCAGTAGTCTTCAGAGAACTCCTTAGAGTCACAAATTCTCTCCCTCCTTCTCATACACCTCATTCAAAAGAAGGAGTCAAGGAGACCCATGAACTGAAGTAAAGAGTAGCAAATAGTGGGGGGAAATATTTCAGAATAGAATCCCTCTCATGCATATCATGGAATAGAGTGGGGTACATTTGAAACACCACCACCCCTAAACAAGCAAAGCAGCACCTGCTCACCTCTGGAGCAGCTTCCTAGAAACATTTTAAAACAGAAAACATGAGCCCTGATGGCATAATGGTTAAGGACACAGCTACTGACCAGAAGGTCCTTGGTTCAAACCCATCAGCTGTTCTGTGGGAGAAAAGATCTGGTCATGTGCTCCTATAAAGATTTACAGCTAGGAAACCCTGTGGAGTCATCTTACTCTGTCCTACAGAGTCTGTTTGAGTCAGAATTGACTCGGAAGCACCCAACAACATTAGAAAGCGTGACCGAAGTACAGGCTCTTCAATTTGCACTTTTTACTTAGTTTATTCATTTTATTATGTTTTTGGCGTAGGTTTACACCAGAACTTTGAATCCATTCAAAGCCCTGAGTTTTACAGTTTAAGCTCAGTTCCCAGTTGACAGTTTCCACACTAATTGTTCAACAACCTTGGTTACACTTTCCACAACGTGTCAACATCCTCTTTCAGTTTCTCCCTTTCAAGTGCTCTCGTTTCCCTGACCCCTTTTGTCCTCATCTTTGCATTAGAGTAACTGTTGTCCTGTAGGTCTCATAAAGATTTTTTTAAAGGAGAATGCTGATCCTAAGGGTAATATCCTTTGTTTTGTGTGTTGCTTTGCTATTTCACTGAAACATACCAGTTCAAGATTTTAAGAGTGTTGCAAGGTCGGCAGTTCAAACGCACCAGCTGTCCCTTAGAAGCCCTATACAGGGTCGCTATGAATCAGTGGCACTTCACAACAAAAAGGCCATCATCTCAGGGGGTCCTCTGCTCTCCACGAATTCAGTTACTCTGACTTGTCTAAAGAATTTGAGTTTTGTTCTACATTTTTCTCCTATTCAACCCAAGACCATCTATTGTGATCTAGTCAGAATGGTCAGTGATCATAGGTGGGCACCACCTAATTCTTCTGGTCCCAGGGTAGATGGGGTTGTGGCTAGAGCAGACTGTCAGCCTTACAGACTTATTTCTTCTCTGAGATTTTTGTTACTTTCTTATCCATGTGCTCCTGATGAGTAGAGATCAATTGTTGTTTAACACCCCAGGATGTAGAACTTGGACTTCATGAACTATGCTATCTATGCCAATTGACTTGAGTTGTCCCATGAGACTATGGTCTAAGCCTTCACACCCAGAAAAACCAACTTAAGAATGTGTTTGGTTATGTGAACCGTCTATAGTTGCATTCTCAATGAATAGATGTACCTGCACATCCATATCTGTATTTACACATACATGTAGATAATTCTGTTTTCACATATGTATAATATACATCTGTACCTAACTACTATATACCTATATGCATATATCAATCCACATGGGATTTTAAGAAATAATGAAAGGGCAATTGCTGAGCACTCTTCAGTGTGCGTGTGTGTGTGTGTATATATATATATATATATATATATATATATATATATATATATATATATATATATATATATATATATATATATATATATACAGCTCAAATGTATGTGTGAGAATTTGGGATCTAGTGATGGTTGAGGCAAGCTGAAAATGTGTTATTTTTTTCTCACTTTAAAAAAATCAAAACTTTAAACTTCCATGTTATGCTCCGTAATAATTTAGAAAAACAAAACAAAGATATATTTGATAAAACTGTCATATACTTAATAACACTTGGGGGAGCAAGGACATAAGAATGTAAAACTATTTTTGTATTTATTGTTAGCTACATGAAGAGTTGCTATAAACTGTCTAGTCAGCTTTGGGTACAAATAAGATCACATTTTATCTTTCAAATTAATCACTTGAACCCTCTTACATCCTGTTAGCAGAGAGCCCAGTCATTCTTACTTGGTGCTCCCTAGTCCACTCATCCCCAATTTATCCAGCACCTGGGTCCTGTTCTCAGTCCATCAGGAGTTAAAGCTCTTTCCAGAAAGAACAGGATCGTATCAGCCCAGCTGCCTGTGGGAAGCTGGCAGTTCCTAATGCCAGGATGCCCAGAACACATTTGTCACCTTGGTACAATTTTGGGCATAATATCATGCTCAGTCACTATTCACCTGAACACAGCAATGCCTGAGATTAAAAGACTTCCAAAATTAGTCCTACACTGTGCTGAAACTGCCCTTTCTCACACATTCCTAAGCCTTGGAGTTTCACTTAGGCCACCCACCAAAACCCCTACCCTCCCCAAGTCAATGGTTTTACAAACTTTTCTGGACTCAGGGGCCAGGTTTGGGTCACTTTGGAGGTCTCTATGGGTGTTTCAACTTCAAACTTTGAGAGGATTGAAATGTTATTCCTTGCCTTGCAGAAAACCCAGGGATCCCTTTGCACCTTGATATGCTTCTTTCAAGCTCCCTCTCTGGAAGCCTATATTTTGCAGAACTAAAAGAGCCTAAGAGTGATTTGCAGAACAAAAAGTAGCATTATTTAAACAAATACTCATTACCTGCCATGTGCCTAACGCTATTCTAGATTCTAGGAATTTCTCAGTGAAACAAACAGATAAAAATCCAACTTGCCTGGAACTTCCTTTCTATTGGGGAAGAGAAAATGGCAATAGACATAATAAATGAAGACTTGTATAATACATTGTTGTTGTTACGTGCTGGCAAGTCAATTCTGACCCATAGTGACCCTGTATAGGGTTTCCAAGGAGCAGCTGGTGAGCATGAACCACTGACTTTGCAGTTCAAATGACTTTGCAATCTGACGTATTAACCCACAGCGCCACACCAAGACTCCGCATAATATATTTGTTGTTGTTAAGTGCCGTCGAGTCAGTTCTGACCCATAGCAACCCTGTGTAGGGTTTCCGAGGAGTAGCTGGTGAGCTTGAGCCATCGATCTTGCAGTTCAAATGGCTTTGCAGTCTCAGGCGCGTTAACCCACAGTGTCCCACCAAGACTCCAATATGTTGTTGTTAGGTGCCATCGAGTCAGTACCAACTCATAGCGACCTTATGCACAGCAGAATGCAACACTGCCTGATCCTGGGTCAACCTAACTACTGTTAGCATACTTGAGTCCATCGAAGCTACCACTTGCCAATCCATCTCGTTGGGTATCTTCCTCTTTTTCTCTGACCCTCCACCTTACCAATATTGTTGTTGTTGTTAAGTGCTGTCTAGTTGAGTCCGACCCATAGCGACCCTGTATAGGGTTTCCAAGGAGCAGCTAGTGAGCTTGAACCACCAACCTTGCAGTTCAAATGACTTCGCAGTCTGATGCATTAGCCCACCAATTTTAGGTAGTAAAACATACAATGGGAGGGGTAAAAAAAGAGAATCAAGAAAACTGCTTCTAGGTGATTTTTGGTCTGGCCTGGGTAATAGGACTCCTGGTTTGGCACTGTAGGATCAGCACTGTACTGCTAACCACAAGGTTGGCGGCTCAAACCCACCAGCAGCTCCGTGGAAACCCTATACAGGGTCGCTATGAGTCAGAACTGACTCCATAGCTTTTAATAACAATGTAATATGGTAGCACAATGGCAAAGCACTTGGCAGCTAACCAAAATGTTGGAGTTCAAATCCACCCAGCTGCTCCACTTGCTGATCTACTCCCCAAAAGATTACGGCCTAGAAAACCTTATGGGGCAGTTCCACTCTGTCACATAGGGTTGCTATGAATTGGAATTGACTCAACAACATACAAAGAAGTAGTTGTCTTTTGCCTTTGCTAAAAATAATAATTTCTGCTTCTCTAAAAATTAAAAGTTCAAATAACTTTGCATTAACAAACATTATCTTACATTTAATACTTGAGATCTACATTACACAATCCAAAGCAGTAGAATAAACACTGGACTGTTAACCACAAGGTTGTCAGTTCAAACCCACTAGCCACTCTTAGAAACCCTATGAGTTTCTGAAACTCACTGTAAATCAGAAACAACTCAATGAGACACAACTACAACAGCATCTTGACATCTGGTGAGTACTGTGATACTGTAGGATAAGCACAGGACTGCTAACCACAAGACTGGTTGTTTGAGTCCACCAACCATTCTGCAGGAGAAAGATGAGGCTTTCTTCTTCCATAAAGATTTACAATCTTGAATACCCTATACAGGGTCACAATGAATCAGAACCAATTCAGTGGTACCTAACAACAACAACAACATATTGACTTCAGGGAACTCTGGTGGTGCAGTAGTTAAGCACTCAGTTGCTAACTGAAAGTTCACAGTTCAAACATACCAGCAGGAGAAAAAAATTAACAATCTGCTTCCATAAAGGCTGTTGTAAAGTGCTGTTGAGTTACTTCTGATTCAGAGCAACCCTGTATAGGGCTCGTCAGGAGAAGCTGGTGAGTTTGAACAGCCACCTTGAGGTTAGCAATGCATTGCTTACCGTACAGCACCACACCAGAAGCCTTGGAAACCCTCTGAGGCAGTTCTACTGTACCTTGCTATGTTGGAATCAACACTATGATAATGGGATTTTAGATGTACAAAATCTTAAAAAGTTCCCTGTAAACAAGATAAGACTGAATGTGAAATTTCATTGTAAGTTATAAGGCACAAGATAAATGTGGGGCAATTCTAGAAGGTGTCTCAAAACTCCATGTATCGACTCTCTGTGCAATTTATTAAGCAAATAAATGTGATTAGGAGTTATTTTTATGACACACTACACACAACTTCCAAAGCAATCTTAACTTAAGTTTCAAAAACTAAAATAGTATATACACCCACTCCCCACTTATCACTATGGTTAGGGTCCAAAGACCAGGTTGCCATGGGAAACGGAGGCTGATGAAATCAGATCACAAAGTGGAGAATGACTAGCTTGTTCCATGACATAACTGCTGAATCACTGATCACTGAATCACCTAACCACCAGAGTCAGTGTTACCTTACCTCGCACCTCAGCACTGGTTACTGCTAGACATACGTCATTAATGTACAAAATAGACAGATAGTTGATCTTTTACTGATGTAAGTGTGAAATGTTGGTTAGCAAGATTGTCAATAAATGAGGATCAGGAGTTCTTTATGCATATCAATTAATTTTATGGTTGAAACAGATTCAAGGTAAGCCCACCTCTAAGTGTTCTATAGGAATATGTGTATAAACATACTAAATATAATAGAAAGACATTAAGGACATGGGGAATGTGGCCCCTGTTATGAGCCACTGAGCACTCTGTGTGTATTGTCCAAGTGTGGAATAAAGGACATTTATGTAACAGATCCCAGGTGTGTAGATGTGGCCTTGAGCAACCAGTTGCTGGATTTATTGTCCTATTCTAAGTCTCTTGTTTCCACTTTGTTATTCCACTCAATGATTCCCACCAGTGACAGAAAGAAAGTGCTAAGTTGGCCTAAAACACAGATGGTATTGAGTCTAACAGTCTGTGCTGATAAATAAGAATAAATTCAGCTTTCTGAAAAGCTTGCTGTTACTGATAGGTGCCATGGAGTCAACTCTGATTCATAGCAACCAGAACGAAATGCTGTCCAGTCCTGAGCCATCTTCCCAATTGTTGTTACACTTGAATCCATTGCTGTTGCCACAGTGTCAACCCATCTCATTGGAGGTCTTCCTCTTTTTCACTGATCCTCCACTTTACCAAGCATGGCGTCCTTCTCCAGGGACTGGTCCTTCTTGATAATATGTTTCAAGTATGGGAGACAAAATCTTGCCATCCTGGCTTCTGAGGAACATTCTGACTGTAGTTCTGGAAAGCTTAAGAGATGCAAAATACAAAAAGAGAGGTATGCTCCACTTTCTGAAATGATTCTGAAATCTAACTGCCCAACCTATACTTCTCCAAAGGGAATGCACTTGTTCTCAACAACAAAAGATTAAAAGTAAAGCACGCCTTCACAGAGTTGCCAAATGGTGCCTGCTCCCTTCTTTCGCAAATCACAATGGTAGGCTAGAGTAACAAGGCAAAACAAGTAATCCCTCTCCTCCCCATCAGTTTAGGGCATGAACAAAAGGGTTCTTTCCCAGCCTCTGAGGTTCCTTACCACCAAGATTCCATGGGAAATCAGATCAACCATTCAAAAGACATGGATAAACCCAATTTAAAATGAAGGAAGTGGGTCCGACTCAATCAAGATAGAAGATGAAAGAACTCCAGGAATAAATAAAAAGCATATGGTAGGTGCTAGAGTCATGATAGCATCGGAGATTATGAGCTATGCTGCTAAACACAAGGTCAGCAGTTTGAAGCTATCAGTTTCTCCACAGAAGAAAAATGAGGCTTTCTGCTCCCCTAAAGATTTAGGAAGCAGAAACTCTACCAGCCTCAGAAACCCTATGCAGGGTCGATATGAGTCAGAACCAACGCAATGGCATTTAATCACCACTCCAGAGCCACAATGGTCATAGTTTCCAAGCCAGAAATTCAGGTCCTTAGCATAATGATTATGAATCAGACTGCAACCTCAAGGTCAGCAGTTCAAAACTACCAGCCATACCATGGGAGAAAGTTGAGGCTTTCTGCTCCCATAAAGATTTACAGCCTCGGAAACCCTATACAGAGTTGTTATGACTTCGAATCGACTCCACAGCACAACACCACCACCAGTCTGACAGAAACAAACGATTTTAAATCAAATCTATCCCCCAAATCTGGAACTTGTCTGGACTCAACCCAGTAGTCAAATCTGTGATAAAGCAATTTTTTACTCTATGAGGTTATCTACCTTGAAGATGATGGGAACCATTATTTTTCACTGTGGAAAGACAGAGAGAAATGGGCTCCAGCTGAAACAATAGGGAACATTTGTGAGGGTTCTGAGAGAGCAAAAATGGTACCTAGTGGAGACTTCATCTTTTCCAGACATCTCCTGACAACTGATACAAGGGTCCATAAAGCAGCAAATGGCACAGCAGGCTAGAGAGTCTATCCTTGGACAACTCTGAGTTGAATATGAATCTGTCTTCTGAATTCCCAGGTATTAAACTGGGAGTCCTGGTGTGGTGCTGTACGATAAGCGCTGGACTGCAAGGTTGGTTTGAATCACAAGGTCGGCTGTTCAAACTCACCAGGCACTCCTCAGAAACCTTAAATGACTCGGCAGCATTTAACAATAACAAACTGAGGGCTAATAGGACTTTCTGAAATCCCACATCTCTTCCTCCTCTTTTAGAGGACCTGTCCCATGGAGAAACCGTACCCCACTGCGGAAAGGAGAACTTGGAGATACTCATGAACAGGAGAAGAACATGGGATGTACACACACATGAGGAGAACTTGAGGTATCCATGGGCACATGGAGAAATTTTTTGAGGCCTTTCTTGCCAGACTCTAGTTCATACAATAATCCAGTTACTTTTTTACACTGACAAAAGTTATGATATTTATTTTTTGCCGTTTTATGTCTTAACGGTATCCTACTGAGCATTTGCACCTTTGTTCATTTCACATAGTGAAATGCAGTTTTACCTAGTTTGCACTAGATGATCAGTATTACTACCTACAATCGACTACTATAGCAAACTCTGATGTGATATTCCATGACAGCACACATGCTACTTTTTAGTTCTGGATACAGTGAAGGTCTTTGTTATGACAGTGAATTTTTATTTTATTATTATTATTACTGCTAAAACAATTGCATCCTTCTAGCAGGCAATGCTGTTCTTTCCCTCAGCCCTCTTCTCCTGGGTTTTAAGGCACTGTTAAATACTGTATGCCTTCTGTGTTTTCATGGAGTAGATGAGCATTGTTTTAACAAAACAGCAGGCTATTGTTGTTGTTAGATGCCATCGAATCGGTACCGACTCATGGTGACCCTATGCACAGCAGAATGAAACACTGGCGTAAGAGACGACTATACACATGGAATGCCCCCAATGGAATACATAGAAATCAAATTGACTACACTGGTGGAAAGAGAAGAAGGAAAAGCTCCATATCATCAGCGAAAACAAGGCCATGTGCAGCTTATAGAACAGACCATCAATTACTCATATGCAAATTCAAACCAAAGCTGAAGAAAATGAAAACAAGTCCATGAGAGCCAAAATATGACCTTGAATATATCCCACCTGAATTTAGAGATCATCTGAAGAACAGATTTTATACATTAAACACTAAAGACCGAAGACCAGAAGAGTTCTGGGATGACATCAAGAACATCACATGTGAAGAGAGCAAAAAGTCATTAAGAAGACAAGAAAGAAGGAAAAGGTCAAAATGAATGTCAGAAGAGACTCTGAAACTTGCTCTGCAGCGTAGAGATGCTAAAGCAAATGGAAGAAATGAGGAGGTCCAAGAGCTGAACAGAATTTTCAAAGATCAGCTCGAGAAGATAAAGCCAAATATCACAACAAAATATGTAAAGATCTGTAGTCAGAAAACCAAAAAGGAAGAACACGCTCAGCATTTCTCAAGCTGGAGGAACTGAAGAAAAAATTCAAGCCTCGACTTTTGTTACTGAAGGATTCTCTGGGCAAATTATTGGATGCTATTAAAAAGGTCTGTCAACCTCAGGCCCTTAAACTAGTTTCATTTATGATGGCTAAAGCATCCATTCAACAAGTATCACCATCCCCTCTTCTAAGAAACATTCTGGATGTAATTCCTCCAAAACACATTTGGTTCATTCTTCCAGCAGCCCATGGTATATTCAATACTCTTTACCAATACAGTAATTCCTAAGCACTTTCGATTGTATAAGACCTAGTCATCTATAGTTTTGTTACATGTAATATCTTCTTTCGTACTACCAAGAACCTCATGGGATTTTACTAGCTCTGATTTACATGTGGTGGGGGGTAGGGGAGGTGGACACAGATACTCAGAGAAGTTGAAAGAGTTGAGACTTTAGCTGGAGTTTTTCAGTCTTCAGTCTGTCTAATGCTGGGAAAGAAGCCCACCTAGCATACAACCATGCCATTTTACAGATAATAAAACTAAGGTTCCACAAAGTAATTTTGTTAATTTAGCAATCTTACTGAGCCACATCACTACTAACTGAGCACAGCAGAGTGAGATGCCCTATACCCCAGTACTAGGCTGATCAGGGTCTTGCCCAAGTTCAATATAGACGAGATGAGCAGAGAGAAATTGGCTGTCAAGTCAACGAAATGGCCCCTGAGAGCTGACTCAGTATGGAGTCTATCTCAGCTGAGACGTCTCCCTCTGTCACGTGAGAGCTGTACGCCTCTATCCTGTTGAGCCAGAACATTGTATATTTCTATCTGCTCTGCTAGAGTTCTGCTATGGATAAGTACTGGGCTGCTAACCACAAGGTCAGGGGTTCAAACTCCCCAACCAAGCCTTAGAAACCCTATACATGGTCATTATGAGTCAGAATGGACTTAGTGGCACTTAACAACAACAACATCTGCTCTGCTGAAACACATAGTGCAACCTTTAGCAAAGACAAGCCCTCCAGGAACAACCTCCATCACAAAGACCTTTCCCAGAGCTAGAATTCTCCAATTGAAGAGTTGAAATTGACTTGACAGCACAGAAGTGGCAAACAGGCACACACAGAGCCTGCACTTGTCAATACCCTGATTGTGGACTCCTGACTTCCAAAATTATGGGACAATAAAGTTCTGTTCTTGAAAGCAACCCACTTGTAGTATTGTTGTTGTTGTTGTTATGCAACAGTTGTTAGTGTTGGTAACTGCCTGGATAGGGTTTCCAAGTAGCAGCTAGTGAGCTTGAACCACCAACCTTATGCTTAGCAGTCCAATTCTTAACCTACAGCACCACACCACGACAACAGTGGGTAACTAAGAGCCCAATCTTGGACCCAATCCTAGCTGTTACCTGTGGTATGTTGTTGGTAAGTGCCATCGAGCCGATTGTGACCAATAGCGACCCTGTATAGGGTTTCCAAGGAGCAGCTAGTGAGCTTGAATCGCTGACCTTGCAGTTCAAACGGCTTTGCAGTCTGGCGCATTAACCCACAGCGCCACACCAGGACTCCTCCCTGTGGTATACGCCTCCCCAATGTTTCCGCTCACAGGTTGCTCTTGTGTGACCTTCTTATTGCACAAACCCCTTTCTCTCCTCCAAACACAAGGCAGAGACACAAGGTACGCTCAGGTGGCAGTATAAAAAGCAGCATCATTCCCAAGTGATTGCACATGTACAAGAAGTCAGGTGCAGAGTAGCTCAGTAACTAGACAGCCTGGGATCGCAGGGGCAAGGAGGCCACAGCAAAAGCAGCAGGAAACACAGCAACAAAGCTGACCGAAGGCTCTGGCTTTGAATTGCCTTCTTCCCTCCCCGGATAAAAGATCTCCCTGCTGGTAAGTTCAGGCAGACAGAAATCAGAGAGTGTGAGCATAGAAATCCTTATTTCCCTAGTTTAACACCTTTGTTGACACATTATTCTAAGCTATACTGCCTGTGGTCAGTGAGGAGGTGGCCTGTTTAGTTTAACCAACATCCGTGGGGCGCTGTATGTAGAGTAAGAGAAAAGAAGACCCAAATGAGGCCCTGCGGCTGTCCATAACGTGGATCTGGTAGAGGACACTAGTTCTCTATGAAATAACACCGGCTACCTGACTCAAGGGACCAAACAGAGATTTCCCAGTCACTTCTCTTGGGATCAACTATCACCATCCACCGCAACTCATCTGTCAGTTTGTCGTACTGTGGTGGCCTGAATGTTGCTGTGATTCTGGAAGCTATGCCACAGGTATTTTAATTACAAACAGGGTAACACTTGATGGACAAGATTCGTTTGAGCTTCCAGACTAAGACAGACTAGGAAGAAGGAGAGATGGACTACTTCTGAATATTTAGCCACTGAAACCCTTATGAATAGCAGTGGAACACTGTCAGCACCAGACTACTGAATATTAAAACATGAAGAAGAGCACCAGAATATTGTCAGTATAATGTTGGAAAATGAGCCCCTCAGTTTGGAAGACACTTGAAATGCAACTGAAACAGAGCTGCGTCCTCAGGGTAAAGTTGACCCTGGTAACGCAAATGGAATAAAGTTTTCAGAACCTTCATTTGCTGATGGGGTACAACTCAAAATGAGGAGAAACAGCTGTAAACATCCATTAATAATCAGAACATGGAATGCAAAATGAATCTAGGAAAATTGTCAAAAATGAAATGGAATGCATAAACATCAATATGCAAGGCATTAATGAATTGAAATTGACTGTTATTGATCAGTTTGAATCTGGCAACCACATGGTTTCCTATGCTGAGAATGACAAATGGAAAAGCAATGATATCACATTCATCATCAAAAAGAATATTTCAAGATCTAACTTGAAGTACAATGCTATCCGTGATAGGATTATATCCACAAAGGTGCTCTGGTAGCGTAGTGGTTACGAATCGAGCTGCGAACCTCAAGGTCAGCAGTTCAAAACTACCAGCTGTTCCATGGGAGAAAGATGAGGTTTTCTGCTCC
>NW_006408867.1:574990-595195 GCF_000296735.1 Chrysochloris asiatica | reverse complement strand
CTGTTGGAACAGCCCATCAATTGCTCATATCCAAGTTCAGGCTGATGCTGAAGAAAATTAAAACAAGTCCATGAGAACCAAAATATGACTTTGATCATATACCACCTGTATTTAGAGATCCTCTAAAGAACAAATTTGATGATGCCAGAAGAGTTGTGGGATGACATCAAGAATACCACACAGGAAGGAAGCAAAAGGTCATTGAGAAGACAAGAAAGAAGGAAAAGACCAAAATGGATGCCAGAAGAGACGCTGAAATGTGCTCTCCTTTCTATAAAATGCTAAAGCAAATGGAAAAAATGAGAAAGCCAAAGAGTTGAAGAGAAAGTTTCAAAGAACAGCTCAAGAAGACAAAGTCAAGTATTATAATGAAATGTGCAAAGATCTGAAGTTAGAAAACCAGAAGGGAAGAACACACTCAACATTTCTCAAGGTGAGGGAAAAATCCAAGCCTGAACTTGCAATATTGAAGGATTCTATGGGCAAAATATTGAATTTTTTTTATTCTATGGGCATCAAAAAAAGATGGAAGGAATACGCAGTCATGGTACCAAAAAGAAATGGTTGTATTCAACCATTTCAAGAAGTAGCATATGATCAAGAGTCAATGATACTGAAGGAAGAAGTCCAAGGTGCACTGAAGGCATTGGTAAAGAACAAGGCTCTGGAAATAGATGGAATACAAATTGAAATCTTTCAACAAATGTTCTTTTTAAAGCCATCCTTGGTGATTTACTACTGAAAGGTCACAGTCTTGAAAATACTCTGGAGTAGTCCTACTCTGTACACATGGAGTCTTCATGAGTGGGAATCAACTCAACAGTAACAACAAAATCTGTGCTACTTCAAGGGCTCAGAGGCTTGCTCTCAAAACTCCTATCAGTAAAGATGTTTCACAGAAGCCAGGGCAGGTCACACATTAGCGAGAGAAGGCAGAGGTACAACAACAGCCTCTGCTGAAGAACCATGAAAGTCCACCCCAAATGGCATTTGTCTTTCACCCTGGCTTCTGCTTCTCAATCACCACACAGAAGCACCCCAGTTGTCATCCAAGATGCCAGTGAGCATCTTTGTCTGGGGCACCAGAGTATGGGAAAACAAATCCTTTGTAGAACAAATATGGAGAATGCTTATTTGTTGGTTGGTTGTTGGTTGGTAAGTACCATGGAGTTGGTCCCCACTCATAGTGACCCTGCACAGTGTTTCTGAGGCTGTAAATCTTTACGGGAGCAGAATGCCTCATCTTTCTCCTACAGAACTGCTGGTAGTTTTGAACTGCTGACCTTGAGGTTGGCAGCCCGACTTGTAACCACTACACTACCAGAGCTCCTTAAACATATGGGCAGATAATGTAAATCTCAAAAACTGGAAACACAACACAATCATAACATGGGAGGCACATTATTGAGGAAATCAGAATGGGGTCTCTCCTAGGTTTAAATCCCAGCTCTGGGATTTCCTCACTGGGAGAACACAGTCACATTACTTAATTTCTCTGTCTACATAGTGATTTACTTCTGAAAGGTCACAGTCTTGAAAATACTATGCAGTAGTTCTACTCTGTTGAATTTATTAAGCTACTAAATGCCAAAAGCTTCAACGTCCATCATTTAATCTTCATGACAACTTTTCAAGATAATCGAATGACCACCGATTTCACAGGTAGGGAAGTGGAGACTCAGTAAAATGAAGCTACTTCCACAGTCAATACATAGCAGTATTACAATTCAAACCCAGACCATCTGACTGCAAAGTCCTCAGCCCAGCCACGTTCTCACCTTCTCCATAAATCTGAAACAAACCGATCTCCATTAGGAGGAAGGTTCTAGAGAAAGGATGTTCTGTTTAATAGACTTAGAAGCTCAAAGATGACATCTAGTCACCTCCTGCCTCCTATGACCTGGAAATATTTCCTACTTTCTCACTTGCCATTTCCCACTGGGTGTTTGCTTCCCTGAATCTCAGTAACGCCTAATTCTGCGCTGTCTCCCAGAATGCTAGGACAAGACAGCAATTAGCTATTCTCACCTCCTGTGAGCTTCTTAGTGCTCAAATGTCTCTTAATTCACAGCCTGCATCCACAATGCATACATTTCTCTCTCTCTTCCTCACATACACATACACACATATTCACACACGCGAGCATGTGCACACATACATACACTTCTGCCCGCACTTTAAAATCTGTCAAACCAACACTTTTACACCAGAATATTGGCTTGACACTATGACTAGAAACTGGAATTAATCCTAAATAAAAGCAAAAATAGGAGCAGAATGAAAGAACTAAATACGTAAGAAAGATCACTATATCAAGACTCTGTTGAATGAACTAATGGCAGACTCATGGTCTCTTCTAGAAACCTCAGAGACACTCCACTGCCGACACCCTGTAAATACCTATCCTCTACTCCAGTTGTCAAGGCCACAATTCACACTCCCATGAAACTTTGATCCTTATTGAAATGCACTTGCCCCTGAAAGAGCAGCCTGGCACAGTGGCTTGGAGCCCCTTCCCCAATTCCACCAGGGCTAATGTGCATGGTACACTACACAATTTACAGGATGCTGCTTATATCACAATCCTTATGGATTTGTATATTTGGGGACCAACTTTATGGTAGACAACATTGAGAGATCTATACTCACTCTTCACTTATCAAAATGGTTACGTTCCAAAGACACGGTCATTACGTGAAAATCAATGTTATGGGAAAATGGAGTATAACTACATCACTGCATAACTGTCAAAACACTGAGAATCATAGCCCAGCCAAGCTGACACTTAAGCTTAATCATCATAGCTAAGGTTAGTCTCAGACAGACATCATTAATGTGCAAAATAATCAGATAGTACATTTTTATTCTGTTGCTGAATCTTTTCTCCTGCAGAGCAGCTGATGGGTCCTAATCACCACTGTGGTTAGCAGCTAAGTGCTAAACCATTGTGTCACCAGAGCTCCTAGAGAGGAACCAGGCCCCTGCATTTTGAAAATATGTACCCTCTCGCCAGTTCAGAAGCACCTTTCTGACCTTTGTGGACACAGAGTAGGTACCAGGCCAAAAAACTCCAGAACATCTCACCCGGATTTCTTCCATGCTTCCACCTTTGGGTTCAGGTATTTCTCCCGTGGAACAGCTGGTGGTTTCAAACTGTTGACCTTGAGGTTAGCAGCCTAACTCATAACCACTAGTCTATCAGAGCTCCTTAAATCCCATAAAGTCCCAAAAGACATTTGTGACCTAGAAAGAAGTATGCTTCACTCCAAAAGAACTGCTTGATTTTTCTAATATGTACAAACAAAATCCAGGAGAATATGTGTGGGATTAATGGCTATTTAAAGGAGCTGTGGTAGTGTAGTGGTTACGAATTGGGCTGCAAATCTCAGGGTCAGCAGTTCGAAACTACCAGCTGCTCCACGGGAGAAAGATGAGGCTTTCTGCTCCCATAAAGATTTACAGCATCGGAAACCCTGTTCAGGGTCGCTATGGGTCGGAACTGACTCAACGGCACTTAACAACAACAACAATGGCTAATTAAAGTGTGGGATAATAGTTCAAGGAACATAAGTTTAGATCCATCTGAGGTTATTGATATGGGCCCACTGAGCACAGATTTTATGTTTAGAGGTTAGGAGAGGGTCTAATCGTTTATTTGGCTGGTTCACTAAAGCATGGATTGCAGTGGTCTACAATGCATCAAGTTGAAGTACCAGACCTGTCTTGGTACTTTGTAGAGGAATAGTGGCATGTTACTGTGGATTTTTTAGGATAAACCCATAAACCTATACATGGAGTACCCATAACCCAAATCTTTTACCATAACAGTGAGGAACAAATTTGTGAAGGGAGCCCCAGCATCCTTGAAGACTGCTGTGATTGCTATTTTATGTAAGCCAGATTTGACAGTGGCAACTGCCCTCATTGAATTAAGACATCTAACCACAATGGGACTGATTGGACTCCTTGGTGGTGGCTATGTGCCGTGGAGTCAGTTCTGACTCATAACGACCCTGTATAGGATTTCCCAGGTTGTAAATCTTTATGGGAGCAGAAAACCTCATCTTTCTTCTGAAGAACGGCAGGTAGTTTTGAACTGATTAGCTTGAGATTAGCAGACCAACGCATAACAACTACACTACCTTGGTGGTAGGGGCAGCATTTCATCAACAAAAATAGGGTGGGTGTGGTTACCTTAATAGATAGCAGAATCAAAGCAGTAATCAGAATAGTCTGACTTGTGTGGACGTATGTTGTTGTTGTTAAGTGTTATCAAGTCAGTTCTGACTCATAGTGACCCTGTATAGGGTTTTCAAGGAGCAGCTGGTAGGTTTGAACTGCTGACCTTGAGGTTCACAGTCCAGTGCTGATCCTATAGCTCCAATTAGGCAGGGTGTCCCTAGGAGCGAAATAGTTGGGAAACCAAAGTATTTACTTCATTTGTAGAAAGGGAAGAATTCTAGGTTAAGTGAAAGTCAGTCTAACTTGAATCACCAGAAGAGAGAGTCACGACCTTTCAATCAATTTCCAGACTTGAACCAGTTTACAGACCCACGACTCTTTGAATAAAGGGTGGCCAGGTCCCCTTTAAGTACTCCACTATACTGCCATCTGTTAGTCTTTCTTCCAGCTTTCCCCAAAGGGATCTATGACCTTTTACAAGAGAGACTGTTCATTGGGAGAAAAGAAATAATAATAAGACTTTTCAGGGATTACTGGAGACTGGCTCTGGAATGACACTAATTCCAGGAGACCCAAAATGTCACTGTGACCCACCAGCCAGAGTGGAGGTCAAGTTGCTAACAGAATCTTAGCTAAAGTCTGTCTTTGTGGGTCCAATGAGTTCCTGAACTTATCCTGTAGTGATATTCCCAGTTCCAGAATGCATCACTGAAATAGACATGCTCAGCAATTGGCAGAACTCCCACATTAGATCCCTGAAACGTGGAATAAGGGCTATTATGCTCTGGTAGCATAGTGGTTACGAATTGGGCTCCGAACCTTAAGGTCAGTGGTTCGAAACTACCAGCTGCTCCACGGGAGAAAGATGAGGCTTTCTACTCCCTCGGAAACCCTATACAGGGTCGCTATGGGTCGGAACTGACTCGATGGCACATAACAACAACAACATGGTTGGAAAAGCAGTGTAGAAACCATTAGAACTACCTTTACCTAGAAAAAATAACAAAGCAAAAGCAATACTGCATTCCTAGAGGGACAGAAGAAATCAGTGCCACATCAAGGACATGAAGGATGTTGCAGCGGCAATCCCCATTTAACTCTCTTAGATGGCATGTGCAAAAAACAGATGGATCTTGGAGAATGACAGTGAATCGTAAACTTAACCAGGTGTTGACTCCAATTGCAGCTGCTGTTCCAGATGTTTCATTGCTTTAGCAAATTAATACCTCTCCTAGGAGCTCTGGTAGCATAGTGGTTGCCACTTGGGCTGCTAACCTCAAGGTCAGCAGTTCGAAACTACCAGTTGTTCTACAAGAGAAAGTTGAGGCTTTCTGCTCCTGTAAATATGTGTAGCCTCAGAAACCCTATGCAGGTTCGCTACGAATCAGAACCGACTCCATGGCACACCACCACCACCTGGTACTTGGTATGCAGCTAGATATCAGTTTTAGGACTAAGGTGCGGCCTGACCCAAGCCATGGTATTTTCAGTCACCTCATATGCATGTGAAAGTTGGACAGTGAATAAGGAAGACCATCAATGCATTTGAATTATGGTGTTAAAAAAAGAATATTGAATAAACAAATATGTGTGGGAAGAAGTATAGTCAGAATGCTCCTTAGAAGCATTCTGTAAGACTCTGTCTCTTATACTTTGGACATGTTGTCAGAAAAGGCTGGTCTTTGGAGAAAGACATGCTTGGTTGTGCCCTCAATGAAATGAGTTGACCCACTGGCAGCAATAATGGTGCAAACATAACAATTGTTAGGATGGCACAGGACCAGGCAATATTTGGTTCTATTGCACATAGAATGGTTATGAGTCAGAACTGACCTGAAGGCACCTAGCAAAAATGACAACCCTACATATTCCAGGCAATATATAATTAGGGCTTCTAGCAACTGCCCCGGCCTAGATCCTGTTCATGTCAGCCACTAGATTCTGACTCCTGCTGACCCCATATGTAGCACTGTGCTCCATCATGTTTCCTTTCTTTTTTCTTTTACAGTTTTCAATGATTGATTTTTCAGAAGTAGATCACCAGGCATCTCTTCTGAGTGGACTCAAGCCTCCAACCTTTTGGTTAGTAGTCAAGTGCTTTAACCTTTAACCATTTACCCCACCCATGGACCCTATTTAATAGCCCTTTTTGAGGCTTCTGCCTTTGTTTCCCACATAGGTTCCCCCAGAGCAGGCAGGAGCCACTGCTTAGATGCGGCACATACACCCAGAGGTGAATCTAAGGTTTTGCAGGTTTGAAACCTGCCCTGGATACCACTTGAGGCTGTGAGAGATCATTCAGCAATTTAAAACTAATTACCATAGGCGCTATTTCCCTATACTTCTCTGCATATGCCTCCAGGGCTTTGATCTGAACTGGCTTGGGGAGATTAGTAGTATTTACAATTCCTAATGTCTGTTTTTCAGTCCTGACTTCTTAGGAACCAATAAAATGGGAGACACACTCGCACCTGCTCTAAACACTTAACCTGCTGAGAGCACTGGCTTGCAGTGATTCTGGTCGTACTTTCTCAGTGGGCCTGAACCAAGTTCCCACAGCCCTGTGATTATACTTCATGTTCTGAAGGGACCTGAGGCCCTCGCATTTCTGTTTAAGCAAGGCAGCAAGTTAGCAAGGGCAAGCCCACCAGCCTGAGAGGGTCGGAGGCCCAGCACATGAATTCACTGGGGAGATGGCAGCACTCAGCAAAGAGAAACCATCAATAAAACATCTAAAGGCCAATGCCATTAGAAGAGGCAAGGAGGAATCTTTTATTCATGATTGTATTTTGAAGGGGCTTGCTCATGACTCACAAATTATTCATGAACTCCTTTCTATTTTTAAATGCAAAATTACTAGTGTGTTTAAGGGGACGGAAATCCTACGCCCTTGCACTCTTCTATTTTGAGGGGAAATTGTCCTATATCAGGTAAACAGCTTCTTTGTTTTCAGAATCTTGTTCCTCAGTGTTGTTCATAATCTTCAATTCCTCCAGAGGGACTCTCCCAACCCTTTGGAAAGCTGTGGTCACCTGACTCCTGGTCCACCTTCCCATCACCCCTTGTACCTACAACTCCTGAGCCAGTCAGAATCAGCCTAGAAAGGGACCTTCCAGTGCAACCCCTGTGGTGTTAATAAAAGTCTGTAGACCTGTTTTGGGATCTTGATTGTTAAATGTGACTGTTGAGCCTCTCTCCGACTTTCTGAATCAGAACTTCTGGGGTGGAGTTCAGGAATTTTCATTCTTATGCTCCCCAAATGATTCTCATACAGAGGGCTGTTTAAACAGCAAGAATCTACTCCAGTGGTTTCCAGACTTTAACGTGAATGAGATTCACCTGTGCCAAACTGTATAGGGTTTCCAAGAAGCAGCTGGTGAGTCACAATCGACTCCATGGCACTTAACAACAACAACAATAACATTATCAAATATCTGTTGTTGTTGTTGTTATGTGCTGTGGAGTCAGTTCCGACTCATAGCGACCCTGTACAGGGTTTCTGAGGCTGTAAATCTTTATGGGAGCAGAAAGCCTCATCTTTCTCCTGCGGAACAGCTGGTAGTTTTGAACTGCTGACCTTGCGGTTTGCAGCTCGATTTGTAACCACTACAATACTAGTCAGAGTTTATTTTTCCTTAATTATCCAATAAACATTTTTATGAAACTGACTTCTCCAAATCAGGACACCAACAAGGTCCACACAATGCATTTTGTGTGTATGCTGGTGGAATCTGTTCATCAGATTTTCAACTATTAATTTTTCAGAAATGCATCACCAGACATTTTTTCCAATGAGGCTTTAGCTAGATTTGAACCTCCAACCTTTCAGTTAGTAATCCAGAACTGTTAACATTTACACCACCCAGAGACTCTGAATCACCTAGAGGATTTGTTCAAACAGATTTACTGGACCTCAAACCCCTCTCTTCTACAGTTTTTTTATTCTGTAGGTCAGGGATGGGGTCTGATGTAGTCCAGTGGTTTTCCAGATTTTACTGTGTATCAGAGTCACCTGAAAGACTTGTTAAAATAACCCGAGTCCAAAGTTTCAGGTTCACATAGATCTATGTTGTTGCTGTTGTTAAGTGCCTTTCAGTCAGTTCCCACCCATAGTAACCCTGTATAGGATTTCTGAAGAATAGCTGGTGAGCTTGAACCACTAACCTTGCAGTTCAAACAGCTTTGCAGTCTGGTGCATTAACCCACAGTGCCACACCAGGACTCCTGACCTATGTTGTTGTTGTTGTTGTTGTGTGCCATGGAGTTGGTTCCAACCCATAGTAACCTTGTACAGGGTTTCCAAGACTATAAATCTACGGGAGCAGAAAAGCCTCATCGTTCTCCCGCGGAACAGCTGGTAGTTTTGAACTGCTGACCTTAAGGTTTGCAGTCTGATTCTAACCACGATGCTACCAGAGCTCCTTAGACCTATGTTAGGTCCTATGAATTTGCATTTCCCTGGTCTTGGGGAAGGGGGGTTACTGCTCTTTGTGAACCACAGATGTAGTCCATCACCCTCCTTGAATATTGGAAACTGGGTTTGACAAAATCATATGTCTGGCAGTGGAATGAAAGTTCTTGTCTCCCAGTCCTCCCTATAAGCCTTTCCTATGTTTGAGCCTATCCCCAGGGCTGGTTTGCCAAACTCTGGTCAGAGTAGTGACACATATATAAATATCATTGTAACTTTAAGAAAATTTCTAAAGTTCTCTTCAATTCTTCAACCCAGAATCTGTTAAATATGAGGGGACTTCAAAAATTTCATGAAAAATCCAATCATTTTTCAATTCCATATGTCCGTGAATTTTTTGAAACCCCCTGGTAATTACAGAAGCACCTTTTTAAACTGTTTTGCCTACATTTCTCTAAGCACTAAACATCAATTTAGCGCTTCTTATCAACAGAGAAAAGACTGAAATTCTCAAGGACTTCATTCTTTTTGGATCAACTATCAACACTCATGGAAGCAGCAGTCAAGAAATGAAATGTATTGCATTAGGCAAATCTGCTGAACAAGACTTTTTTAAAGTGTTGAAGAGCAAAGATATCAGCCTGAGGACTAAAGTCACCTGACCCAAACCATGGTATTTTCAATAACCTCATATGCATGCGAAAGCTGGGTAGTGAATGAGGAAGACCATAGAAGAATTGATGCTTTTGAGTTATGGTGTTGGAGGAGAATATTGAAAGTGCCATGGGCTTCCAAAAGAACCAATAGATCCATCTTGGAAGAAGTGCAGCCAGAGTGCTCCTTGGAGGCCAGGATGGCCAAACTTCATCTCTCATACTTTGGATATATTATCAGGAGGGACCAGTCACTGGAGAAGGATATCATGTTGGTAAGGTAGAGGGTCAGAGCAAAAAAGGAAGACCCCCAACAAGATGGATTGGCCAAGTGGCAGCATCAATGGACTCAAGCATGGCAACGGTGGTGAGGTTGGCCCAGGATTGGGCAGTGTTTCATTCTGCTATGCATAAGGTCGCTGTGGGTGGGTACCAACTCAATGGCACCTAACAACAACAACAACAACAACAAATGTAGCCATCTGTTCCACAGGAGAAAGATGAGGCTTTCTGCTCCCATAAATTACAGTCTTGGGAAACCCTATACAGGGTCACTATGAGTCAGAACCAACTCAAGGGCACATCACCACCACCACCATGTAGGCACACTTAGGCAACTGAGGATGCAAAATTACAAAGCTCCTGTCCTCCAAGAATTGACAGTACCAAAGAAATAGACACCAATAGATCATGTTAATGTAGTATAGTTCTGGGCAAGAGCAGGACAAGTCCTAGCCTGTGTGTGTTCTTGAAGGTTCCCTGGTCAAGGTAGCACTTAAACAGAGTCTGACGCAAGTAAGGAGTCTGCCTGGTGACAGGAAGACAACTGAGAACCTGCATGGAGAGTGACTGGGGACCAGGAGCAGGGGAGGCGGTGGGGCTCTACTTGGTTTGGTCTGTGTTGGCAGCATCTTTGGAATTTCAGAGTGACCCTTCCAACCCTTGGGGGAGTGGGTGCAATGGGACATGATATGGGAGAAGATAGAAGTGGTGAATTTCTCAGCTTGTGTGAGATGAGCCAGAAGGATAAAGGAAGTAGATCTATGGATCTATGATACTTCAAAAATGTCAACACCGGTTCCAGAGGAACATTGCTCGGATACAATGGGAATGAGGGCTGAGCGGCAGAGGGCAGGTGGGAAGGTTTTCTGGAAAGACCCTGCAGATGGGCTTGGGGAAGCTAGTGATTGGCTTTCAGGAGCAGCAGATTGACTCCCTTGTACAAAGGGGGCTTCCCTATGTCCAAACTAAGCCCATTCTTCAGGCCCACCTTAAATATGTAGTTTACCAAAAAGACTTCCCCTGATCTTCTCCTCATCTCCCCAGAATTGCATAGCACTTGACCCATGCCTCTCTTATGGTTGTTGTGTTTTAAGTGTCATTAAGTCAGTTCTGACTGATAGAGACCCTGTACAGGGTTTCCAAGGAACGGCTTGTGGGTTTGAACTACCACCCTTATGGTCAGCAGTCCAGTGACTTACCCTGTGTACCTGTCGTTTCCTCAACTAGACCCAGGCTTCAGTGTACAGAGACCATGTCTTGTTCATTTTTGTATTAGACACACAGCAGCTGGCATAATGCCTAACTCATGTTGTTGTTTAGTGCTGTCGAGTCAGTTCTGACCCATAGTGACCCTGTTTAGGGTTTCTGAAGAGCAGCTGGTGAGCTTGAACCGCCAGCCTTGCAGTTTAAACAGACTTTGCAGTCCAGCACATTAACCCCTGGTATCATAGCAGAAGTCCTCCTAGCACATATTGTCGTTGTTAAGTACCGTGGAGTCGGTTCAGACTCATAGAGACCCTGCACAGGGTTTCCGAGGCTATAAATCTTTACGGGAGCAGATGCCTCATCTTTCTTCCACGGAACTGCTGGTAGTTTCGAACTGCTGACCGTTAGGTTGGCAGCCCGACTCATAACCACTATGCTATCAGAGCTCCTTTCCTAGCACATAGTAGGTGCTCAAAAGATGTTAAGTGGATAAAGAAATGAATAAATGGTTGAATACGATTGTTTTTCATTCCCAGGAAACAGATTAGGTTCCATGGGGTTGGAACAAATATCTAAGATCTTGCTCTTGATTATTGGACAACTAGACTCAGTAAAGTATAGGGGTCCCTCCTGAGCCTCCCACATGCCAAATCCCTGAATGAGGGATTCAAAGCTGTGCTGCCAGAGCTCCTAATACCCAGCCAACAGATAAGGGCCCACTGAGCCTCAGATCCATCATCAGAAGCTGACAGATCACTCTATACGTGTTCTGCAGATAATTAGCTTGTGTGCGCTGGCTACTGCAGGCACTTTGGGGAAATCATTATAACAGGTCAAGGGCTCTGCCAAAGCAAAATCTAAATGAAATCATATGGACTGCTGAGGTTAGCAAAGGGACACTCTGGTTTTTGAAGTCCCATCAAAATAATTAGACAAAGAAGGTGCAGGGGGAAGTGTAAGAGAAGAGAAACAGGACTCAGATTCCTTCCCTTGATTAAACTGGGGAATTCTGGTAGGTGCGGACACCAAGAACTCTCTGCCTTTGCCTTTTCCCATGGCTGTGGGGTAAGTGGGGGCAGGAGGAATAATGTCACTTTCTTTCTTCACACACACACACACACACATCCCACCCTTCTTTGAAGTTGAGATAGAGGGGTCATTTCAAAGAAAAGACAAAAACAACAACAGAAAAAGTCTGATTCAATATTCTGTAGTGAATTTACTAAGAGTGGAGCGCCACTCCAATTAATCACTCACAAAATCAGGTAATAATATGGTAACCATGTGCCCAGGCTCAGCTGTTGTTAGTTTCTGCTTAATTGATGCACTGAACTGCAAACCACAAGGTTGTCAGTTTGATCCCACTAGTTAGTTGCTCCTCAGAAGAAAGACAAGGCTTTCTGCTCTGGCAAAAGATTTAAAGCCTCAGAAACCCTATACAGGGTCTACATGAGTCAGAACCAACTCCACAATACTTAACAACAAAATTGATTTCTACTCATGATATGTACCATGGACTGCTAGAGGAAATAACAAACTTGTCTTGGATGAAGTACAACCAGAATGCTTCAGACACATAATCAGGAGGGACCAGTCCCTGGAGATGGACATCATGCTTGGTAAAGTGGAAAGTCAGCGAAAAAGAGGAAGACCCCCAACAAGGTAGATTGGAGCAGTGGCAGCAACAATGGGCTCAAGCTTAACAATGATAGTGAGGACCGAGCAGTGTTTCAGTCTGTTGTGCATAAGATCGCTATGAGTCAGAATTGACTCGATGGTATCTAACGACTCATGATGACCCCATATGTGTAGAGTAGAAGTGTGTCCATAGAGTTCTGAAGGGTGCAACTTTTGGAAGCAGTTCACTGTCTTCTGAGTCATATCTGGGTAGGTTTGAGCCACTAACTTTTCAACTAGTAGTTGAATGCTTAACTATTTGCAGGTTCAGAAGAGTAGATAAAATTAGTAAGACTCCTCCATCAAAAAGTTTATTCTTCAGTTGGGGAGAAAAACAAATGCACATGAAACAAGGAGAGAAACTGCATGCCAAGCTGTGAATCACTATTAATCAATGACAGAACAAGGGCTTAGGAAACACAGGAACGCCCACTCATTTTGTTGTTGTTGTTAAGTGCCCTTGAGGTGGTTCTGACTCATAGCGACCCTGTATAGGGTTTCCAAAGAACAGCTAGTGAGTTTGAACCACCAACCTTGAGGTTCAAACCGACCTAGTGGTCACACCAGTAGTAAACATAGGTCTGCTTTTTATTATGCACATTGTTCAGCAATTCTAAATAGTGTTTGTGATAAAACACTCCTCCTGCCATGAGGAGTAATGACTCCTACCAGACCCTTCCCCCATGTGCCACTGCTGTTAAGATTAAGACTCCTAAGAAAGGAGTAGCTAGTAATTATAAATTAGAATGGTTCAGAAAGATTTATCAAGCAAGCATGTTAGGTTGAACTTTGATGTATGGGGAGGATTTGAATAGCAAAGGGTAGTGTGAAATTTCACTTCGGCACTGAGGAGACTTCTTCCCAAGACAAAGACTCCTTGTTGTTGTTGAGTGTCATCAAGTCAGTTCTGACTCATCGTGACCCTGTACAGTGTTTCCAAAGAGTGGCTGGTGAGCTTGAACTGCCAACCTTGTGGTTCAAACTGATCTTGCAGTCTAGCGCATTAACCCACAGCACCACACACACCAGGCCTCCTTCGAGGTTGTTTATCAGTGAGCCCGTGGAGGAAGAGCCCTAAGAGAGGAAGGACTCCAAAAGAACAGGGAGAAGACTAGTGAGCAGGCCTGAGGCACGCAAGAGGCTGCAGGCTAGATTCTTGGAAGAAGTGTGTGCACTGGAGAGCTGTGATTGGGGTTCCAGGGCACTGACATGAAAAGAGAAAGCACTTTTAAGAAATAGAAAATGGGAAAAACCACAGGATATATTTCCTGGAACCCACAGTGCAAACAACAAAAACTGAGCTACCAAAAGCAGCGAGTCCTCCAAGCCTCTGTCCTGGGGGCCGCTCTACCACTCCAGGCTCAGCAGGGGGACCTGAAAGGCGGTTCCAAATACTGATAGGCTGTCAGGAAGGAAAGAGATGAATCTAACTGTATAACTCCAGAGGCAGAATTAGGCTCAGTGGGTAGAAATTATAGGGAGGCAGATTTCAACGTTAGCCTAATGTTTCTTGCCACTAGCAATATCTTGCAGTAGGGTGCACTGCTTCAGAGGTGGTGAGTGGCCAATCAGGGATCATAGGCAAAAAGAAGCTGCATGACCAGTAACTGGAGGAGTGGAGGATGCTGCAGGGAACATTCTAGCAACGAGCACGAAGTTCCACGACAATTGTAAGTATCCTTTCTAATCTCAATTCTGAGAGTCCTTGATTCTGAGTCCCCTCACTAACCAAACTCATCAATGTACTTCATGCTACCAATATCCAGAGCCCCTGAGTGGAGCAACCGGTTAATGTATTTAGCTACTAACCAAAATTTTAGGAGTTCAAGTCTACTCAGAGGTACCTCAGAAGAAAGGCCTGGTGATCCACTTCTGAAAGGTCAGCCATTGAAAACTCTCTGGTGCACAGTTCTACTGTGATACACATGGGGTTGCCACAAGTCAGGATTAACTCAACTCAATATCAAGACCCTCCCAAGCCACTCATGGAAATAGAAATGACAATCCCCTCCCAGTAGGCCCAGTCAATGACCAGAGAGGCTGGAGAAACATATGTTCTGTTTATTAACAGTCAGGCACAGTAAGAAGAAGCTTAGTCTTAGAACCAGGAGACCCGGGTTTGTGTTCATAAACCTATCAGTAACCAGTTTTGTAATCTTGGACAAATCCCTTCTCAAGACTTTGCTTCTCTTATCTATTAAATGAAAAACACATGGTGCAGAGTAGTCCTCAGACTATTCCCAGATTGAAAGGATTCTCTTGTTTTTCCTTCTTCATTGAGAAAACAGAAGCAAGAAGTTAAGAATCACCTCATCTTCCCACCTATCTGCATCAGAAGACATATACTCTGCTTTGTGAAAAATATCTCCACCTATGCCCTGAACCCTGTTTTTTAGAACTTTGGTCCTAAATATATCCTCTTACTTTTCTACATTGACAGCTTTCCCCTCTCTACTAAATTATTTCCACCTGCATACACACAAAATGCATTGTGTGGACCTTGTTGGTGTCCTGATTTGGAGAAGTCAGTTTCATAAAAAATTTTATTGGATAATTAAGGAAAAATAAACTCTGACTAGATATTTGATAATGTTATTGTTGTTGTTTTTAAGTGCCGTCGAGTCAATTGTGACCCATAGTGACCCTGTATAGGGTTTCCAAGGAGCAGCTGGTGAGCTTGAACCACCGACCTTGCAGTTCAAACAACTTTGCAGTCTGATGCATTAGCCCAGAGAGTCACACCAGGATTCCTAATATTAAGACATTTTTTTGAAGTTTTAAGTGTGATAATGTTATTGCAATTATATATTTTTGAAATGCTTTGTTTTAAAATCATTCAGGGGCAGAAAAGGTGCAGTTATTAATAAAACAAGATTGGATATGTACTGATACATGCTGGCATTGGGGATAGGTAATTAGGAGTTTATTATACTATTTTCTCTCCTTTTACATCTGCTTGAAATTTTCCAGAATAAAAACTGTAAGAATTAACAGGTAAATAAGTGGTAAATCTCTCAGAAATTTTCATAGTACATCTTGGTAGGGCTCGCTCTGGGTTCTAGAGACACTGGCAGGGAGAAAGTGTAGAGGAGTTCTTCTATAGAAAAGAGGACTCTTTCAAAAGGTCAATCCAGCAGGCAAGTGGTATGTCCCAGGTTCCACCCCATAGCCCTGAGATGGCAAGTTCCCTAGAACACCAGCAGGGCACGCAATCAGGTATTGAGGAAGGCAGGAGCTCTAATACAGTCTACCCAGTTCTCTACTTGATTCCCCAGGCTTACTCCCATTTATCCAATGCTTTTACTACTTTCTAGGAACCCTGCGGCACTGTAGGACAAGCACTGAAATGCTAACTACAAGGTTAGTGGTTCAAACCTATCAGCCACTCCACAGGAGAAAGCTGAGGCTTTCTGCTGCCCTAAAGATTCAGTCTCAGAAACACCATTGTTGTTGTTGTTGTTAGGTGCTGTCAAGTTAGTAAGTTACTCATAGCAACCTTATGTATAACGGAATGAAACATTGCCCAGTCAGGCACCATCCTCACAATTAATAAGCTTGAGTCCATTGCTGCTGCCACTGTGCCAATCCTTCTCATTGGGGGTCCTCCTCTTTTTCTCTGACCATCCACTTTACCAAACACGATGACATTCTCCAGAAACTGGTCCCTCCTGATAATATGGCTAAAATATGATAGAAGTCTGGCCATTCTAGATTCTAAGGAGCACCCTAGCTGTATTTTTTCCAACACAGATTAGTTTGTTCTTATGGCAGTCCACGGTACTTTTAATATTCTTCTCTGAATCTATAACTCAAATGCATCAATTCTTCTACAGTTTTCTGTATTTATTGTCCAACTTTCACATGCTTCTAAGGCTAATGAAAATACCATGGCTTGGGTCAGGCCCTCCTTAGTCCTCAAACTAACATCTTTGTTCTTGAACACTTGAAAGAAGTCATGTGCAGTAGATTTGCTTAATGCAATACGTTGTTTGATTTCTTGACTGCTATTTCCATGAGTTTTGATGGTTGATCTGAGCAAAATGAAGTTTTTGACAACTTCAATCTTTTCTCCATTTATCTTGATGTTGTTTATTGGTCCGATGTTTTCTTCACATTGAGGTGCGACCTATACTGAAGGCTGTGGTTTTTGATCTCTATCAGTAAGTATTTTAAATCCTCTTCACTTTCAGCAAGCAAGATTGTATCATCTGCATATGTTATTGTTGTTGTTGTTAGGTGCCATTGGGTAGGTACTGATCCATAGTGACCTTATGTACAGCTTCTTCCTCCAATCCTGATAGCATGTGCTTCTTTATATAATCCAGCTTCTTGGGTTACTTATTCAACATACAGACTGAGTAAGTATGGTGAAAGAATACAACCCTGGCACACACCATTCCTAATTTTAAACCATTCGCTGTCCTCCTGTTCTGTTCTAATGACTGCTTCTTGGTCTATTTATAAGTTCCTGATGAATACAATTAAGTGTTCTGGAATGTTCCCACAATGTTATCCATAGCTCATCATGATCCACACAATCAAAAGTCTTTGCATAGCCAGTAAAGCACAGGTAACCATCTTTCTGATACGCTCTGCTTTCAGCCAAGATCCATTTTACAACAGCAATGATATCCCTCATTCCAGGTCTTCATCTGAATCCACCTTGAATCTCTGGTAGTTCCCTGTCAATGTACTGTTGTAGCCATTTTTAAATTATCTCTAGTGATTACGAATTGGGCTGCAAACCGCAAGGTCGGTAGTTCAAAACTACCAGTTGTTCCGCAGGAGAAAGATGAGGCTTTCTGCTCCCATAAAGATTTACAGCCTCGGAAACCCTGTGTAGGGTCACTATGAGTCAGAACCGATTCCACGGCACATAAACACCACCAGCAAAATTTCATTGCTGATAATATTATAAATATTGCCTAATGATTTCCACATTCATTGAGTCACCTCTCTTTGGAATGGGCACAATATGGATCTCATCCAATCAGTTGGTCTTGCAAGTTTTTTTTTTTTTGCATAGCTGAGTGAGTGCCTCCAGTGCTGCATCAATTTGTTGAAAGATTTCAATTTGCATTCCATCAATTCCCAGAGCCTTGTTCTTTACCAATGCCTTCAGTTCATCTTGGACTTCTTTCTTCAATACCAATGGCTCTTGATTATACGCTACCTCTTAAAATGATTGAGTAGTGACCATTTATTTTTGCTACAGTGACTGGCTGTTTTCTACATCATTCAGTATTTTGCCCATAGAATTCTTTAGTATTGCATGTTGACACTTGAATTTTTTTCTTCAGTTCCATCAACTTTAGAAATGCTGATTGTGTTTCTTCCCTTTTGGTTTTCTAACTCCAGGTCTTTGCACATTTCTTTATAATATTCAAGTGTGTCTTCTGCAGCTGCCTTTAAATTTTTCTATTCAGAAATACTACCTCCTCATTTCTTCCATTTGCTTTAGCGTTATCTATGAAGGAGAACACATTTCAGAGTTTCTCCTGGCATCCATTTTGGTCTTTTCCTTCTTTCTTGTCTTCTTAATGACCTTTTGCTTTCTTCCTGTATATGTTCATGATGTCATCCCACAACTCTTCTGGTCTTGGTCATTAGTATCCAATGCATAAAATCTGTTCTTGAGATCATTTCTAAATTCAGGTGGGATATGTTCAAAGTTATATTTTGGCTGTTGTAGACTTGTTTCAATTTTCTTCAGATTCAACCTGAACTTGCATGTGATTAATTGATGGTCTATTCCACAGTCTGCCCCTGCCTTGTTTCAGCTGATGACATGGAGTTTTTCCATTGTCTCTTTCCACATAAGTCAGTTTGACTTTTGTGTATTCCATCTGGTTAGGCCCATGTGTATAGTCATCTTTTATGTTGTTTTAAAACAGTATTTGCAATGGAAAAGTCATTGGTCTTGCAAAATTCAATCATGCAATCTCCAGCATAGTTTCTATCACCAAGGCCCTATTTTCAACAACTGATCCTTCTCTCTGTTTCCAACCTTTGCATTCCAACTACCAGTAATTGCCAAAATATCTTGATTTCAGGTTTGATCAATTTCCGACTGAAGAAGTTGGTAGAATTCTTCAATTTCATCATCACTGGCTTTAATTGCTGGTATGTAAATTTGAATAATAGTTGTATTAACTCATCTTCCTTGTAGGATATTAGCCTATCACAGACAGCATTATGCTTCAAGATAGATCTTGAAATGTTCTTTTGATGATGAATGTGATGTCATTCCTCTTCAATTTTTCAGTCCTAGCATAGTAATCCATGAGATTGTCAGATTTTAACTGGCCAATTTCAGCTAGTATATCAGTGTCTATTTTATTGTTGACAACTTACAATTTTCCTAGACTCATACTTTGTACATTCCATGTTCCAATTATTAATGGATGTTTACAGCTGTAAAACTCAGTTTGAGTTGTGCCCCATCAGCAAATGAAGGCCCCAAAAGCTTTACTCCATTTGCATTATCACAGTCAGTGCTACTTTAAGGAGGCAGCTCTTTCTCAGTCATATTTTGAGTGTCTTCCAACCTGAGGGGCTCATCTTCCAGCACTATCTCTGATGATATTCTAGTGCTCATTATCATGTTTCAATATTAAATTTTCTGTTGCTACCTCCTGACACTCTTCCAGTGCTATTCATAGGTTTTCGGTGACTAAATATTCAGAAGTAGTCCGTCTCTCTTTCTTCCTAGTCTGTCTTAGTCTGGGAACTCATTTTAAGCCTGTCCACCATGGGAGACGATACTGGTATTTAAAATACCTGTGGCATAGCTTCCAGCATCACAGCAACACACAAGCCACCACAGTATGACAAGTGACGAATTGTGGTAGAAACCCTATGGAGCAGTTCTATTCTGATCTATAAGTTAGAACTGACTCAGTGGCAGTGAAGTCACTTTTGGTTTTACTGCTTTCTTACCAAACACACCTTATCTCATTGTACCTCACCACCCACTTGAGTTCATTCTATTCTTCTCCTTAAGTTGGTTGATAGGAAACTGCAGCTCAGAGTGCAAAAGTGGCTTACCCAAGGTTACTCAGCTGGTAAAAGGTATAGTTGGAACTTGAACCCATGTCCTCTATCTACAATGGCCATGTTCTTTCCATGTCTCCTCACTAACTGTAACTTCCTCAAGGGCAGAAATTACATTTTTCACCTTTGAATCCCAAGTGCAAGAATCTTTCTGGGGAAATGAGAAGAGCTCTGCTGAAAGAATGAATAAATGAATGAATGGGAAAAAATGTCCCCAAGTTCACTATAGATACTTTTTTTAGATGAGAGTTCATTGCAGCCTCATATTACAGGGATACTGAGCATGTCTGCTCTCTGTCTTCCCTTCTGGGTTGTAAAGTCCTCAATGATCAAGAGGAGCTTTCCTCATTTTTGTTGCCCCTCTGAGACCTAATGTGATGCTGTTTGATAAACACTGGACTGCTAACCACAAGGTGACCGTTCAAACACACCAACTGCTCCTTGGAAACTCTATACAGAGTCACCATAAGTCAGAACTGATTCAACAGCCTTAACAACAACAAAAACGTCAGACCTGGTGCTGTAGGATAGTCTTTGGACTGCTAACCAGATCAAACCCACCAACCATTCTCAGAAACCCTATACTTGGTTGCTATGAGTTGGAATAGACTCAACGGCACTCAACAACAACAACATCAGACCTGAAGACAGAAGTGGTGGTTCAGTGGTAGAACTTTCACCTTCTGAGTGGGAGACAGCTATTGGTTAATAACATGACAAGCTATGGACACCATTGCGAAA
>NW_006408867.1:561337-574305 GCF_000296735.1 Chrysochloris asiatica | reverse complement strand
TACAGCCAGAATATTCCTTAGACACAAGATGGTAAGATTTTTTTCTGTCATACTTCAGACATGTTATCAGGAGGCACCAGTTCCTGGAAAAGGACATTATGCTTGGTACAGTGAAGGATTCCTGGTGTGGTGCTCTAGTCTCAGCATTGGACTGTAATCAACAAGATTGGCATTTTAAACCCACCAGCTGCTCCTCAGAAACCATGTACAGGATTGCTATGAGTCGGAACCAACTCAACAGAACTTAACAGCAACAACAACAAAGTGGAGGATCAGCGAAAAAGAGGAAGACCCCCCAGTGAGATGGATTGACACCATGGTAGCATCAAGGGGTTCAAGCATAACAAGTGTGAGACTAGCACAGGATTGGGCAGTGTTTTGTTCTGCTGTGTATAGAGTCACTATGAGTCTGAGTCTACTCAAATGTACCTATCAGCAACAACAATAAACATATGATTATTGTTGTTAGCTGTTGTTATGAAGTAATCCAAATGCAAAAGTTTTAGCCTGGAATTTTAACATTTTTAATCATATAAAGGAGTCCTGATGTGGATTGTCAATCACAAGGTTTGTGGTTCAAACCCATCGGCCATTCCTTGGAAACACAATACAGGGTCACTATGTGACAGAGCTGACTCCATGGCACTTAACAGCAACTGTAACATCAGACCTGACCCAAGAGGCATTGTGGATAAAATGGTTAGGGAAGAGGAGGGTCGATCCCTTGGGCTTGGTGAAAACAAGTACCTCCACACAAGACACTTTATACATTTGCTATTTTTTTCTCCCTCAATGAAAGATTATGGTTTTATTGTCAGAATAAATAGAACCATAACTTTATTCCCATATTGATTTCTTAAATGGTTGATATATATATTACTTCTTTGACTTTCATAAAATTTTTTATGTTTGTCATTAAAAACTTAAATTGGGATGTTGGCAACCACATCCCCTTTCCATCTTTCCTCAGGCCTCACTCACTTTGAGGTCAATGCTGGGCAGGCAGAGGCTAAATGGACATCTGAATTCACTGAGAACTCCAAGTGCCATAGTCCTGGTAAGTGGCAAGACTTGGCATGCTCAGTCAGAATCCACACAGAACTGATTGGTTAACAGGAGGTGAGGAGGTCTGAGGGAAATACAAAGTTTAATTTCCTCTGGATCCCAGCCAGCTGGATATGGCAGCAGCTGCTAATATATTTCAAACAGCTAGTTTTGTGCATCATTTGTAACATGAAAACTGGGTTTTTGTCAAGCCCTGGGAAGAAAAAATGGTGAATCTTAAGGTGGAAACCTAGGGCTGGCATCATCATGATGGGCATATTCACGCACCTTGATCCTGGCAGCTCCAGATGGTGGCAACTCCTTACCAGCCTAGCCTGAGGTCCTTCTGCTTGGAGAGAAGCATTAAAGTGTCTGCCAGAAGCGACGTGCCACTGAAGACATGATACATTTTTAGTCAGTCCAAGGATTCCTAGAGATTTCAGGGGCAGAAAGATATCAAGAGGGCTCAGACACAAGTCAGGTATAGGGCCATCAGGGTTTTAATGAACTATGATACATCTGTTCTCCTCTTACCAGTTCATGGTGCATCCAGGTGTTTCTGTCCAGGAGGAGCATCCAGGTGTTTCTGTCCAGGAGGAGCAGACTAACCAAGGCTTGACTGATTTGATTAGGACAATGGCCAAACAGGCCAGGCTGGAATCTAACCACTTTATTCTAACGTACTCCTCCTCCACCAAGGACCTGGGAACATGCATCTCCCAATCCTTTCAACACTACTGAGGGATGAATGTCTGGTGAAACGGAGTCAGGGTGAATGGACAATCCCTCAAATTAGTTGGTAACTCAGCCCCTTGAGGAAATTGTGCCAAGTTGCCAGGGAGAGAAGAGCTGTGATTAGAAGTGATGCAGATGGAAGAGTTCCAGCTCTCAAGGCACGAAGAACTCTGTTGACATTGACAGAAAGATGATGAGCCTCTACTTCCAGCTTCCCTTATAGTAAGGAGTGAAATGGTAGCAGAAGAGGTCACTGAGAGATTTGAAGCTGGAGCCAAGGCTATTGACTTTACCCCAACCCAATCCCAGCCTAGGTACTGTACTGCTTATTGCCAATCCTAATTGAGTTGTTTTGATAATGCTCTAAGGCATTCAGATCCACATCAATCCAGATTATAAAGGAATTCCAAAGTTTCTGCTTCAGCAAGACCAGGGGTGTAGTAAATACATCAGTAATGCTTTTGTTACTGATCATGGGATGAGTGCTGCTACCCCTTGAATGGGAGGTGAGGTCAACTTCTCTTGGAACTAAAACAGACAGATGCTCTAACATAACATGGGTACTAAAGTCTTATTAAGAAAGCACTCATCTGGGCACAAGTTCTGTCTCCAAAGTAACAAAAGCAGCTTTTGGTCTAGCCATTTTGGAATCAGACTACATTTCAGGGTCCTGAACCCTGCCTGGGCTCCAAGGGAACCATTCCTAGACCTGAATGCAAAGTACGCTGGGCCTACACTTTCCTGGTGGAAGAGTTCATGACTTTCAGCAGATTCTCCAAAGACGATATGTCTCTTAAAAGGTTTGTTATGGGTTGAATTGTGTGCCCCCGAAATATGTGAATCTGAAACTCCATACCTGTGTATATAACCCTATTTGGGATAGGGTTCCTTTTGTTATATTAATGAATCATAACAGTGTAGTATGGGTCTTCAACAAAACTACTTTTAAGATTTTGAAAAATAAACAGACAAAGCACAGAACTAGTAAGAACAAAATCGGGGAGAGATATGCCACATGGAGATTTCCAGGAACATCAAGAACACTAGAGACGCTGAGACATTAAAGCCACCCATTTGGGATAGTCTATTATAGCAGCACTCAGAAACTAAGACAAGGCTCAAACCAATGACCTACCTATAGACAGAAACTCATAGGTTTACACACAGATCCAATGGTCTGGTAGACCTGCCCAAGTAGAGATTGATGTTGTTTATGTTAGATAGGGAAGATAAATTATAATGAGCTCCCCAGATTTTTACTGCCTTTGCAATTCATCAAATTTACTAAACCTGATCTCAGAAGAACCTCTAAGGTTTTGTTTCATAAGCCTGTTTATTACAAAGCCTGGTAAGCTCAAATTTGCATTGCAAATAGCTCTTCCAAATCAACATTTCATTTAGACTTGAAAGACCCATAATAGTTTTTCATATTTTGGGCAGTGTTAATGGATCCTGTCCAGTAACCAGTAGCTAGTCATGTACTCAAAATTTAATAGATGCTCAGTAACAAGAATTTAAATTAATGAATAATAAGTGAATGAATTTTCAGATAGGCCTCCAATTGCACAGTAGCAAACACACATTCAGTTGTCTCTAAAAAATTCACAAAATTAAAAGAATACTGTTTTTGACAATGCTCTACATTCTATTGGGTGAGTAGCAATTGGAATCTTAAAAGATGATGAGCAGCCACCTATGGTGCAATAATTGGTCTTTTCATGTGCAAAAGAAAGAAGAGTGATGAAAATTGAAGATGCTTGGAATCAACTAGTCCAATGAACCAATAGGAAACATGAACATCAGTCACCACAACTCTGAGACCAGAAGAAATAGATGGTGTCCGGCTGTCACTACCAACTGCTCTGAAGGGGATCACATTAGAAGGTCCCAGATAGACTGGGGGGAAATGTGGAGCAAAACTCAAAATTACAAAACTAAAATTAAAATAGAAAGACAGATTTTACTGTCTTTTTATTTTATTTTACTGGACAGAAAGAGACTGGAAGAACCTGAGAGTATGGTCCTTGACCACCCTTTAGGTCTGAAACAGAACTCATCCTCCTGGCCCAATCTTCAGCCAAGCAGTAGATAGGAATACAAGGGGGACAATAATACTAGTAAGCTATACTTACCATGGAATGGTGAACCATTCAAGATCAAAATGGCAACATTTACCTAAGGATAAAGTTGAGAAGAGATGGGAAGGAGAGTAGAAGTGGATAATTGTTGTTGCATTTGTTGTTGTTAAGTGCCATCGAGTCGGGTCCGACCCATAGCGACCCTGTACAGGGTTTCCAAGGGTGTAAATCTTTATGGGAGTAGAAAGCCTCATCTTTCTCCCGCGGAGCGGCTGGTAGTTTCGAACCGCTGACCTTAAGGTTCGCAGCCCGATTCGTAACCACTACGCTACATGGAGGGGATTGAAATCCTTGTGATGAAATGAAGTGTATGCTTTGTTGAACGTAAAATTTAAGATTGTCTGTGTAAACATTCAATAAAAAGTTTCCAAAAGAAAAAAAGCCAAAGATTTTTTTTAAGCATTTTTATTTTTTAAAAATTTAAATATCCATTCATCATTCACTCAGTAGATATTTGTTAAAGACCTCATTAAATTCCTGACTTTAAACTCACGACAGCAGAAAGCCTGGGACTATGTGTATTCAATTTCACATCTTTGCTATGTCCTGATACATTTGAAATGCGTGATAAATATTTCTTGGTTAAATAAAGGAATTCTAGAATTTTCAGCAAGATGGCAGACCAGGCAGACAACTTACACAACCCTGTACAAAAAAAAACCAAAAACATACGAGACACCCAGTGAAACAAACACAGATGAAAATTCTGCAACTCTGAACATCAGAGGACAGGTTAGAGAAATGGATTGAGTGTTTGCTAGGAGGAGAAATTGAGCAGGGATGAGGAGAGAGGGAGACTGACTGGTGAAGAGTCAGGCCAGATGTTGCACAAACATCTTGAACTTTTATGAGTAACTTTGCTACAGAAGGTGGTCAGGCAGAGCAGATTCACACAGGTGATGGGGATGATGTAATTCCTTTTTTTCCGCATGCTCCCCTAGTGACCAGAGGTGTGGCCAGCTCCCACCATCGCCCACTCACAGCACAGACCCTGCTTTCCAGGAGTTTGGAATCACGTAGTTGAGATCCACACCAATGTACAATGGGAGTTGGCTGCACTATTTTGGTGCTTGGATTCAGGCTGGCTCTGCTCCAGACCTACAGATCCTGCAGAGCCACAAGGCCAGCATTGAACCAGTCTCCCTGCCTCCAGCTGCCCTGTGGTCTTAACAGACATTCAACCAGCTCCAAGGAGCTCGGGTAGCGTAGTGGTTACGAATCGGGCTGCGAACCTTAAGGTCAGCGGTTCGAAACTACCAGTCGCTCCGCGGGAGAAAGATGAGGCTTTGTACTCCCGTAAAGATTTACTCCCTCGGAAACCCTGTACAGGGTCGCTATGGGTCGGACCCGACTCGATGGCACTTAACAACAACAACAACAATCAAGAACCTTCACAAACCACTTCTAGACTGAGTGCCCTGAATATAGATCATACGGAAGCTGATAGGAACACCATCTAGTCCAGGAACTCTCCTGTCACATCCCTCCTGCACCCACCTTGTGAACTCCTTGGCTTGCAGGGACCCCGAGAGTTTTCTCCTCTCAAACTCCAACAGCTGTACTGTTTTGTTTTGTTCTGTGTTTCTGGTTTAGTTTTTGTTTGGGGTTTTGTTTTTTCTGTTGTTGTTTCATTGTTTTTGTTTGTCTATTCTTCTCATTTTTCTTCTCTTTCCATTCCCTTGAATTTTATTCTATCTCCACTTTTGTTTTTCCCTTCTATTTCTTCTTTTTGTGCCCTTTTGCTCATTATTTACTGCTCTCTACTCTTTTTCTCTTTTCATCTCCCCTTTCCCTGATTTTTCTAAGTGTCTTTTTCATTTTTTTCTTTTATTTCCTGTCTTATTTTCCTCTTCTACAACTCCATTTTCCTGTCCCTCTTTTCTCTATTTAGTTATTCTGTTTTGTTTTTTATTTCTTCCTTTTATTTTCTCTATTATTTTTCTCTTCTAAAGCTCCATGCAGACAAGAAGGAAATGACATATACAAAACTCGGAAAGAAAATACTGTCAACCAAGAAGCACAGCCAGAAAAGCTGTCCCTCAAATATGATGGCGAAATTAGGATGTTTCATGATTAACAGAAATTAAAGGAATTTGTAATGACAAGACTAATTTTACACAAAATGCTAAAAGGTGTTCTTTGAACTAACTGAGAACCAACAAAAGCAGACAACAACTTGAGTTTACCATTCATGACAACACCATGCAAAACTTAACCCAGATATAGAAGTACTTAAAGTAAAACAAACCAACAAGGCTGAAAATAAGGAACCAGAAACATCAATTTATAATGAAGTCAATTACAAAGCAAAAAGAGGTAATAGTATAGATACAGAACTTCCATATGGCAAGAAGTCAAGTCGATTTCAAGGTAAAACAGACTATTTTAAATAGGAGGAAATGATAAATTACAGGATGACCTCAAAGAAAATTAATGCACCTTTACATCAAAATAAAAAAGGAAAATCAGAAGATTTAGAGACCACTAACACAATAGAAAAGGAGCTCTGGTAGCGTAGTGGTTACGAATCGGGCTGCGAACCTTAAGGTCAGCGGTTCGAAACTACCAGCTGCTCCGCGGGAGAAAGATGAGGCTTTCTACTCCCGTAAAGATTTACACCCTCGGAAACCCTATACAGGGTCGCTATGGGTCGGAACCGACTCGATGGCACATAACAACAACAACACAATAGAAATGAAAAGATAACCCACAAACATTATGAACTCAGTGCAGAAAATTATATGGAACAAAGAAACCAGCAACAACCCCAAAAACACACACAACAAAATGACAATAATCAATTCATACTTATTAATAATCACACTGAATTTAAATGATTAAATGTATCAGTCAAGAGACAGAGAAAGCAGAATGAATAAGAAAACAAGATCCTTCAATATGCTTTCTACAAAAGACATATCAAAAAGATGGAGACAGCTTAAATATCCATCAACAAAAGAATGGGTAAACAAACTTTGGTACATACACACAATAGAATACAACATTAAAAAATAACAGTGAATCTGGGAAACACCACACAACATGGTGAAATTAGGCAATCATTAAAGGACCAATGTTATAAGAAGTTTTTTTTTTTAATGGTTTTCTTGATAAAAGAAACAATCTATGATGGTTACAGGGGGAGAGAGGAGAGAAAATTATTCACGGGCTAGAGGGTAGACACATGCTAACATAGGTAACAGGGTAAGCAATATACAACATGAGGGAGGTTAGCAGAGGAAGGATGACGGTAGGAGGATGCACACAGAGGAATGTAAAAGTTAAAGCAAAGAGAGTTAATACTATTAACCAGTGACACCGGAGGTGATTGCAATCATTGTAATGAATCAAAGTATATGTTTTGTTGAATGTAAAACTGATGCCCTGCCCTGTAAACCTTTACTAAATTCACAATAAAAAGTTAAAAATATAAATAAAAGAATATTGGATGTTGTGAGGGCTCCTTTTTTTTTTTAAGGAAAAGCCAAGCACACTCAAGCTAAGAACTGATTTATGTACCCACTTCTGAAATAAGATTAAAAATACTAGCAAAGAGACAGCCTTAGTGGTCCTTTGAATATTCATAGAGTATAGAGACTTGGGGTGCTGGTGTGGCACTGTGGGATAAGCACTAGACTGCTAATCGCAAGGTCAGAGGTTCAAACCCATCAGAAGCTCCTTGGAAACCCTATATAGGGTCGCTAAGAGTTGGAACTGCCTTAGCAGTACCTAACAATAATGACTACCACATAAAGACTTGAAAAGTTAGCAGTGTATTCATTTATTAGTTCAACGCATACTTTTTAGACACCAATACTTAGTGGCAACTAGGACACAGCACAGAGGTAAGCCTGGTCTCTGCCCAGTGATGAGCAATTGCAATAAAACTTCATTAACTAGGGGGAAAAGTAAAGAGATTATTAGCCAGCATGGCAGAGGAAGGAGGTAAAGGAACCCTAGTGAGGTTCAGCAGGCCCAGGAAATTTCCCAAATGAGAGACACTTAACTGAGATTGAAGGAGGAGGGCTGAGCCAAGCAAAGGGTGGAGACCTTTAAGTATCACAGGACAGACAATCGAGAAAAGTCCAAGATCAGGCCTGAAATATCCTCCATCCACAGCTGCTCAGACAACTTAACAGCTGGAAGCTGTAGTTACAGCAAATTACTTAACCACTCTGTGCCTGTCAGGTCCCAGTTGGCTATAATATTCTTTGACCTAGACAAACATCCGCCATCTCAATTTCAGAAACATCTGTCTTCCTTCTCAGACAGATCTTTCTAGGAGACTTCTCTGTGGCTCTGGCTGTTCCCTACTTGCTCACAGGAATTGGCTTCAGTTTTAGTAGAAAGATCTAAGCTTAGTCTTAAGAGGCGGCTGGAAGTGATGGGTTGATTAATTGTCTCTTGTCCTCCAAGGAACTACTGAAGGTCAAGGGATAGTCTGCAAGCAGAAGATAAAATGCCTTGATCTGACTTCATCTCTACCTGCAGCTCCGCTTCTTTCTCAGCAGTAGGAGCCATAGTGAGCCCAAGAAGGAGTTTGACAGAGTGAATTTTTATTTAAAGAGGAAAATCTTGTGTGAGACCCAAAGGTGAACTATAATGTGGCCCATCAGAGGGACTGAAAGAAACTCAGTAAGAAATTAGACTGGAGAGATGTTGCTGTTGTTGTTAAGTGTCATCGAGTCAGTTTCAACTCATAGCGACCCTGCATAAGAGCAGCAGGTGGGTTTGAACTGCCAACTTTGTGGTGCTTATCCTACAGCACCACACCAGGGCTGGAGAGATAGGCAGGATCGAAGCCTGCAGCGTCTTCTGTTCCAGGTAAGGAATGTGTTCCAAACCCTAAGAACAAGGTGATTGGAGGTTAAGTTGAAGTGTTGTTGTTAAGTGCCACGGAGTTGGTTCTGACCCATCGTGACCCTGGATAAGGTTTCCAAGGAGTGGTTAGTGAACTTGAACCACCAACCTTGTGATTCAAACTGACTTTGCAATCCAGCGCCTTAACCCACAGGACCACCATCCAGACTCCAAGTTGAGGTGTGGCATCACTCATTTTGTGTTTTTAAAATTATCTTCAGGCGTCAAGAGATTTGCATCAGAAAGCCATAGCAGTTATAAGTTGAGCATTGATGGTAACTCAGGCTCGTCAAGGCAAGGAGTGCATGAATTTATTAAATAGGTCATCAGCACAGACTAATGATGCTTTGAGCATTTACTGTGCTTTTGCTATGTCATGCTGCACTAACTAATTTAATTAATTTAATTCTCAGTAACGCTCTTAGATTGTTTCTAGCATTATCTTGATTTCAAAGAAGAAACTGAAACGCTGAGGTGAGTGACTTGCTGAAGACCACACAGCACAATAGAGATACAGATTTAAGAGTCACACCACTCAAGCTTCCTTATTGAGAATGATGCCAAATTTAGGAATGGACTAAATGAAAAGGAAGTGGGAAGCTGTCAATGGGAGGACAGGGCATTGGGAGCTCCAGCTATGTCTCAGTTGAGCCCCATCCATCTCTGCTGCACATCACTCCAATAGTCACTTAAAGGGCATAATCAGACCCCATGAATTCTGGAAAGCTCAGCCTTCTCAGGCAGCCTGTTGGCACCTGCTCCAAACCTATGCTGCAAGAGCTACTTTAATACTGATCAACTCCTCCTTTAAAAAGTCATGTTTCCACATTGCCTGCCAAATGGTAACAGATAGATAATGTACTGTCATTAACACATCCCTGACTATTTAAAAACCTCCAGAGAAGCAGGCAGATGAGTCTTGGAGTTAGCTTAGCAGTGGGGTTTATTGCTTAGCTAATTATAAACAGTGTTTTCAGAACTCCTAAAATTATGATACTAAAGGGGGCACAGCCCATGTCGGCCCTGAGAAGTTGGAAAATACAACATAACTCAAGATACTGGAAGTTAAGAGGTGACATGACACCATCGCATAATTGTATAACCAAAAATTGGACCTTACCCATAGGGCAGCATGACAACCCCACTTCAGTGATCCTTGATTCTTGGTATCCATGCCCTCTGTGATCCCCTTCCACAGTGAAGCAGGGCTGACCCTGTGTGGCCAATAGAATGTGGCAGAAGTGTTTGACTTTCAAGGCTAGATGATAAATGGCATTGCAGATTCTACCTTGGTCTTTTGGCTCCTTTACTTTGGAAGAATCCAACACCATACTGTGAAAACAAACAGCTCTGCAGAGAGGCCCATGTGGCCAAGAATTGAGATTCTGAAACAACAGCCAGCACCAACTTTCCACCTATGCGAGTCCCAGTCAAGCCTTCAGAAGACTTCAGCCCCAGCTGACATCTGACTGCAATTTCATGAGAAATATGGAGTCAGAACCATCCAACCAAGCTGACCAGCAGTAACCATTAAAGACCATAAATGATGTTTTAAACCACTGAATTGGGAATGATTTGTTATATAAACCAATGCCTTCAATAAGAAAATGAGTCGTCAGTTGAGAAAGAATTATCAACCGAGTCTTTACTATGCCCTAGAGACTTGTATATATTATTTCATTTAATTATCACAAAATCTGAATGAAGTAGATTACAGCTCCATTTTGCTAAAAAAAACAAACAAAGATATCATGAACTAGATTGGAGAGCCTCCCAATCCCACAGTAGGAGGTAGCAGAACCAGATTTTGAGTCTTCATCTTTCGCTACTTCTACTTCTTGGAAATAAACAGCTCCAGATTAGTTATAGTTTTGCCACTAGATAGCCTAGTAATTCAGAGAAAATCAGTCATTCTCTTTGGGCCCATTTTCACTGCTATCAAGTGGAGAGTTGCAATCTTTGGCCTGTAAGAACCCAGCTGTCTATAATATCCTTTGACTCAGAGGCCCTATCTCACTCACTCTCAGAAACATCTGTCTTCTTTCTAGGACTTTCTCAGAGATTTCCCTGTATCTCTGGCTGTTCCCCAATTCCTCATAAGGCATGAGATTCAACTGTAGCAAGAGGGACTTTTTAGCATTAGGTGCCATGAAGTTAACTCCAAATCATAGTGACTCTGTGCACAACAGAATGAAACACTGCCTGGTTCTGTACCATCATGTTCAAGGTCTTCCTCTTTTTTCACTGATCCTCTTTTTTACCAAGCATTTTGTCCTTCTCTAGAGACTTGCCCCTCCTGATAAATGGCCCAAGGCCATCCTCACTTCTAAGGAGTATTCTAGCTATACTTCTTCCAAAAATGTTTTGGTGTTTTTTTTCTGATAGTCAATGGTATATTCAGTATTCTTTACTAACATCATAACTCAGACACATCAATGGTTCTTCTGTCTTACTTATTCACTGTCCAGTTTTCACATGCATATAAGATCATTGAAAATACCATGACTTGGGTCAAGTGCACCTGAGTCCTCTAACTAACATCTTTGCTCTTAAACACTTTAAAGAGGTCTTGTGCAGCATATTGGCCTAACACAATACATCCTTTGATTTCTTGACTGCTGCTTCCATGAGCGTTGATATTCAATTCAATTAATATGAAATCTTTGGCAACTCCAATCTTTTCTCTGTTAATCATGATGTTGCTTACAGGTCCAGTTGTAAGGAGTTTTGTTTTCTTTATGTTGGGGTACAATCCATACTGTATAATCCATATTGAAGGCTGTCATCCTTCTTCTTCATCAGTAAATCCTTCAAATCCTCTTTGCTTTCCCCAAGCAAGATTGTGTCATCTGCGTATCGTAGGTTGCTAATGAGACTTCCTCCAGTCCAACTTCTGGGATTATTTGCTTAGCATACATATTAGACAAGTATGGTGAAAGCACACAACCCTGATGCAAACCTTTCATTATTTTAAACCACACAGCATCTAGTGAATATCCCCTTGTTCTGTTGGAATGACTGCTACTTGATCTATGCACAGGTACTGTATTAGCACAATTAAGTGATGGATTTCCAGTTTTTCACAATGTTATCGATAATTTTTTCTAATCCATACAATTGAATGTCTTTGCATAATCAATAAAACACAAATAATCATCTTTCTGGTATCCTCTGCTTTCAGCCAAGAACCATCTGACATCAGCAATGATAATCCCTCATTCCATGTCCTCTTCTGAATCTGACTTGAATTACTGGTAGTCTCTTGTCTATGTACTACTTCAATAATTTTTTAAATTATCTTCAGCAAAACTTCACTTGTGTGTGATATTAATGTATTAGTCAATCATTTGCTCATTCTGTTGGGTCACCTTTCTTTGAAATGGGCACAAATATAGGTATCTTGCAATTAGTTAACCCAGAAGCTGTCTTCCAAATTTCTTGGCATATTTGAATGATTCCAGGGTTGTATCTGTTTCTTGAAACATATTATTGGTATTCCATCAATTCTTGGAAGCTTGTTGCGATACAGTTAATTATTATGCACATTCTAGCCATATTCCTCCATTCTTTGTAAATGTATTGTAAAGCCTAGCCTCTGTGTTTGTCAGTTTGTCATACGGCAATGGCTTGTGTGTGGCTGTGATACTGGAAGCTCTGCCACCAGTATTTAAATACCTTCAGGATCACCCATGGTGGACAGGTTTCAGCAGAGTTTACAGACTAAGACTAGGAAGAAGGAGAGTCATACTACTTCTGAATGTTTAGCCACTGAAAACCTTCTGAGTAGCAGTGGACTATAATCTGATATAGTATAAAAAATGAGCCCCTGAGGTTGAAAGGTACTCAAAATCTGACTGCGAAACAGCTGCCTCCTCAAAGTACAGTTGACCTTAATGACATGGATGGAGAAAAGTGTTTGGAACCATCATCAGCTGATGGGGCACAACTCAAAATAGGAAGAAACACCTGCAAACATCCATTAATAATCAGAACATGGAATGTACAAAGTATGAATCTAGGAAAATTGAAAGTCAACAAAAATAAAGTGCAAAAAGATCAAAATCCTACGCATAAAATGGAACACATAAAAATCAATATCCTAGGCACTAGTAAGCTGAAATGGACTGCTATTGGCCATTTAAAATCTGACAATCATATGCCAGGAATGACATATTGAAGAAGAATGGTGTC
>NW_006408867.1:556577-560072 GCF_000296735.1 Chrysochloris asiatica | reverse complement strand
ATTTCTGCCCATTCTAAAGAAATGCAAAAACCAATAGAATACAAAAATCATCAAACAACATTATCATTAATATTACATGGCTGTAAAATTTTCTGAAGATGATTCAAAATCAGTTGCAGCAGTATATCAACAGGGAACTTCCAGAAATTCAAGTTGGATTCATAATAGAATGTGGAAGAACAGATATCATTGTTTACATAAGATGAATCTTGGCTGAAGGGAGATAATACCAGAAAGGCATTTGTTTGTGCTTTATTGACTGTGCAAAGGCATTCGACTGTGTAGATACTAAAAAACTATGGATTATATTGCAAAGAATGGGTGTTCCAGAACATTTTATTGTGCTCATGAGGAACTTACACATCGGCCAAGATGCAATAGTTCAAAGAGGCCAAAAGGATACTGAATGGTTTAAAATCAGGATTGGTATGCACCAGGGTTTTATCTTTTCACCATATTCATTGAGTCTGTATGCTGAACAAATAATCTAATAAATTGGATTATATGAAGAAGAACATTGCATCAGAGTTGGAAGAAGAGTCATTAACAACATGTAACATGCAAATAACACAGCACTGCTTTCTGGAACAAAAGAGGATTTAAAATCCTTACTAAAAAAGATCAAAGACTACAATTTCAGTATGGATCAAACCTCAATGTAAAGAAAACAAAAATCTTCACAACTGGACCAATAAATGTTGTTGTTGTGTGCCGTGGAGTCGGTTCTGACTCATAGCGACCCTGTACAGGGTTTCCAAGGCTGTAAATCTTTATGTGAGCAGAAAGCCTCCTCTTTCTCCCACGGAACAGCTGGTAGTTTCAAACCGCTGACCTTGAGGTTAACAGCCCAATTTGTAACCACTACGCTACCAGAGCTCCTTAGGACCAATAAATAGCATCATGACAAATGAGAGAAAAGATTGAGATTGTCAAGAACTCCATTTTACTTGGATCCACAGTCAACACTCATGGAAGCTGAAGTCAAGAAATTAAATGATGTATTGCACTAGGGGAATCTGCTGCACAAGACCTCTTTAAAGTATTAAGGAGCAGACATCAGTTTGAGAACTATGGTACACCTAACTCAAGCCACAGTTAATGCCTATACACAGTTTATGCCTATACACCTATATGCAAACCACTCATATGCCTACACAAGTTGGACAGTGAAGAACTAATGCATTTGAATTATGGTATAGGTGAAGAACACTGAAAGCACCAGGGACTGCCAGAAGAAGAAACAAATCTGTACTTGGAGGAAGTACAGCCAGAATGCTCCCTAGAAAGTGAGGATGGCAAGACTTTGTTTCTGATTCTTTGGACATGTTGTCAGGAGGAACCAGTCCCTGGATAAGGACATCATGCTTGGTAAAGGGTCAATGAAAAAGAGGAAGACCCCCAGCACAACGGATTGACACAGTGTCAGCAACAATGAGCTCAAAGATAACAACAATTGTGAAGATAGCACAGGAATGGGCAATGTTTTATTCTGTTGTGCATAGGGTTAGTATAAGTCAGAACCAAATCGATGACACCTAACAGCAACAACAAAGAAAACTAGTTAATATGACTACTGTTCAAAATTAAGCACTAAAGCCAATGATGATAAATTGAAGAATCCTATCCTTTTCTTCATAGTCCTGGTATGGAATAAGCACTGGACTGCTAACTACAAAGCCAACTGTTCAAACACACCAGCTGATCCTTAGAAACCCTATACAGAGTTAGAACCAACTCAAAGATACTTAACAACAACAACCAACTTCTTCAGTCAGAATTTATCCAACTTGCAATCTGATGCATTGATAATTACTGGTGATTGGAATGCAAAAGTTAGCATCAAAAAGGAAGGATCAGTAGTTGGGAAATATGGCCTTGGTCACAGAAATGATGATGGAATTTTGAAAGACCAATAACTTCTTCATTGCAAATACTTTTTTTTTGACAACATAAAAGGCAGCTAGCTATACAGGTGGACCTCACTAGATGGAATACACAGGAATCAAATTGACTACATATATGGGAAGAGAGGATGGAGATGCTCAATATCAGCCATAACAAGATCAGGGGCAGACGGTGGAACAGACCATCACTTGCTCATAAGCAAGTTTAGGCTGAAGCTGAAGAAAATTAAAACAAGAACACAAGAGCCAAAATACTACCTTGAACATGACCCACCTGAATCTGAGGTCATCTCTAATGGGCTCAAACATAACAAGAACTGTAAGAATGACACACTCGATGCATTAGACATTAATGACCAAAAACAAAAGAGTTGTGGGATGCCATCAAGAACATTATCCATGAAGAAAGCAAGAGATAATTTAAAAAACAGGAAAGAAATAAAAAACCGAAAGTGTTGTCAGAAGAGACTCTGAAACTTGCTGTATAGACTCTGAAACTATGCTAAAGCCACTGGAAGAAACGAGGAAGTAAAAGAGCTGAGCAGAAAATTGCAAAGGAAGTGTGGCTTAAGAAAACAAAGTATTACAATGAAATGTGCAAATACTTGGGGCCAGAAAGCCAAACAGGAAGAACACAATCAGCATCTCTGAAGCTGAAAGAACTGAAGAAAAAATTCAAGCTTTGAGTTGTGATATTAAAGGAATCGATGAGCAAAATATTCAATGATGTTGGAAGTATCAAAAGAAGATAGAAGGAATACACAATCAAATGACAACATTAAACCAAAAAGAATTGGTACAAAATGAGGCTCCAAGAAGTGACAGAATATGAACTGAAATCTTTCAACAAATCATATACTTTGTTTCATATCAATTATTGCAATTCCCTTTATTTTTGTTTGTTTCATTTTGTTTTTAAGTTCCACAAATTGTATGCTTTGTTTCATCTCAATGATTACAATCTCTTCCCTGCAACAACAGTTATCCTTCTTCTTCCCTTTGCCTTCCATTTAACGTCTTATAGCTCACAAATGAACAAAGCAAAAATGTTTGGTGTACATATACAAAACAAAAAATATATATTCATTTAAGTGTCGTAAGGGCTACTCTGCAAGCCAGCCTCCTACTAGCAAATACACAGTCTTATTCAGTCCATGGCCTATAGCCTGCAGCGACTCTATCTCTCCATGCCATCACCTATGCCACCATCTCTGCTGTTGCTGCTTTTCTAGGTAGAATTTCACAGTCCACTCATGCTCTTCCTTCTTGATGGTCCTGGGATCGTCTATAACTGAAATTAAAGATTAACTACTCCCCCTTTTAGTTACACATCTTCTACAATTATAGTTGTGACACTAATAGTTAGCCTTGTAAACAATTGTTGTTGTTATTGTTAGGTGCCATCAAGTCAGTACCAACCCATAGGGACCTTATGCACAACAGAAGGAAACACTGCCTGATCCTGGGCTAACCTCACTATTGTTGCCACACTGAGTCCATCAGTGCTGCTACTTGGCCAATCCACCTTGCTGGGGATCTTCCTCTTTTTCTCTGACCCACCACCCTACCAAACATGATATCCTTCTCCAGC
>NW_006408867.1:555102-556157 GCF_000296735.1 Chrysochloris asiatica | reverse complement strand
CCCATCTCTATCAACCCAGTGCACAAAGGAAACAAGTTTGTACGTTGATATGAAGAATCCTTCCATTCTCATTGAAATTTTGAGCAACTGCATCTATAATAAAAGGTCCAGTTCATCAAATTGTATCAATTTACACTTGCTCACAGTATCAAGCATCTTTATCTTCATCTAGTTGAGTTCTGGTCAGTTAGCCATCCAAGCTAGGTCAAATAGGTATTAGCTGCAAGTTTGGGAGTTTACGCACACCTCCCAATACTTCACACCAGCTGGCCACTTCACTCTTAGCTGTAGCCCCAAGTGGCTAGGTCAGTGTACATGGTCTCGGGAGATCACACATCTCCCTAAACTTCAAACGAGTCAGTCTTTTCTCTTCTCTCTCTCATCTCTAGGTCAACGAGTGTTAATAGAACATAGCCAGATTCAGTCCATGTCTTCGTTGCTGTGTCCCACTTTCTACTCACAAGTATACCCAGCTGGTCATCAGCAAGCATATTTAGACTGCTTATGGGTTCCCTTAATCATATAACGGGATTCTCCTTGATGGGCCACTCTTCTTGCCTTGGTGCTTCCAATCATCAAATCTATTCTTGAGGTGACTTCTAAATTCCAGTGGGATAGTGAACTGCAAGGTCAGCAGTTCGAAACTACCAGCTGTTCTGCGGGAAAAAGATGAGACTTTCTGCTCCCATAAAGATTTACAGCCTCGGAAACCCTGTACAGGGTCGCTATGAGTTGGAACCAACTCTACACACATAACCACCACCACCATAAGCAGAGTTTTACTTTGACTCTTATAGATTTGTTTTAATTTTCATCAGCTTCAACTTGAACTTGTATATGAACAATTGATGGTCTGTTCCACAGTCGACCCCGGTCATATTCTGACTGATAGTACTGAGGGTCTTAGGTTAACCTTAAGAAGTTCTTGAAAGTGATTTTAAAAAAAAAACCTGTATTACCAAGAAAACCTAAGAAACTTTTCTCTGGAAGCTTTTCTAAATAATGCTAACAAACATCTGTCTGTTGTTGTTGTCAGGTGCCATTGAGTCGAAACC
>NW_006408867.1:550949-552487 GCF_000296735.1 Chrysochloris asiatica | reverse complement strand
CCTTCATCTGTAAATAGTAATTAACCTAAAAGGATTGTTACAATAGTTAAAGTTTTGAGTCAACTTGACTGGGCCAGGATTCCTAGTGGTTTGACAGTTGAAATGTGGTTATCCCCATGCAGAGATCTAATACAATGTACTTAACTCTATAATGATTGACTATGAACAGCGTAGTTAACTCTTTGATGATTGGTTATGAACAGTCAATCAATTGAAAGAATGCTTCCTCAGGGGTGTGGCCTGCTTTCAATATAATGGACATTCAGGCAAAGCTTGCTTGCTCTTCTGCTGGGTCTGGATCTTGCATTTGGTTTTTCCTCCAGCCTCTGGTTCTTTGGACTTGAGCCAGTAGACTGTTCTATTATCTGCCTGTTTGTCTGCCTGCCTGTCTTTGCCTTTCTGTTTGCCTCCTGGACCTGCCTGTCAATCTTGGTTCACCTCACTCAGACTTGGAACTTTCCCAACTGTATAATTGTGGGCCATTTCCTTGATATAAACTCTTTATATATGTTGTTAAGTGCTATTGAGTTGGTTCCAACCCATTAACGACCCTGTATAGGGTTTCCAAGGAGCAGCTGGTAAGCTTGAATCGCCGACCTTCTAATTCAAACCTACTTTGTAGTCCAGTACATTAGCCCACAGCACCACACCAGGTATCCCTCTTTATATATAGACATATAAAAGTTTCCCTGGTTTTGTTTCTCTAAAGAACCCAGTCTAAAACAATTGTTATAATTATAAAACATAATAATGCATGTAAAGCCTTTAGCAAAGTGTCTGGTGGGTAGAATGTACTCACTGAAAATAAATCACTCTATTAAAAAAAATGGCATTTTTTACTCAAGAGAGATGAAGGACATTTTTTCTTCATCAGCATCATGGACAGTTGGAATACACATTCTTTTTGTTTCTCTAACTCTTGGAAAAGCATCGGCATCTGTGGAAGAGGAGTAGATTTCGGAAGAAGAAGGCCAGATGGTAGACTCAACAAACCTTCCCACCATACTCCAGCTGCTTAATATTTACCTTGGCTGCACCTCCCTACAGGGACTCTCCAGCTTCAACCCCTATTTTTGCCATGTCCACCCCCAGAAGCCATCTGTGAAGCTGATCCCCTAGTACATTTAAATATCACCCACCCAATCATCCCATTCTTGACCAAAGTAAGGAAATCTATACATTTCACAGGCCCAATGAGAAAACTAATGCTGATGTGTGCTCCAAAATCAGTACCTTTCTTCACAAAAGGAACTTTAAGACCTATTGACTATATAATGTTGTAGCCGTCTGCATGCCTCTCCCAGGGGAACTCCAACAAGGATCTGCTCAGTCTCCTCCCTCCTTCCTATCTCTAGAGCAGATCTGTTTCACCCAACCACTCAGAAGGCTTATTCCCTTCAGTGCTGTCCATGATAAGAAATTTTTTTTTTTAATTAAATGTTTTTATTTTGCATTGAGTGAAAGTTTACAGGGCACATCATCAGCTTCACATTCAACCATTCATATAGCTTGTTTCATTACATTGATTATTATCCCCG
>NW_006408867.1:543765-549819 GCF_000296735.1 Chrysochloris asiatica | reverse complement strand
GCTTTGCCTAGCTTCTGAAAACTTTAACAGGGGATAAAGCCTATGATGGTTGATGGATGATTGAAAAAACAGTAACATCTATTAACTCCCCATTCCCCACGCCCGACAAGCAAAACAGCAGAATGTCTCTGGGGTTTATCCAGGATAAGAAATTTTTTAAGAGAATTAAATCCTGTGTGAATCTCTAGACAATAGTTCCATAGGTAGCAATAACTCCACTCTTACTCTCACCTGGCACAGGAAGGTAAGTGTGTGTGTGGGGCAGGGGGGGCCCTCTGGCACTGCTACTGTTAAGTCAATGTACTCCAAAAAGACATCTGTCAGGTTTCATCAGAGGCACCTCAGTCTCAAAGTAACATCTTTGTTCTTTAATATCCTAAAATTCTCTTTTGCAGCAGATTTCCTAATGAAATCCATCATTTGATTTCCTGACACCTGCTTCCATGAGTGTTGATTGTAGATTCAAGCAAAATGAAGTTTTTGGCAACTTCAATCTTTACTCCATTTATCATGTTGTTATATATACAGGGTCGCTATGAGTCAGAACTGACTTGATGGCACTTAACAACAACATTTATTGCTTTATTTGTAAAGATTTGGTTTTCTTTACAGTGAATTGCAATCCATACTGAAGGTGGTAGTCTTTGATCTTCATCAATATGCATTTTGAGTCCTCTTCACTTTCAACAACCAAGGTTTTATTATCTGCATATCACAGGTTGTTAATGAGTCCTCCGCCAATCCTGATGCCAAGGTCTTCTTCATATAATCCAGCTTCTCAGATTGTTTGCTCAGCACACAAATTGAATGAGTATGGTGAAAGGATACAACCATGATCCATATCTTTCCTGGTTTTAAACCATTCAGTATTCCCATGTTTGTTCAAACAATTGCCTCTTTCTTGGTCTTTGTATAGGTTCCTCATGAGTATAACTGAGTTTTCTGAAATACTCATTCTTTGTAATGTTATCCAAAGTTTGTTATGATCCACACAATCTAATGCCTTTGCATAGTCAATAAAGCACAAGTAAACAGCTTTCTGGCATTCTCTGCTTTTAGGCAAGATTCATCCGATGTCAACAATGATTTCCATTCTTCCCCATCCTCTTCTTAAGCCAGCTTGAATTTCTGGCAGCTCCCTGTTGATGTACTGCTGCAAACATGTTTGAATTGTCTTCTGCAAAATGTTACTTGCATGTGATGTTAATGATATTGTTAGATGATTTTCGTGTTCAGTTACGTTCCCTTTCTTTGGAATGGCCATAAATAAGGATCTCTTCCAATAAATTGGTCAGGTGGATATCTTCCAAATTTCTTGGCATAGATGAGTGAGCACCTCCAGTCCTGCATCAGTCTGTTGTATTCCATCTGATGAGATATGTACGTATAGTTTTTTTACATTGTTTAAAAAGGTATTTGCCATGAAGAAATCATTTGTCTTGCATCTTTTCTATCTCCAGCATCATTTCAGTCACCACTCCATATTTTCCAACTACTGATCTTTTTCTTTGTTTCCAACTTTCCCATTCCAATCACCAGTCATTATCAATGTATCTTTATTGCATGCTTGATCAATTTCAGACTGAAGAAGGTGGTGGTGTTGGTGGGGCTTGTGTGCCATGGAGTTGGTTCTGATTCATAGTGACCATGTATAGGGTTTCCGAGGCTGTAAGTCTTTATGGAACAGAAAGCCTCATCTTTCTCCTGTGGAATAAATAGCTGGTAGTTTCTAACTACTGACCTTCAGGTTAGCAGCCCAACTCTTAACCACTATGCTACCAGAGCTCCTTGAAGAAGCTGATAGAAGTCTTCAGTTTCATTATTATTGATTTTAGTGGTTGGCATGTAAATTTTAGTAATAGTGGTATTAGTTGGCCTTCCTTATAGATGTATGGATATTATCCTATCACAGACAGCATTGTACTACAAGACAGATCTTGAAATGCTTTTTTATTTTGCAATCATTAGCCATTTTATTGTGGGGATTTTTTTGTCTCCTCTTTCCCCCTCCCCTGGCCCCAGAGACCCATTCTTTTCTTTTCTTTTTAAGTTTTTATTGCGGATTGAGTGAAAGCATACAGGGCAGATCATCAGTTTTATATTCAACAAATCATACACCTTGTTTCATTACAATGATTATAATCCCCTTCATGTACCATCAGTCAACAGTATTTCTATCTATTCACTCACTTTAGCTCTTTAAAACAAAACAAAAAAACTCATGCATATATAATAATTTACACCACCAAAGGGCACATTCTGCAAGTCTGCCTTCTGGCCACTATCTCTTAGTCCCTTTCTTCCCATGAAGCTAGAGTCCTCGGATGCTCCCCCTCTCCATATCCCCATCCCTGCCTCCATCTCTGGTGTCGCTGCTTCTCTGGATAAGGTCCCACATTCCGCTTGTGCACTTCTCACTTGATGATCATAGGGTCATTTGTTACCGGACTGTAAGATTAACTATTCCTCATTTTTGTGGCAAAACTTCTACGTTTACAATTGTGACAGTCGCAATTAGTCATTATAACAATTATTCCCTATTGAATCATAAGATTCTTATCCCCATCTCTTTTCACCAGACCCATCTAGACAAGATGAAAATTATTAGGTGGGGACTCTTTCTCCCCCACACTCTATAACACTAAACTCCCTCTTCAAACCTTGTAAGCCAGTCACTTCATGCCTTTATCACCCCCTCATTTTAGATAGCCAATGTCTACATTGCCTGTCCCTATCTACCCTGTGTACAGTGGGGATAGCATTGATACTTGACGTGAAGACTCCTTTCCTCTCTGTTGGTATTTAGAGTTTAGCGTAGTGGTTAGGAATTGGGTTGCAAACCTTAAGGTCAGCAGTTCGAAACTACCAGCTGTACCACGGGAGAAAGATGGGACTTTCTGTTCCTGTAAAGATTCATAGCCTCAGAAACCCTGTACAGGGTCGCTATGAGTCGGTTCAGACTCCATGGCACATAATCACCACCACCACCACCTCCATAAGTATAGGTCAGGTTCATCAAATTGTAGCAATATACCCTTGTTTCCTTTATCAAAAAAAATTTTTTTTATGTATTTATTTTTTTGGTAATCTTCCTCTAGTTGAGTTCTGATTATCAAGCCATTAAGGCTAGATCAAATGGGTACTGTCTACAAGTTTGGGTGTTCTTGTGCATCTTCCCTCACTTCATATCAGCTGGATGCTTCATTCTTAGCTCTAGCCCTCTGGGGCTATATTCTTGTCCATGGGCTCAAGTGTCCCCAAGTCTTACCAGCCTTTCCTCTTCTCTCTCTCATCTCCAGGTTAACAGGAGTCAATAGACTGTGGTTGAACTCAGCCCATGTCTTCATTGCTATCTTTCCCCCTCTTCCACTCACCAGTAGACCAATGTGGTCACCAGCAAGGTTACATGCCTGTTTATGTGTTCCCTTTGAATTTCAGTCTTAGAGGGGAGTTTATCCTGAAGGAACTTGATTGCTTGCCTTGATGGCTTCCTGGTGAACAGCTTGCTTATTCTTGTAGTAGCCAGTCATGCTGACATTTTTGTTTAGGGTTTTTCCTGATGATCTTTCTTTGAAGATGTATCTTCTGTTGCTCTAGCTATTCCAAGAACAACAGGACTCTGTGATACAAGGATCTATGCATTGTTTGAAGAGGGGAAATCATACTAAGATGCCTGACTGTCTTATGAATATTGGTTTCCCTTGCCTATTATTGTAAAATAGGCACTTTGAGTGGGATAGAAAGGAATGTTGGAAACATGATTATATAAAAGTTGTAAGCCCATCTTCAGCCTATAACTAGTTGGAATACCTAAAAGGGGTTCTAGAACTTGCCCAGTGAAATAGGCCTCTTGCAGAGTCTTTGCAGAGTATAGGACCTTAGGTGGAATCCTGAGTTCCATCCAGAACCTTATGAGGTGGGACATTCCCACTAGCAAGGACAAGCAGACAAACCTGCTTAGTCTAGTATTCTGTGTTGTTGCTGACAGAGATCCTCACTGCATTTCCACCTGATCCACCATCTTGTTTGTTCTCCTTGGAATGCTCTTTTAGATGATGAATATGACACCATTCCTCTTCCATTTATTATTCCTGGTGTATTAACCATATGATTTTCTGATTCAAAATTGCCAATACCAATTCATTTTAGCTCAGTAGTGCATAGGATATCAATCTTTATGAGTTCCATTTTATTTTTCACACCCTCCAATTTTCCTAGATTCACACTTTGCACATTTCATAATTTGATTATTAATGGATGTTTACAGTTGTTGCTTCTTATCATGAGTTGTGCCCCATCACTAAATGAAATCCCAAGTTTTACTTCATTAATGGCATTATGGTCATCTCTACTTTGAGGAGGCATCTCGTCTCCAGTTGTATTTTGAGTACCTTACAACTGAGGGCCTCATCTTCTGGCACTACATCAGTGTTCTGCTGTTGTTCATAAGGTTTTCAGTGGCTAAACATCCAGAAGTGATCCACCTCTCCTTCCTACTTTGTCTTAGTCTAGGAACACCACTGAAACTTGTCTACCATGGGTGACCCTACTGGTATTTTAAATACAGGTGACACATCTTCAGCCGATAACTGATTTTGAAACCTAAAAGGGATTCTAGAACTTGCCCAGTGAAAGAGGCTTCTTATGGAGCCTCTGTAGCTCTGTAGTGTATAAGACCTTAGGTGGAATCCTGATCCCCTTTCAGAACCTTCTGAGGTGAGAACTTCCCACTTGAAAAGACAAGCAGACCAGCCTGGAGCAGCTAGAGAAACAGAAGATATTTCTAGAAAAAAAGACAAGCAAAGAAAAATCACAAACAAAAACAGTAGTCTGATTGGCTACCACAAGAACAAGCAAGTTGTTCACCAGGGAGCTAGCAAGGCATGTAATCAAGTCCCTTCAGAACAAACCCCCTTCCAAGACTGAAACTCAAAGGGAATACATGAGCAGGCATATAAGCTTGCTGGTGACCACATTGGTCTATTGATGAGTGGAAGTGAGGGGGTGGGGGAGCAGCAATGAAGATGTGGGCTGTGTCCAATGACATTACATAAGACTTCCATCAACCTGGAGTATGGTGAGACCAGGTTGGCCAGAAGTACGGTGAGAACTGGGGACTCCTGAACTCATGGACAAGGACATAGCCACAGACAGCTAGAGCTAAGAGTGAAACATCAGCTGATATGAAGCGAGGGGAGATGCACAAGAACTCCCAAACTTGCAGATAGTACCCATTTGACCTAGCTTCAATGGCTGGATGATCAGAACTCGACTAGAGGAAGATTAAAAAAACAATTCTTTTAATAAAGAAAACGAGTGTAAACTACTACAATTTGATGCACTTAACTTATATTTTTGGATGTAGTAGCTTAAAATACCAACCAAGAGGGAAGGAATCTTCACAGCAAGGATCATTCCCATCCCTTCTTCACACAGGGTTGACAGGGATGGGCAACTTAGACATTGGCTACCTAAAATGAGGGAGAGGGTTGTAAAAGCATGAAGTGACTAGGCTTACAAGTTTTCAACGGAGTTTAGTTTCAGAATGTGCAGAGGAAAGTAGAATCCCCACTGAATGGTTTTCATCTTGTCTAGACGGGTTTGGTGACAAGAGATGATGACAAGATTCTTATGATTCAATAGTGAGTAATTGTCATCATGACTAATTGTGAGTATCATAACTGTAAAGATAGAGGTTTTATAGCAAAAAGGGGGAGTAGTTAGTCTTACATTCCAGGAATACAGGACCCTAGGCCCATTAAAGGAGAAGAGCAGGAGCAGAATGTGGGATCCTATCCAGAGAAGCAGTGGCACCAGAGATGGAGGCAGAGACAATGACATTGGAGACAGGGAACGGCTGAGGACTCTAGACTTATGGAAGGCAAGGGGTTGTGTGCTGGCAGGCTTGCAGAGTGTGCCCTTAGGTTGTTTGGATGATTGTATATTCCAGAGTGTTTTGGTGTATATGTTGTTGTTGTTGTTATGTGCCGTGGAGTCGGTTCCAACTCATAGCGACCCTGTACAGGGTTTCCGAGGCTATAAATCTTTATGGGA
>NW_006408867.1:530619-543665 GCF_000296735.1 Chrysochloris asiatica | reverse complement strand
GCAGCCCGATTCGTAACCACTATGCTACCAGAGCTCCTTTTTGGTGTATATATATATATATATATATATCACACACAAAAAAACAGAAGGAATAGAGGCAGGTACTGTTGAATGATGATGAATGGAGGGGATTGCAATCATTGCAATGAAACAAAGCACAATAGGATGAATGTGAAATTGATGTTCTCCCATGTAAACTATCACTCAATTCACAATGAAAACTTGGGAAAAAAAAAAAAAATACTGGTAGCATAACTTCCAACATCACAGCAACACACAAGCCACCACAGTAAGACAAACTGGCATGTGCATGGTGGTATTGCCCTTTAGCATTTTCAAAATTATGTCACCTTCATTATCTCATTTAATTTACTCTCACAAAAACACTTGTCCTCATTTTACAGGTACAGTAAATGAGACTTAGAGGTATTTCAGATCACCATTCATTGAGCATCTACTATCTGTTAGGCAATGTGTCAGGTAGGACGGAAGATACTAGTATCACACAGAGGATTTGTCCAAGGCCACATATCCAGGAAGTGGTAGAGCTGAGACTCCAACCTTGCCCTTCCATCTCTTGCTCTGGGTCTGACTGTGACCTTAATACTGGGATAGTTGAATCAACCCTTCTGGCTGGAGAGAGGCACAAGGCATTTGTCCCACACCTAAGTATACATTTGTCTTCTTTGAACCCAGATCCGTTATTTTGAAAAGATCCATCTTAAACCATCTAAATGAAATCAATTTTAAATGAAGAGTTTTTTGTTTGTTTCTTTTTCTCATAACTAGTATGAGGAGCCCAGTACTATGAACAAGAATATTCTGCAAGAAGATGAAAATATCCCTTCATGTCAGTAGCAGAACTTTGCTGTGCTCTGAATAACAAAGTTACCTGCCTTCCCTTGTAAAATGCCTGAACTTTGCTGGTCCAGGAGCCAATATTTCAGTAGCTCAAACCCACCAATCACTCTTTGGAACCCTATATAGGGTCACCATGATGTTCTCATCACTATGATGTTCTCATAAGCAGTGCTTATCCTTCAAAGGCACACTAGGACTCCACAGTTACAGAGGTATTGGTGTGCCGTGGAGTCAGTTCTGACACATAGCAACCCCGCATAGGGTTACTCAGGCTGTATATCTTTACTGGAGCAGAAAGACTCATCTTTCACCCGTGGTCGAACTGCTGACCTTGAAGTTAGCAGCCTGATTCATAATCCCTGTGCTCGTTACCAGAGCTCCTCACAGTTACAGAATATGTTTAGGAAATTAGACTTTCCATAGATGAGGATATTTCCTAGTTAACTTGAAGTATCCTTTGTCCACCAAAACTTTTCACATAATATTTTCCTAAAATGTCATGTAGACTTGGCATCTCTTCCCCTTTGCTCCTACTCATTTTATTTTTGCCCTATTACAAATATATCTACCTAGAGATACCATGGAAGAAAAGCCTGGCAATTTTTTCAACTGGTTGAAAAAATCAACCACTAAAAACTATTACACACACACAAAAAAAACTATAACACACGGTTCTACTCTGACACACGTGGGGTCACCATAAATCAAAGTTACCTCCCTGTCAACAGTTATTTCTAACACTGTATTACAATGGTTGGTTTAATTGAAAATGCCTTAAACACAGATTTAAATTATGCACTAGCAGATACAAACCCTGCTTTATAAATATTTCACCATTAGACTGTGAGGTCCCTGAGAAACAAGCCTGAGCCTATTGTGTCTGTTTTGTTGTAATCGTGGAACCTGGCATAAAGTATGTAAATGTAAGAGAATATCTAAGGAAGGGAGAGAGGGAGGGAACCAGGGAAGAAAGGAAGAGAGATGGAAGAAAGGTGGGAAGGAAGAAGGAAGGAAGAGAAATGGAGGTGGGGAGGAGTAGGGAAAGGAAGAGGAAAAGATAAGTCAGCTTGAAGAAATTGAGAGCTAAGAAGGTAGTGAAGAATCTCCAAAACAAGACATGAAATGCGTTGGAAATAGGAGAGAAAGGAAATCAACATCTATCTCATTTGGGAATGTTTGCTAATTTCAGAAAAGGCTCATTTTCGAATTTTTGACAGATTCCAGGCATTAAGGAGACAAAATTTGTAGTCCAGGGCCAACAGGATAGGAGGCCTGATAAGCCCCTCATGCTTTTGTTCTAAATGCCAAAGCGCTGTGAGGGTGAGCCAGAAGAGACCCACTCGCCCTTGCAAGGACTGCTCAATCCCTAAGACTGGATTCTGACGGTCCTAGATAGTTAGACACCCCCAGGCACCTGGGAGAAGCAAATGAATATCCTACCTAGAGGCAGAAACAAAATACAGTCTAAATAAAGGCAATTTCAAGCAACTAAAACTGAGAAGACTTTTATTATCAACGGACCTGCATTAAAGGAAATACTAAAGTGAGTTTTTCAAGTTGGATTAAAATTATACTAGATGGGATAGCATAGATGCAGGAAGAAATGAAGAGGAATGAAATGGAAGAATATGTGTATGATATTGGCTCTATAAAACAATAAAAATTTCTTATGAGGTTTAAGGTACATATTACATATGTTAACATATTATATGTGTTAACATATATAATAATGACATATAAGTCTGAAAAGAATATATGGAATTTAAGTATCCTAAAATCTTTGTATTTGGAAAACAGTACATTTACCAATTACCATTGAACTATGAAAAGTCAAGACTCCTCTGGATGCTTCAAATGGTTAACTCTCTTGGCTGCTAACCAAAAGGCTGGAAACTCGAGGTAACCCAGGGACACCTTAGGGACAAAACCCTGGCAGTCTACTTCTGAAAAATCAGCCATTGAAAATTCCATGGAGTGCAATTCTATTCCACCACATATGGTGACACCATGAGTCAAAATCAACTTGGAAGCAAAGGATTACTGGCTATGATAAGATAAAGTTACTAACCAGCAAGAATAATAAAGAGTGTGTCATTTCAAGGCTAGTGTTGTCAGTTGCTGTCAAGTGGATTCTAACTCATGATACCCACACATCGGCAGAATAAAACTGCTCTATAAGATTTTCAAGGCTGTGGCCTTTCAGAAGCCAATCACCAGGTCAGTTGTGCAAGGCACCTCTGTGGGGATTTGAACTGCCAACCTTCTGACTAATAATTGAGCATATAATCATTTGTGCTACCCAAGGAATCCTCAAGGCTAATAGAGGATATAAATGACCTAATTTTTAAAACTCAGTCTAACAGAGGAAAGATGAAAAAGGAACTTGAAGCAAGTAAAATGACGAGAAAGCATAGAGTAGGATGGGAGATTTAAACCCAGATGCATCAGTGATTGTATTAAATATAAATAGATTCATGCACTCCAATTAAAAGACAAGATTATCAGTCTAGATACAAAAGCAAAGCACAAACATGTATTCTTTACAGCAGACATAAGGGAACAGAGAGGTGGGCAATAAAAAAATGGAAAAAAATAAGCCATATAAATGAAAACTTATACAAATCTGGTAAGCATTAACATCAAGTCTAAGGCAAAAAAAAAAAAATTCTAGAGATTAAGAGGATATCTCATTACGATAAAAGGCTTAATTCATCAGGAAGAAATGAAAATTTTAAATTTTATGTGCTTAGTAACTTAGCCTCAAAATAAATGAAGAAAGTGAACTGAAGAATAAATAAATCTATATAAGTAGTTGTTATTACTAAGTGCTGTCGAGTTGGTTCCAATTCCTAGCAACCCTGTATAGGGTTTACAAGGAGGAGCTGGTAGGTTTGAACTGCCGGCCTTGTGATTCACAGTCCAGTGCTGATCCTACAGCACCACACCAGAAGTCCGTATAAATAGTTGTTGTTAAGTGCCGTTGAGTCGGTTCCGACCCATAGCGACCCTGTACAGAGTTTCCGATACTGTAAATCTTTACGGGAGCAGAAAGCCTCATCTTTCTCCCACGGAGCAGCTGGTAGTTTCGAACTGCTGACCTTGCGGTTCACAGCCCGATTTGTAACCACTACGCTACCAGAGATTTAAATGCACCTCTCTTAGAAACTGATTTTTTTTAATTAAGATAAGAATTAGTTGAGATCTAGAAAATGTGAGCAACATATGTAACAAAACTAACTTAATTGACATATTTAGAACCATGTACCCAGCAACCACAAATTATACATTCTTTTAAAGTATGCTCAGAACACTTACAAAAGCTAACCATATGCTGGGCCATAAAGCAAGTCTCAACAAATTTAAAAGTATAGGAATCAAGCTGAGTATCTTTAACCATAATGCAATTAAGCTAGAAATCAATAACAAAATGATGACGAGAAGTTCCATATGTATAGAAATTAAAGAATACACCATCTAAATACCAATGAGGAAATTAAAATTATTTTAAATGATAGTAAAATAGTCATAGCTTAATGTCTAGAATTCTGCTAAACTATATATGTATTAGGTCAGCGGTTCAAGCTCACCAGCTGCTACTTGGAAACCCTATACAGGGTCACTATGGATTGGAGCCAACTCAACGGCACTTAACAACAACAACATATATGCATTAGGGGGTAAAGGCCAAAAAAAAAAAAAAAATCAATGAATTGTCAATCATATTAGCCAATTGCAACTTTTCCCCTCCAAAGGCCTCTCTTGGTCCAACTTTCTGAATGCATCTCAAAGTTTAGTGAATGGACTGATGCTCTCCTGATTGAATTTCCCATTTCCTGGAGTCCATTTCTTTTTCTCTCTTCTTATTGTTGCAAATGAAAGAAAGCATGCCCTGCACATACTTCCAAGTTAAAGATACAAGATTACTTTTATTTGTTTTCTCCAGTACCTATTAAAGGAGAAGAAAGATAAGAAGAATCCTTATTGAAGCTTAAATGTCTTATGGGGAAGCAGACAAAAACTAACAGAAAGAAAAGTCAAGTTGGGAGACCAAAGGAAGCTCTGACACTAAAGGGTTGAGTTACCGTTCTCCAGACCTTCAGGCTATAAAACCATCCACCTCACTGTGGATACCTGTATTTGCAGTAAGAGCACTAGATTTTTCTAAGAAAAAAATCACAGAGAGCCCTTCCCACTTGAAGAGGCTCACAAGGTAAGGCATGGTTCCTATCAACCGCAAACCACATTGTCTAGGAGCTTCACTCCATGACTCCCAACCAAATACACTTATTCAAAAGTTTAATCCAATATTTACATACATAAGTTGATAAAAATTTGGTTCTGTAAATCTTTATTAATGTAGTTAACCAGATAAAGATCTTTTGACAAGGTGTGCTAAGCCTTTGAAAGCCAAAAGAAATCGTCTCAAGAATTCATATTGTAACAATGAATTGTCCTTCTTGGGTTACTTTTTTTCTATTTATTTTCACCTTTCACTTTTAAGATACGGGTATTTCTTCAGATAAGTAACGATCGTTGGCTATCCACTTGAATTTTAAATTGTGGTAAAAGAAAAGTTGATTGAAGGGTTTCTCTCTCTCTCTCTCTTTCTGTGTATGTGTGTGTGTGTGTGTGTGTGTTGATGGGGAGTGGCTTATTTACCAATAAGTTTTCCTTTAGGGAAATGGGTAAGGGGAACCACTGTTTCAGGGGTATTTACCTAAATGCCATTGTGTGGAGGGCTTTGCCCTGAGACAGCAATGCCCACTTTAATTTTATTGCCCCTGGTATCTCCAGGCAGTTAATTTAATTTCTTTAAAGATAATCCTTATCTTGGGGAGGTTATGCTTGTTTGACTGAGTTGAGGGTATAAGTGTCTGGCTGCTAGGTCTTCAGTGTGGGGAGTGATGGAAGAGGTTGACTTCCATATGTAGCTAAAATTAACTCCTCTCTTACTACCTGTCTTAGTTATCTAGCACCATTATAACAGAAATGCCACAATTGGGTGCCTTTAGAAAATAGAAATTTATTTTCTCACAATTTGTTGTTATTATTAAGTGTCATCAAGTTGGTTCCAACTCATAATGACCTTGTATAGAGTTTCCGAGGAAAGTTTGAACCACTGACCTTGCAGTTGGCAGTCTGGTGCTTATCCTAGAGTGCCACAGTTTAAGAGGCTGGAAGTCTAAATTCAAGGTGCTGGCTCTAGGGGCAGGCTTTCTCTCTCAGTGGGCTCTGACGGGAGACCCTAGTCACTTCACCTTCTGTTGCCTGGTTCCTTGAAGCATTCTCTGCGACTTGGCATTTATCTTCCCCATCTCTACTTGCTACTGTCCTAATCTGTTCCTACACTGATAGGACTTCAACCTAACCAAGAACACCTGTTCTCATATGGAATTATAACCATAGGTGTAATGTTAGAATTTATAACACATACTTGGGGGGCCTAACCCAATCCATAGCACAACCCCATATGCCGTATCCACCCTTCGTTATGCCTGATGCCTCCAGCTTCAGCACCTGTTCACACAAACTTCCTCCTTAGTTGTAGTCCCTGCCCTCCCTCTACTTATTTTAGGTACAATTTCCCCAACATTTTTCTATCTTCCAGAAATTTGTTGAAGTTCTCATTCTTTTCACTATAGAGAAATTCTAATTTTTTGTGTAATATTCTACTATTATTTGAGGGAGTCTTGAGAAGGAGAGGCAGTTAATTTGTGCACTTAAGTCTTCTCTTTTGACTTGGAAGCCCAGCTTTTATTTCTTTTCTTGTTTGCCTACTATAATGCAAAGATCAGGAATATGTTTTTCATCCTTAACTTTAGTATATAACACATACGAGGGAACTTCAAAAAGTTTGTGGGAAACCATAGGCTCTGAGGATCAGACTTTAGCCACCTAGCAGACATAGCAAAATGTCCCTTATCTGATTATTCAGATATGCTGGTTAGTAATTCCATACATGAGCCCTGGATACCCACAGATAAATGTAAAAACCTTCCCTAAAAGCCGAGACTGTAAATTCCAAAAAGGCAAAGTTTCCCCCCCCCCCAAAGCTAAAGAGGATATAGAGAAACTCTGTTAACTGATGGTATGTGGAGGGGATTATAATCAATGTAATGAAACAAGGAATATGAATGTTTGAATGTGAAACCGATGATGTGCCCTGAAAACTTTCACTCAATCTACAATAAAAACCATAAAAAAAAAAGTTTGTGGAAACATGGAATTAAAAGGTAATGGCATTTTTCCACAAGAAACCTCCTCATACATGGCTAACCATCATTCCTTAACTGGTGATTGACATGAATACAATTGTCTGGTGTGTATTATTATGCAAAACCATTCACCTTAAGGGAATTGAAAAAACCTTGAGGAGACCTATAAAGATATACCTGTAGTAACCTAGAGTCTCCATACCAAAATCAGGACAAAATTCTGTCAAATTCTAGTGTATTGATAAGGATCTCATGAATGAATATTTTCAATCTAGACAATCCTGTAAAATCTGGGACCTAGGATTTACCTATTGCACTGTTGAATTTCCAGCCCATAGTACACTCAGAAAGTTCTGTCGGTGTTGATTTTCTGATGATAATAAACAACAAAGCAAGAAGAAATGTCACATCTCAATCCTAAAAATATCAGGCATTGTTCAAGTTGAAAGCAAAACTGCTATTTTTCTGAGTGAATAGTTGCAGATGACTGCTTCAGATTAAACAATTTTTTTAAACCTGAAAATGTTGATGAATGAATCTTTCTTCCCTTTTATGAATGATTTTTTAATCTAGGTGTAGCTGATGAAAGGATTTAATCCACAGAGAATTGATTTATTAGCTATTTACAAGGAAGCACCCATTCAACTTCCTGAAAGAAAGACAGCTCATTTTACTGCCTTTGTCTGAGGGGACCAGCTGGTAAACCTAGAAAAATCAGCGGTCAGCCCAGATTAAAAGGTCAGACCAGCCATGTGTACTTGATTCTGGCAGAAGAGAAAAGATGAAGCTTTGAAAGTCTTGAAATTAAAAAAAACCCATTGGAAGTACAAATAAAGTCATGCAGGTGAAAATCCAAATCTGCAGGGAAATATCCTCCATGACCAACAACAAAATGAAGTACTGTAATGGATTCAATTCTGACTCATAATGACCCTATAAAATAGAGAAGAACTGCCTCATAGGACTCCCAAGGCTGTAAATGTTTACAGAAGAAGACAACTTCATCTTTCTCCCACAGAGTGGATGATGGCTTTGAACTACCAACCTTGCAATTAGCAGCCCAGTGCTTAATTCATTGCACTACCAGATCTCCTAAAATATTCCATAGTGGAAAAAGCAAGGGCTTTGGAGTCACACAGATTTATCTGATACTGCTACTCCCAACTGTGTGGTCTTGGGAAGTTTCTTGGGTAGTGAAGATCTTGGGGAGCTTCACTTTCCATATTTATTATATTGTTGTATGTACCATCCAGTCAATTATGACTCATAAAAACCCTATAGGATAGAGGAAAACTGCCCCATAGAATTTTCAGCACTATAATCATTATGGAAGCAGACTACTACATCTTTCTTCCATGGATTTGAACTGCTGACCTTTTGGTTGTCAGTCAAGAGCTTAGGCACTGTACCACTGTAAACGGACCCAAGAGGGTGACTGCTCAGCTCACCCAGAAACTCAATCTCTGGACACCAGCCTTTGAGAAAAAGAAAGTAACTTTATTTGTAAAGCACTGAGCAACAAGCCAGGAGAAAGGTTCCTTAGATCTGACTCCTCAAATAGCTAGAGTTTTATATTTTTATAGGCTGGGTAAAAGGGAAGTTATATGTATTTATAAAATTGCTTCAGATATCTCACGTGTAAACATTTGGGGCAGATCAGGATGCACTTGCAGTGGTCATGTTCAGAAAATGACATCCTTAGCACGCTGTATGGGGGTATTCTCACAATGGTTACATCATATGGTCATCTTTAGGACACAGTCAGGTCCAACTATGCAGGCCCAGTAGACCAGAACCGAATAGATCTAGTTCACACCTGTTCCAACAGGTACTTTTCTGAAAAACAACTTAAAGGAACGGAGTCAGCTTTTGGCATCTGAGTTTAACCTAGTCTGAGAGGGTTTTACCACCAGGGCTCCTCCATTCATCTTACCCTCCTCTTTAAAAATCTTTCAATAACACACATCCCCGCCCAGGCTTCTTAAGATAAAGAACTGTAGATTTAACTTTATAAAGCCAAGATCAATCTATTATTTATAACTAAGAAAAAAATCTATTAATTAACTGTCCTCAATTTGCCATGAAGTAGATCTATGCCTTAAACAAGTTAGTTCCCTTAATAGATGTTAGTTTAAGATTGGCTTATTGTACTAGGCACCATAATGCATTAGCGGATTACATATATTATTTATTTAATGTATTTCTTTAATGGGCACAGCTAATGATATATTAAAACATCATTTATTTATTTAACAGGTGTGCACCTATATCAAATATTTAATAGTAAATTTGCTTTATAGAAATGCTGACCAACTCTCACAGTGACAATATCATTTGGGCCCATCAGCAGTGGTAGCAATGGGCATGTGTCTCTTGGTCAAGCCACCCAAAGGGCTTCTATATAGCTGATGAATCCTGTGTGTTAATAGTCACCCTTCCACCCATCAACAAGCATGTGAAGGGTATCTGCTCTGTAGGTAAGCAGGAGATGCGAGGTGAGGCTTTTAGAACCTCCAAATCTAGTATCAATCCCATGGCTGTCCCTTGTCTGACCTTTGGCAACACTCTTCACCTTTTTGAACTTGAGTCTCTTTGCCTGAAGAATTGAGCAACCTGTAAGACTGTCGTGAGGATCAATCACCATTATGAATCTGATCATGTTTGGTAAAAGTCCCTCAGAGAGTTGTTGTTTTTGTTGTTGTTGCAAGATATGGACCTCGTCCAACTACAATTACTAACTGCTCTGAAAGGTATCACATTATAAGTGCCAGGATAGACTGGAAGGAAAATATGAAATAAAACTCAAAATTATAAAAAAGACTAGTCTTACTGATCAGGTAGAGACTAGTGGAACTCCCAAGACCTTGGTCTTTAGTCATCCTTCAAGTCTAGAAATGAATTCATACTCATTTTTCAACCAAAGAATGTTATTGTTGTTAGGTGCCATCGAGTCAGCACCGACTCATAGCGACCTTATGCACAGCAGAACGAAACAATGTCCAATCCTGGGCCAGCCTCACTACTATTGCCACACTTGAGTCCATTGATGCTGCCACCTGGCCAATCCATCTTGTTGGGGGTCTTCCTCTTTTTCTCTGACCCTCCGTCTTACCAAACATGATATCCTTCTCCAGTGACTGTTTCCTCCAGACAATATGTCCAAAGTATGAGAGACGAAGTTTGGCCATCTTGGCCTCTAAGAAGCACTCTGGCTGCACTTCTTCCAAAACAAATCTATTGGTTCTTTTGGCAGCCTTTTGAGTTATGGTGTTGGAGGAGAATACTAAAAGTGCCATGTGCTGCCAAAAGAACCAAAGAATAGACTAGTCTATAATGGGAACCAGGAACACTAGGGAGATAAGCACATTTTAGAATAATCAGCCATTTGAGATTTTTTTTTTAAGGCAGCATTTAAAATAGGATGAAGTTCATCAGGGTTCAGAATGAAGGAGGAATGAAAACAGAAAACAGAGGAGGGAGTTGGGTTAAATGATGGGGATTGTAATCAACGAGCTACATATGAACTCTTCAATGAACAACTGAAGTGCTCTGTAAAACTTCCACCAATTCACAATAAAAAGATACAAGCCTAACCATAGAGAAACTTGTGATGTAATGAGAACAGAGAATTGGAAGAGCAAAGATTGTCTTATTCATCTTACACCTTCAGTGCCTGGTACAGAGCCTGGCACATCACAATAACTGTTGCGTGAATTAATCTTTTCATTATTAGCAATCATTTTATTTTATTTTTAATTAATCAGTTTCAATCAAAATAATAATAGGTAATTTAAACAATATTCTATTAATAAATGGGCCATAGTTGACACAATTAAAGACAACTGAGGTATTATAACTGTACATTCATTCTTTCTTTTATTCAATACACATCTATACCCTAAAGGCTAAGGGCTAAGCTCTGTTTCATGTGAGAATAAGAAGGATGAAGTTCCTACTCAAATGGTGTATGCATTATAGAAAAAGAAAACAAACAATAAATAAGTACACAGATATCAAGATAATATGAAAAAGTTTTAATGGAAGGAGGGCCTGACTATTTTTAAATGGCTTCTTTGAGAAGATATTTGAACTGGGATCATAACTTAAAAGGAGTTCATTCAGCCCCTGAAGCTCTGGGGTCAGAGTGTTCCCAGAGAAAGAACAAATATAAATAGCATTAGGCAGGAGTGAGTTGGTAATTTCAAGATACAGGCAACAACTTAGTGTGAGAGGGAAAGATGGTGTGAGGCAACACCAGATTCTGTAACATGTTGAGCAATATTAAGGATTTGAGCTATTAATTTAAGGGGAGTTGAAAGAAAACAGAGGCTCAGAAACAGAGGAGACATGATCTGATTTACCTTGTTAGAAAGTCAGTCTGGCGAATGTGCAGAGAACCATTTGTAGGGAGATAAGAGACTAGTCCTAGTGTGGTACTGTGGAATAAGCACTGGACTGATAACATTAAGGTCGGCAGTTCAAAACCACCAGTCTTGGAAAACCTATATTAGGTTGCTATGAGTCAGTGAACTTGATAACACGTAAACAGCAACAGTATCTTCGTTTGATTCTTCTCAGAAGCAGACCTGAGACAAGATTCAAGTATAAAATGTTTAAGAGATACAAGGAACAGCTTGGTAAGGATGTGGAGAAGTGATGTAAACAAAAAGGAGTACGTTAGTAAGCCAACTACCATGATGAGTGGAGTTCTGGTGTGGTGCTGTGGAATAAAGCACTGGACTGCAAGGTTTGAACCACAATGTCAGTGGTTCAAATTCACCAGCCACTCCTTGCAAACCCTATACAGGATCGCTATGAGTTGGAACCAACACAACAGCACTAAACAACAGCAACAGCATAGCTGACATGGCGTTCTGATGGACTGACATGGTGTGGAGTGTGAGGCAAAGATAGGACTCAAAGATGGCTCCTAGATAGGGAGCTAGAGCAGTTGACCAAATGATGAGGCCATTTTCTGAAGCGGGAAAGATTAGAGAATGACTCAGCTTTGTGGCCAAGCAATCAATTGTTTTGCTTTGTCCTTCATGCTTGGAACTGAACTCACATCCAAAACTCAATTTTCAACCAAACAATAGACAGGTCTATAAGGTAAATAATAACACTAGGGAGGTGCACACTTCTTAGAAGAATCAACCAGTTTATAGGGAAGATCATCAGTTTTACATTCAACAAATCATACACCTTATTTCTTTACAATGATTATAATCCCCTCCATGTACCATCAGTTAACAGTATTTCTCTCTATCCACTTTAGTTTTTTTAAAAACAAAAAAACACTCAGGCATATATAATAATTTACATTTCAAAAGGTCACGTTCTGCAAGTCTGCCTCCTGGCCACCAACTATTAGTTCCTCTATTCCCATGAGTCTAGAGTCCTCAGCAGCTCCCCCTCTGCATGACCCCATCTCTGCCTCTGTCTCTGGTGTGGCTGCTTCTCTGAATAAGGTCCTGCTTTCTGCTTGTGTGCTTCTCCCTGGATGGCCCTAGGGTCCTCTGTTTCTGGACTGTAAGATTAACCACTCCCCTGTTTTTGTTACAAAACTTCTACCTTTACAATTATGACAGTCGCAATTAGTCATGATAACAATTATTCACTATTGAATCATATGAATCTTATCCCCATCTTTTTTCACCAGACCCATCTAGACAAGATGAAATCTATTCAGTGGAGCCTCTTTCTTACCCCACATACTCTTAAACTAAACTCCCACTTGAAACCTTGTAAGCCAGTCATTTTGTGCCTTTATCGCCCCCTTGTTTTCGGTAGCCAGTGTCTAAGTTGCCTGTCCCTATCAACCCTGTGTACAAAAGGAATAGCATTGATACTTGATGTGAAGACTCCTTCCCTCTCCGTTGGTATTTAGAATTAATACCTCTATGAGCATAGGTCAGGTTCATCAAATTGTAGCAATTTACCCTTGTTTCCTTTATCAAAAAACACCATTTT
>NW_006408867.1:526042-526794 GCF_000296735.1 Chrysochloris asiatica | reverse complement strand
TTAGGAAAATTTTCTTCCAGAAGTCTTCAACTATCTCCTCTGTAGATTTGTGTGATTCTTCCTGTTCCAGAATGCTGATAATTCTTAAGTTATTCTTCTTCATGTTGTCCAACATGAATCTTAGTCATTCTTAAGATTTTTTTTATCCTTTTTTGTGATTGTTCTTCTATCTTAGTAGTGTTGAGAGGTATATCTTCTAGCTCACTGGTTCTGGCTTCTATCTTTTTAATTCTTCTCCTTTGCCCTTTCAGTGTATTGTCCATTTCTGATATTCTATTATTGATCATTTGAACCTCTTTCTGTAGGTTTTGAATTGTTTCCAATGCTGTATCTATCTTATTTGATTGTTCCTGTAGAACTTTCCTGACTTCTTCCTTATTTTTTGTCAGGTCCGCTGTAAAGTGTTTTGATACATTTTGTAATCATTTTTCTGAATTCCTTCTCAGGCATTTCCAAAGTCTGCCCATCTTCCAGTAAGGAGTGTAGGTCTACTTCCAGCTCATTTGCCTCAGTCATTTTATCTCGTTTCTGGACATGTGCTTCGGCTTTTTGGGCTTATTCAGGAGTTATCTGTGGCCTTGATACTTAGATGGGTATGTATTTTGGTATTTTTTATGCTTTCTGATTGCCTCCAGGTAGATGTGATCAGGAGAAGGGCTTCCCTTTTCACTCTTCTTCCTGAGAAATATCAAGATGTCACTGTTGGTCATTGTAATGTAACTCAGGATTTCATTTTTGGCCTATTTCCTTTT
>NW_006408867.1:517824-524232 GCF_000296735.1 Chrysochloris asiatica | reverse complement strand
CTTTTTAGTCTGCCTGTCCCACTCCACAATCCCCATTCAGGCCTTTTTCCTAGTGACAAACAGTTCAGGGCCAGCTGTGGCCATTTGGTTTTAAATGGAAACTGTCACTTTAAATTTCAAAGAGATCTGTGCACATGCATAGTAGAACCCTTTGGGGGTGGGAGTGGGGGTTAGGGTGTGGTGTCCACTCACTCAGGCACCCCCCTCTAATTACCAGAATGGATGTATGCAGACAGAGAGAGACCAATGAACAGATACCAAAAAAAAGAATGCTCACACCTTAATCTCCTTGGTTCAGTCAGGCATCTGTGGCTGCTCTGATCCTTCCCCCACTTGGTCTCACCCAAGATGTGGTTGAGCATCTTGAATTAGAAAGCACTGGATTTCTTGCTTCTGGTACAAATTCTCCTAGCTGTAAGCCTTCCAACCTTATAAATATTCCTTTATATGTGGTTCAGAGTTCTGGCACCATCCCCTGAGCCTGCTTGGTCTGGTATTATGTGTTGTTGCTGACGGAGCTCTTCACTGCACTTCCACCTGATCCGCCATCTTGTTATCTCTCCTACATTGATTTTTTAAGAAAAATTGCAAGGATTATCAAGTCTAGATTTACTATCATTTTTCTCCTGTGGAGCAGCTGGTGTACTCGAACCACCAACCTATGGCTTGCAATCCAGTGTTTTTCCTACAGAGCCACTGTGCTTCCAAACTCCTTAAAGAACTCTAATAGCTCTCTAATATGCTTTATTGCAATTACATTGTCCATATGTATGTTTTTATTTTATAATAATTTACTGGCAGAATTTCTTGACTTTGTACCTGTGGTTCCTGTCTTGGTTCTCGGGTTGGAGAGTTAATATCTATGCAGTTGTCACAGTGGTGGGCTTCAGGGATGGACTCTGAGTTCAGATGGGCAGATCTCAGCAGCAGCCCACGTAGAGCCCATCCTCTTTTCTGTGGGCATATTACTGTTGCTTTTGCAGCAGCTATTGCCAGCCCTAACCTGGCCCCAGTCCAGCTGCTCCCTGAGGGCTCTGTAACACCCTGAACTGTGCCAGGCATGCATGTATGTACCAGGCCAACTGCTCAATATGCACACTGCCTGCAGTCTGTTGTATCTGGAAGCCTGGGTCTATACTTAACACACGTGCTTCCTGGCTCACATGCATGCTTCACGGCACCTCCAGGCTTTCTTATGACATACAAGTTCAGAGATGATGACCCCATTCCTTCGAGAGGTATGCTGTGCCATTGCACAGGTCTTATGCCTGTAAAGCTTAACTGAGAGGTTTCAACATTAACACTACCCTTCAGGTTTGCCATAAACCTTATGCCATTCTTCAGTACCATTTTGGCAACCCTACTATCCTGCCCTGGAAAACTGCACTGAGACAAATAGTTTGATCTGGGGATCTTACATAAGAAGGGCATTTTTCCCTTGTCTTCATCAAAGCAGGATATTTGCCTTGCTGGTTTCTATCTGGACCAAATATTGACCCATCTTCCTTTCACTCTTCGCTTCATCCACTGCCTAATAGACCACTACTCTTAATTTACTCTGATCTACTCCTATTATTCTAAGATTTTGTTTCCTCTGTACTTTCTTCTCACTTTCCTTGGCTGAGTTCTAACGTGATTTTTCTAATGACAGTAAGATTTGGATAAAAATAAATAAAAGGAATGATAATTGTGATAAGAATTAGCCCAGCAGCGATGACTAATGGAGGTGACAATGGATTAAGTGACTAAGCAGTCAGTGGGCCAAGGAGCTATTATGAGATAAATCCCAGCTAAAACAAAGAGAAAAGTACACTGATTTCATAGCATTTCTCCTGTTTCATAGCTGGCTCTTTCTGCTCTCCATTCATCTTGAAATGTTGAATTTTAAATAAGGAGAGCCATCATCTTTTTCCTCACTTAGACAACCACTTGTTGTTGTTGTTGTTGTTGTTAAGTGCCGTCGAGTCATTTCTGACCCATAGTGTGATCCTGTGTAGGGTTTCCAAGGAGCAGCTGGTGAGCTTGAACCACCAGCCTTGCAGTTCAAATGGCTTTGCAGTCTGGAGCATTAACCCACAGCACCACACAAACCCCTTAGGATGTCTTATATTAAGCATGGGAACCAGCATTCTTAAGTTGTCCACTGCATGCCAAACACAGAGGTGGACGTTCTATAAGATTGCATATACTCTTCGTGACACTCCTGTGAATCAGCTGGCTTCCTTCTGAAGGCAAACACCTGGATTTTATATAAGACTGGCTCATAGTGGCCCAGGAGCCTGGTAGGGTTCTTAGCGTGATGTTATGGCATCCTATGAAGTTGTCTGACGTGAACCAAAGTGAAGGTTGAGAAGAGGTCACCAGATTTCACTGTAGTAGTCAAGAATGAAGTTCTGGTGTGGTGCTGCAGGATGGACAAGCACTGGACTGCCAGCCACTCCTCAGACGTCATGAGGAGTCACTATGGGTTGGAATCTCGGAACCAACTCAATAACACTTAACAAAACAGTCAAGAACAGGGAGCTGCCCAAACAAGAGGGTGATGAGCCTTAGGACCCTCCACATGAAAGTTTGGAAAGGATGCAAAGACGTCAATAGCTGGAGGGCTGTTTATGTAGTAGCCAATTAAGGGAGTCAAGGCAGAGCAGTCAGAGAAGCAAGACTTTTATCACCATTTTATAAACAAGCAAACTAAGATTCCAAAAGATGACATACATTGCCTAAGTCATACAGTAGACCCTGAATTCCAAGCCAGACTTGGTTCATGAAACTTCCACTATTAACTGGATCAGAGCAAAGGTTTTGTTTTGTTAGTCTCCCCTCCCTACCCCCATCAGGTGAAGTATGTTGTTGTTGTTAAGTGCCATCAAGTTGGTTGCGACTCATAGTGACCCTATGCACAACAGAATGAAATAGTCCTGGTCCTGTGTCACACTAACAATTGTTGTTACAACTGAGCCCAATTTTGTGGCCACTGTGCCATTCCATGTTATTGGAAGTCTTTTTCTGTCTCACTGACTCTCCTCTTTACCAAGAATGATGTTCTTCTCCAAGGACTGGTCCCTCTTGATAATATGTCCAAAGTATGAGAAATGAAGTCTCACCATCTGGTTTCTAAGGTGCACTCTGGCTGTACTTCTTGAAACACAGATTTGTTTGTTCTTCTCCAACACTGTAACTCAAATGCATCAATTCTTCTATAATCTTCCTTATTCATTGTCCAATTCTCACATGCATATAAGGTTATTGAAAATACCATGGTTTGGGTCAAACGCACCTTAGTCCTCAAACTGACATCTTTGCTCTTCAACACTTGTCTTGGTTCTTGAAACTTCCACTGTTAACTGGATCAGAGCAAAGGTTTTGTTTTGTCTTGTGCAGCAGTTTGGCTTCGATGCAATGCATCATTTGATTTCTTAACTGCTGCTTCCGTGAGTGTTGATAGTGAATCCAAGCAAAATGAAATCTTTTACAACTTCAATCTTTTCTCCATTTATCATGATGTTATTTATTGGTCCAATGGTGAGGATTTTTGTTTTCTTAACATTGAAGTGCAACCCATACTGAAGGTTGTGGTATTTGTTCTTCATCAGTAAGTATTTTTAGTCCTCTTTGCTTTCAGCAAGCAAGATTGTATCATCTGCATATCACAGGTTATTATTGAATCTTACACCAATCCCAATGCCACATTCATATACTCCAGCTTCTCAGATTATGTGTTCAGCATACAGATTGAATAAGTGTGGTGAAAAAGTATAACCCTGGAGCATACCTTTACTAATTTAAAGCCATTCAGTATTCCATTGTCCTATTCTAACAACTACTTCTTTGCCTATGTATCAGTTTCTCATGAGCACAATTATATGTTCTGGAATACCCATTCTTCATAATGTTATACATAGCTTGTGATGATCCACACAATTGAAAGCCCTTGCATAGTCAATAATGCACAAGTGAACCTTTATCTAGTTGTTCTATAAGATTGCATATACTCTTCGTGTATAAGATTGTTGTTAAGTGCCGTCTCTCCTTTCAGACAAGATCCATATTATGTCAGCAATGATATCCCTATTTCCAGGTCCTCATCTGAATCCGGCTTGAATTTCTGTCAGTTCCTTGTCAATATACTGTTGCAGCCATGTTTGAATTATCTTCTGCAAAACTTTACTTGCATATGATATTAATGAAATTGTCCGATGATTTCCGCATTCAGTTAGGTCACCTTTCTTGGAATGGGCGCCAATGTGGATCTCTTCCAATCAGTTGGCCAAGTAGCTATCTTCCAAATCTCTAGGCATAGATCAGTGAGTACCTCCAGTGTTGCATCAGTTTGTTGAAAGATTACAATTTGTATTCCATCAATTCCCAGAGCCTTGTTCTTTGCCAATGCCTTCAGTGCACCTTGGACTTCTTCCTTATGTATCATTGGCTCTTCGTCACATGCTACCTCTTGAAATGGTTGAACATTCACAATTTCTTTTTGGTTAAGTGATTCTGTGCATACCTTCCATCTTCTTTTGATGCTTTCTGCATCATTCAATGTTTTGCCCATCAAATCCTTCAGTGTTACTAGTTGAGGCTTGAAATTTTTCTTCCTTTTTTTCAGTTTGAAAAATGCTGTGTGTGTTCTTCCCTTTTGGTTTTCTAACTCCAGGTCTTTGCACATTTCATTATAATATTTGACTTTGTCTTCTCAAAGTGCCTTTTGAATTTTTCTGTTCAGCTCTTTTACTTACTCATTTCTTCCATTTGTTTTAGCATCTCTGTGCTGGAGAGCAAATTTCAGAGTCTTTTCTGACATCCATTTTGTCTTTTTTTTCTTTCTTGTCTTCTTAATGACCTTTTGCTTTCTTCCTATATGATGCTCTTGATGTCATCCCACAATTCTTCTGTGTCTTTAAGGTCTTTAGTGTCTAATGCATCAACTCTGTTCTTGAGATGGCCTCTAAATTCAGGTGAGCTATGTTCAAGGTCATGTTTTGGCTCTCGTGGATTTATTTTAATTTTCTTCAGCTTCAGCCTGAACAGGCATATGAGCAATTAATGATCTGTCCACAGTCTGACCCTGGCCTTGTTTTGGTTGATGAAATGGAGCTTTTCCACAGTCATTTCCCAAATTGATGTAATCAGTTTGATTTCTGTGCATTCCATCTGGTGAGGTCCCTGAGCATAGTCGTCTTTCATGTTGTTTAAAAATGGTATTGTCGATGAATAAACTATAAGTCTTGCAAAATATAAGAATGTAGTCTTCCACACTGGTCTTAGCAAAATGCTCCATTCAAGCATGGTAACCTGGCTAATCTATAATCCCTGATACTCTGAATTAATAACAGCAACAAAATGGAGTCCAAGTTATCCAATTTGCAAACTGAATAATTTTTTTTTTTTTTTTAAGCCAAGTTTTTTCCTCTAGTATCAACAAACATTGTCAGTATGATTTGGAAACTAATTGTCAGACTGCTATCTCTGCTATGAACTTAAACTCTGTTTTGAAACAAAATCCTATTTTGAAATAAACCTTAGCAGTGACTCTTTTGTTAAAGCCATGTTTGTCTTCTTCCAGAAATAATTAATGTCATTGATTTAACAGGTGGCGGCCCTTGAGGCAATTAGCAACAACCAGAATTTATCATGAATGAAAAATAAATGTTACTATTACAAAAGTTTCATTCCATTCTTCATTTATTGAGGACCGTCCATGTGCCAGAAAGTGATCTAGGGATATAATTGGTGAACGAGCAGACAAGAACATGGAAGTAACAATAAGCTGTGTTTGTTTCTATATTAAAGGATGACATCTAGGGACACTTGTTCAGCTTCTGGTGTTTCCTTCCATGTGCAGTGTGGCACTCCTGGTGTCTCCTTCCCAGAAGAAAGTAGTGGCTTAATCTGGTTGGTGAATCTGGGAGGAATCATCTCTCACTATTCTTCTGTCACTTTGTTGTATCCTGGTGGCTTGTGTGTTACTGTGATGCTGGAAGCTAGGTCACCTGTATTTTAAATACCAGCAGGGTCACCCAAGGTGGACAAATTCCAGATTAAATCAGAATAGGAGAAAGACCTGATAACCTACTTCTGAAAATTAGCCAATGAGTCACAACAAGGAACCCTATGAGTCACAATGGAACATTGGTCAATTTGCTTGTCTTGGGCACATCATCAGGAGGGGTCAGTCACTGAAGGAGGACATCGTGTTTGGTAGAGGGGCAGTGAGGGTTGCTGGAGATACTCCGTAGAACGGATCATCCCAGTATCTGCAACGATGGGCTTCAGCGTGTCAGTAGTCATGAGTATGGTACAGGACTGAGCAATGTATCATTCTGGGAGACATGAGTTGGAGTCGACTTGATGGCAACTATCTATGTATCTAAGGAGCTCTGGTAGCGTAGTAGTTATTAATCAGGCTGC
>NW_006408867.1:504004-516988 GCF_000296735.1 Chrysochloris asiatica | reverse complement strand
GCTATGGGTCGAAACCGACTCGATGGCACTTAACAACAACAACAACAATCATTCCAAAGGGACATCATTTCCTCTGTTAGTCTATTTGTACTTAGTGATATGCTCTAGAATCTTTCATGGTGTCAGTGGCAAGTCTTGGAACCGTAACGTTTTCCCTTTAGAGAGAAGATAAAGATACATACACACAGTTCCTGTGACTCTTCAGAGTTCAGGGCAGTGTGATCACATCTGCAATTTCTTCCAACTCTCTTGGAAGTAATTCATCTGGGGTTGGATTCATTTAGAGCTGCTCTGTATTGTTGCCTAGCCTATCTTCAATTTCAATTCCCTCTTAATCATGCTTGTTCTACCCTTTTCAGTTTTCAGGTCATTCTGCTTGTTAGAGAAGACAGAAGCAAAATAGAACTGCCTTCTCTGCCTTCTGTTAACATTATCCCATCTGCCCCAAGTGGTAGGCTATCATTCAACCCTTATTTCAGCTTCTTGCTTCAAATGTAACTTCATATATAATCTTTTTTGTCTGTAGCATTTTTCCCAAGCTGTCACTCCTCCTGAGCTTTACACATTCCAGCATTATTTTGTACATCTGTGCCTTGCTCATGTTTTCCTGCTATTTGGCCATCTTTCCATCTTAGTTCCTCTGGGTATCCCCCTGCTTCCACCTCACGTATTTGCTTCCTCTCCTTGGTATTTTATGATCCTGTATACTGAGAGGTCTTGCTCTGCCACATTACTTTGTGCTTAAATGTTGACAATACTTAACGTATCCCCCATATCCTGTACTTTAGTAGATTCATATTTATTGCCATAATTATTGTCTTTCCCTGATTTTTTTTCTTCCTTGGAATAACTGGACTCTTCTATTATTTTTCTTTTTATATCAGACTCTTTGTCTTCAGAGTTAATAGTTTATAGTCTATGATTTTTCTGCCTGCCTCTCAAATTCTAATTTTAAAAACCACCGTAGTCAGGTGAACAATTCCCTCATAAAACACATTTTCCCCACCCTCCAAGTGTTCTTGGTTGTTGAGTAAGTATTGAGCAGCCAAGAGCTCAGGTTTGAGCACTGGGTCAGATATCCATCTAGGCAATCCTTGTAAAGACTTTTGACCTTTCCAAAGATATCAACTTCATTGGCTGTGACATGCATAACAATGTACTTCCTACCCTTGTCATTTCATGACAATGAAACCAGGAGAAATCTATAGCAGTCACTACAAATGCTCCCATGATTCCATCTGTCTTTCTCTATCATCTGCCCCAAGCAGCAAGTCTGTTACTCCTTGTTTCATTCTACTGTGTGTATTTCTAAACCACACCCTCCTCTCTCACACAGCCAGTATCTTATACAGTTCTGAGGTTCTAGGCCTGCTCTGTTCTACTATCCTAGCCAAGAGGAAAACAGGAATATGGGATTGCCCCAGGGCCTGAACTTTTTCCAAGAGTTCCAAGGTCTGATGTTCATTGCTCTTGTAGGAAGCCCCAATGACCTCCCTCATGGAAGAAAAAGAGAAGCAGGTTGTGGTTCAGTGAATTACTTAACATGGTCCCTGGTAGCACAGTGGGTTAAGCATTGTGCTACTAACTGAAAGGTCAGTGGCTCAAACACAATCCCCCACACACACACACCTCCCCAGTTGCTCTACAGAAGGAAGGTGAAGCAGTTTGCTTCTTTAAAAACTTGCAGCTTCGGAAGCCCTTTGAAGCAGATCTACTCTGTCCTATAGAATCACTATGCATTGGAATTTACTTAACAGTAGTGGGGTTTAGTCATAATCTTTGTAACTCCCACAAAATCATTGAGTGGGATTATGCAAATGAGTGCTTATTGGCCCACACAGAGGGTTGGGTAGCTTGCTAACAATGTAAATAAGGTACCTGTCACCCTTGTGAGAGTTGTTGTTGTTGTTATGTGCGGTAGAGTCGGTTCTGACTCATAGCAACCCTGTGCAGGGTTTCCGAGGCTGTAAATCTTTACGGGAGCAGAAAGCCTCATCTTTCTCCCACAGAATGGCTAGTAGTTTCTAACTGCTGACCTTGCGGTTCACAGCCCGATTCATAACCACTACACTACCAGAGCTCCTTACCCTTGTGAGAGTAGGACCATGCAAATAAGACATATGGAACAAAAGAATCAGTCAATTTTGCCATCCTACTAGGTTTTAAATGAGCTATCCAAGAGATGGAGTTGATTGTCGCTATCACTGTGTCAATATACCTCCTTGGAAGTCTTCCTCTTTTTTTACCGATGCTCCACTTTAACAAGCATGATGTCCTTTTCCAAGGACTGGTCCCTTCTGATAATATATCCAGTGAACAAGAGACAAAGTCTCACTATTCGTGATTCTAAGGAACATTCTGGCTGTACTTCTTCCAGGAGAGATTTGTTTGTTCTTCTGGCAGTCCACGGCACTTTCAATATTCATGACCATCAATAAAGAAGAGCCAGAAGTCAAGTGCATTCTTGGTACCAGGGATCCTTGTGCTGAGAATTTCCTAGACCAAGGAGACACAGAGAGAGTGCTGTAATAGTGGAGATATGGAGATAAAGCAAGAAGCAGCATAAAAAGGAGAAAAGAAAAAGAAAAGAAAAAAAAAAAAAACAGTGGCAGTAAAGGGAGCAGAACCAGGAGACTAGCAGGATAGGGCACAGTAGGCTTCTTGGCCCACAAAGCAAGAAAGCTGAGTGCCTTCAGGGAGGAGGCAAGCTGGCAGAGTTCAGTGCCTCTGGGCACGTATTGGTAGAGTTAAAGAGTTCTGTAACTCTTGCCCAAGCAAAGCATAGGAATAAGCCTTAGGCTGTTGATCTTGATTCTTCCCAGCTCCCGAAGTTAGAGGAGTCAAAAGCCACCATCCCAACATTTTCACAGTTTTTCCCTGTTCTTTGAGTACCATCTTCCTAGGAAAAGAAGGGAAACTATTCAAATTGAGGCCACCTGATCCAGTACCTGACATTTCTGAGCATGTTCTCAGCCTACACCCTAAGACAATCTATAATGATGAAGAGAGGAATTCCAAAGATATATGGCACCTGCGTAGAACATTTAGAAAGATGCACAGTTTCTTAGGGGTTAAAGTGTGAGTGAGAGAATTACCTTGCATTCTTCATGTTTTTGCACTATTTGAATTTTAACCATTTTTAAGGGTGGTTGTTGTAGTTGGGAGCCATTGGATCCATTCCGACTCATATCAACCCTATGCACAGTAGAACAAAACACTGCCAGATGAAGCCAATCTTATAACTGTTGCTATGTTTGAGCTCGTTGTTGCTGTCACTCTGTCAATATATCTCCTTAGAAGTCATCTTCTTTTTTTGCTGATGTTCCACTTTTTGTTGTTGTTGTTGTTAAGTGCCATCGATGTTCCACTTTACCAAGACTGATATCCTTCTCCAGGGACTGGTCCCTTCTGATAACATGTCCAAAGTACGAGAGACAAAGTCTCATCATCTTTGATTCTATGGAACATTCTGGCTGTACTACTTCCAGGAGAGATTTGTTTGTTCTTCTGGCAGTCCACTGTACTTCTGATATTCTTTGCCAGCATCATAATTCAACCTTCTGTGGTATTCCTTATTCACTGCCCAACTTTCACATGCATATGAAGCAATTGAAAATACCATGGCTTGGGTCAAGCATACTTTAGTCATTAATGTGACATCTTAGCTCTTTAACACTCTAAAGAGGTCTTGTGCAGCAGATTTGCCTTATGCAATATGCTATTTGATATTTTGGCTACTGCTTCCATGAGTATTGATTGTGGATCCAAGCGAAATGAAGTCTTTAACAGCTTCAATATTTTTTTTCTTTTTATCATGATATTATTGATTGGTCATATAACCCAGCTTTTCAGATATTTACTCAGCATACAGATTGAATAAGTATGGTGAAAATACACAACCCTGATGCACACCTCTCCTGGTTTTAAACCATTCAGTATTCCCTTATTTTGTGCAAACAACTACTTTATGTTCTACATGTAGGTTCCCCATGAGCACAGTTCAATCTTTGAATTGTTATTCATAGTTTGTTATGAACAAAACAGTCGAATGCCTTTGCATAATCAAGAAAACACAAGTAGCCCAAGAACACCCACACTCACAGATAATACCCACTTGTCCTGGCTTCAATGACTGGGTGATCAGAGCTCAACCAGAAGAAGAAAGAAGATGAAAAAAAGAGTAATCTGATACAATTTGATGAACTTGACCTACAACTATGGATGCAGTAGCTCAAAAGAGGGAACAAATCCTTACAGCAAGGATCATTCCCACCCCCTCTACACACAGAGTAGACAGGTACAGGCAACTTAGACATTGGTTGCCCAAAATGGGGGAGGGGGCTACAAAGGCAAGAAGTGACTGGCTTACAAGCTTTCAAGAGGGAACCTAGATCCAGAGGGCCTGGAGGAAGGTAGAATCTCCAGTGAGTAGTATCCAATCTGTCTAGGCAGGGCTGATGAAATGAAATGCAGATGAGTCTCTTGTGATACAATAGTGAATAATTGTTATCAGAACTGATTGTGAGGGTTGGAAATGTAAAGGTAGACATTTTATAACAAGAAGGGGAGTGATTAACTTTTCAGTCTAGGAGCAGAGGTCCCTAGGACCATCAATGGAGAAGAGCCGAGAGCGGGACCCTACCCAGAGAAGCAGTGATGCCTGAGATGAAGGCAGAGACGATGATGTGGAGCGATGGAGCACCTGGGGACTTGAGATCCAGAGAGGAAGAGGGACTGTGTGCTGAAGACCAGGGGGGCTGTGGGGGGCAGGGTATACCCTTTAGTTGGTTGATGATGCATGGAGGAGATTGTAACCATGGCAATGAAACTATATACGATAGAACGAATGTAAAACTAATAATCTCCCATGTAAACTATCACATAATTCACAATAAAACATTTTTTTAAAAAAAGAAAACACAAGTAAGCGTCTTCTGGTACCCTCTACTTTCAGCTAAGATTCATCTGATGTCAGCAATGATATGTCTTGTTCTACATCCTTTTCTGAATCTAGCTTCAATTTCTGGCAACTCCCTGTCGATGTATGGCTACAACTGTTTTTTAATTATTATCAGAAAAATTTTACTTGCATTTGGTATTAATGATATTATTCAATGCCTTCTGCATTCTGTTGGGTCACCTTTCTTTGGAATGTATACAAATATTCAATCAGTTAGGCAGGTAGCTGTCTTCCAAATATCTTGGCATAGATGAAAGAGGGCTTCCTCTGCTGCATTAATTTGTTGAAACATTTCCATTTGTATTCTGTCAGTTCCTGGAGTCTTGTTTTTAGCTAATGCCTTCAATGCAGTTTGTACTTTTTCTTTCAATACCATTGATTCTTGATCACATAATACCTCTTGAAATGACTAAATATCAACCTGTTCTTTTTGGTATGTTGATTCTCTGTATTCCTTCCATGTTCTTTTGATACTTCCTGCTTCATTCAATATTTGGCTGATAGAATCCTTCAATAGTATAACCCAAGGTTTAACTGTTGTTTTTCTATCTTCAGCACTTTCAGCTTGAGAAATGCTGAGCATGTGTTCTTCCCTTCTGGTAAATGCATTTACACATTTCATTATAATATTTTTCTTTGTCTTCTTGAGCTGTCATTGAAATTTTCTGTTCACCTCTTACTTCATCATTTCTTCCAGTTGCCTTAGCTTCTCTACATTGAGAAGCAAGTTTCAGAGTCTCTTCTGACATCCATTTTTGGCCCTTTTTTTCATGTCTCTTTAATGATCTTTTGCTTTCTTCAGCGAAGATGTTCTTGATGTCATCCCACAACATTTCTGGTTTTCAGTCATTAATGTCTAATGCATCAAATTTGTTCTTAAGATGGTCTCTAAATTCAGGTGGGATATACTCAAGGTCATAGCTGGATTTTCATGGACTTGTTTTAATTTTATTCAGCTTCAGCTTGAACTTGCATATGAGCAATTGGTCTGTTCCACAGTTGGCCCTTGGTCCTGTCTTGGCTCCTGGTATTGAGTTTCTCCATTGTCTCTTCCCACTGATGTAGTCAATTTGATTCCTGTGTATTCCATCTGGTGAGATCCAAGTGTATAATCAACTTTTATGATGTTTGAAAAAGATATTTGCAATAAAAAAGTCATTGGCCTTGCCAAATTCTATTATGTCATCTCTAGCATCGTTTACTAGATGTCAACTTGAGGACTAAGGTACTCCTGACCTAGTCATGGTATTTTCAATAACCTCATATGTGTGCAAAAGTTGGACAGTGAATAAGAAGGATCATTGAAGAATTAATGCATTTGAGTTATGGTGTTAGAGGGGAATATTGAAAGTACCATGGGCTGCCAAAAGATCTGTGTTGGAAGAAGTACAGCCAGCATGCTCCTTGGAAGCTAGGATGGCCAGACTTCACCTCTCATACTTCGGGCATATTGTCAGGAGGGACCAGTCACTAGAGAGGAATATCATGTTTGATAAGGTGAAGGGTCAAAGAAAAAAAGGAAGACCCCCAGTGAGATGGATTGGCAAAGTGGCAGCATCAATGGGCTCAAGTGTGGCAACAATTATGAGGTCAGCCAAAGACTGGGCAGTGTTTCATTCTGTTGTGCATAGGGTCACTATGAGTCAGCACCGACTCAATGGCACCTAATAACAACAGCAACAGCATCATTTACTATCACCAAGGCCATATTTTCCAACTACTGATTCTTCCTCTTTGTTTCCAACTTTAGAATTCCAACCACCAATGATTATCAATGCATCTTTTTTTAAAAAATGTTTTTGATTGCATGTTTGATCAATTTCAGGCTGGAGATGTTGGTAGAATTTCTCAATTTATTCATCAGTGCCTTCAGTGATTGCTAGATAAATTTGAATCATAGTTGTACCAACTTATCTTCCTTGTCGGCATGTGGATATTATCCTAACACAGACAACATTTTATTTTAAGATAGATCTTAAAATGTTCTTTTTGACAATCCTCTTCACTTGTTGTTTCCAGCATAGTAAACTATACAATTTTCTTATTCAAAATGGTTAATGGTAGTCCATTTCAGCTAACTAATGCCTAAGGATATTGATCTTTATGTGTTTTGTTTCATTTTTTATGATTTATAATTTCCCTAGATTCATATTTTGTACATTTCATGTTCTGATTATAAATAGTTGTTTCCACCTATTTCTTCTCATTTTAGCTGTTTCCCATCAGCAAATGAAGGTCCCCAAAGCTTTACTCCATTCATGTAATTAAAAGTCAACTGTACTTTGAGGAGGCATTCCTTTCCTGTTTGTATTCTGAGTGCCTTCCAACCTGAAGGGTTCATCTTCTGGCATTATATTTGACAAGGTTCTACTGTTATTCATAAGGTTTTCAGTGATTAACCATTCAGAAGTTGTCAGACACTCCTTCTTCCTAATCTGTCTTAGTCTGTAAACTCCACTGAAACCTGTCAACTATGGGTGACTCTGCTGGTATTTAAAATACCAATAGCATCGCTTCCAGCATCACAGCAACACACAAACCAACACAGTATGACAAACTGACATATGAGTGGTGGCTTTTTAAGTGTAAGCATGTTAGTATCAGTGTACGATTATGCCTGACTGTGAGTCCTTTTGGGCAGAAGAGAGCCCGGACCAGGCAATGCAGTGGTGACTTTGAACCGAGTAAATATTGTTGCAAAGTCCTTATTGAATACTTAAATATTGTGCTAACAGCCTTACATATATTGTTACAGTTAATCCGCATAGCAATTCTATGAAGTTAGTATTGTCATGTCAGTTTTATAGATGAAGAATCAAGACATGGAGATGTTGAGTAATTTGCCACACAGCAAGTAGCAAAGCAAAAGTTTGAACGCAGAGCGTGTCTACTTTCAGAACTAATTCTGCTAACTACTTCTCAGTCCTGCTTCACATTAGCTACACACAGACACACACACACGAACCTTCAGTAAATTGGTAGCTATTATTATTCCTCACAGTGCCTAGCTAGATGGAGAGTACACAGTAGGTGTTTAATACATTGTCTGCCTCTTTCATCCATTGCTGTGCTTCCAGAGTGTGATGAATGTCATCTCACCAACTGCATAACTCAGGTGAGATCTGGCCAACACTGATAGATTAGAACGGGAAAGTGATGCTGATGAAGAGGAAAGAAAGACACTCTCACTAGCTATTGATGCCTCTCAGTATAAAGACAAACAAGAACTAAATAGTTGCTATTGAATTGATTCCAGTACATGGCAATGTCATGTGTTGCAGAATTGTACTGTGCGCCATAGTTTTCAAGACTGTTATCTTTCAGAAGCAAATCACCAGGTCTTTCTTCTGAAACCCCTTTCAGATTTGAGTCACCAAGCTTTCAGTTAATAGTCGATTGCATAACCATTTGCACCACTCAGGATTCCTAGTATAAGGACAAACACAGATAAAGCCTAAGATGGTCATTCTCTCCCATCTTCTAAACAGCAAAACGACAAGAAACTTGAGGCAGATGCCCAAAGACAAAGTTGGTAAATAATCTCAGTATATTTCAACATTTTCCATTCCTGGAGACTTTGGGTTCTCAACTGGGCCAGCGTTTCCCCAGCACAGTGGTCATTACACATAACTCAGGGGATAAAAAGAGGCACCATTAGTTTGCATCGATTGAAAGGAAGGTGTGATGAAACCCAATGCACAGTTCTCCATCTGAGAACAGACACACCAGGGCCCATGTTTTATTATTTTCCTCCAATTTATGAGACAAGCCTTGGCCTTAAAATCAGTGAGAATGAGAAATGGCTCCACCGAGAACTATGTTGTTTGAATCCAGCTGTTGAAATGTGGCGATTTGTGAGTAATTAGTTGATTTGCTCCACAGGACAAACTGAAAATACCCAGGATTAACACCTAAATTGCACCATTTGTTATGGGGTTCAAATTCCCTCTTCCAAATCTTAGATAATTTATTATCTACTTTTTTCAAAGATATCGCCTCATCCTACAAACTCTCTCTCTTATGTTACTTGACATCTATGAATGTTCTTAAGGAAAAGCAGGAATAGCTGTACCCTTAACTCTCCCATCTCTTTGTTTTTGTTTTCTTGTTGTTAAGTACTGTCTAGTTAATTCTGAATCATAGCAACTCTGCATAGGGTTTCTGAGGGGCAACTCGTGAATTTGAACCACCAAATTTATGGTTCAATCCGACCTTGTAGTCCAGTGCTTATCCTAAAATGCCACACCAGAACACTCCAATATTTGGTCAAATAAAAATCACTGTAAGCATTTATTGAGAGATTGCCATGTCTAGAGACTATTCTGGGTGCCTGGTGGCTCTGTAGGATAAGCACTAGCCTGCTAATCACAGGGTCGGTCATTTGAGCCCACCAGGTGTTCCACAGGAGAAAAATGAAACTTTCTGTTCCTGTCAAGATTTACAGCTTTGGAAACCCTATAGAGGGTCACTATGAATTGGAATTGACTCCAAGGCACTTAACAAGAAGAAGATAAACACTGGACTGTTAACCACAAGGTCAGCAGTCACTCTTTGGAAACCCTATATAGGGTTACTATGAGTCAGAACTGACTTAATGGCCTTTAACAACTTAATAACATTTCATTAATCCTGACAGAAACCCTATGAGACAGTGTTTTCATTTCCTAGTGCTGCTATACCAGAAATACTACAAGCGAGTGGTTTTAGTAGAAATGTAGCTTTTCAGTTCTGAAGACTAGAAGTACAGATTATGGCCTCAGGTCATGTGGTCTCCTTTTCTTGGAGGATTCCTTCATTCTTGGCAAACTTCACGTAGCAGTTCTCTTCCCCAGTATTTGCCCATTGTTGTGCCTAATCTGCTATTCTTATAACTCAGATGTGATTAAGTCTAGGACACACCTTACATTGGCAATGGTTCTGTTAGGTGCCATCCATTAAATTGTAGCTCATAGCAAGGCTATGCACAACAGAACAAAACACTGCCTGATCCTGCCTCATGCGCAAAATTGTGGTTGTGTTTGAGCCCATTCTTACTGCTACTGTGTCAATCCATATCCTTGGGTGTCTTCCTCTTTTTCACTGACCCTCTACTTTACTAAGCAATGCTATCCTTGTCCACAGACTGAACCCTCCTGACATGTCCTAAGTATCAAAAATGAAGTCTCACCATCCTGACTTCTAAGAAGCATTTTGGCTGTACTTCTAAGACAGATTGGTTAGCTCCTCTGGCAGTCTATGATACGTTCAATATTCTTCTCTAACATCCTAATTTAAATGCATCGATTCTCTTATTTAGGTCTTTAATCCACATTGAGTTCATTTTTGTATATAGTATGAGATACGAGTTTTGTTTCATTCTTCTGCAAATGAATTTCCAGTCTTGCCAGCACCGTTCGTTGAAGAGACTATCTCTTCCCCATTTATTGTGGGTTTTTTGTTTTGTTTTGTTTTTTGTTTTTTGTCAAAGATCAACAGAGCATAGGTGGATGGATTTACTTCTGGGTTCTCAAAAATTGATTTTTGTGTCTTTCATTGTACCAGTACCAGGCTGTTTTGACTACTGTGTCTGTGTTTTGAGATAAGGGAGTGAGAACTCTCCTACTTTGTTCTTCTTTTTTATTAATGCTTTGCTTATCTGAGGTCTCTTTCCTTTCCATATAAAGTTAGTGATTACTTTCCATTTCTTAAAAAAACTGTTGCAATCTGGATTCAGACTGCATTATTTATAGAGGTTGCCATAGGTACTGTTTACATTTTCACAATGTTAAGTCTTCCTATTCGTGATCATGGTATATTCTTCCATTTTTATAGGTCTCTTTCAGTTTCTCATAGTAGTGTTTTGTAGTTTGCTTTGTATAGGTCTTTTGTTTCCCTGGTTAGATTTATTCCTAAATTCTTCATCTTCTGGATGGATATTGCAAATGGTATTGTTTTCCTGATTCCTTCTTCAGAGCTCTTTATTAGTGTAAATAAATTCTACTGATTTTTATATGCTGATCTTGTACCCTGCCACTTTGCCGAATCTTTCAGTCAATAAGTTCTAATAATTTTCTTGCTGAGCCTTTAGGATGTTCTAAGTATAAGATCATATCATCCACAAATATAGAGAATTTTACTTCTTCCTTGAGAATTTGGATGCCTTTCATTTCCCTTTATTGTCTTATAGTTCTGGCTAAGCCTTTCAGTACAACATTAAAAAGGAGTGGTGATGAATTTTACTTCTTCCTTACCAATTTGGATGCCTTTCATTTCCCTTTCTTGTCTTATAGCTCTGGCTAAGACTTTCAGTACAACATTAAATAGGAGTGGTGATTATGGACATCTTTACCTGGCTCCTGATCACGAGGGAAATGGCTTCAGTTTCTCACCATTGAGAGTGATGTTGCTTGTTGGTTTTCTATGTATGTCCATAATTATGTTGAGGAACTTCCCTTCTCTTTTGATTTTGTTGAGTGTTTTTATCAGGAATGAGTGTTGGATTTTGTCAAATGCCTTTTCTGCATCAATTGACATGATTGATCTTTTTTTATTTATGTGGTGGATTACACTGATTTTCTAATACTAAACCATTCCTGCATACCTGGTATGAATCCCACTTGGTCATGATGTATTTTTTCATAAGTTGCTGGATTCTGTTGGCTAGGGTTTTGTTAAGAATGTTTGTATCTATGTTCATGAAGGATACAGATCTACAATTTTCTTTTTAGTGATGTTTTTACTTGGATTGGGATCAGGGTTATGTTCGTTTCATAAAATAAATTTAAGTTTTCCATCCTTTTCTACATTCTAGAATTCTTTGAGTACAATTGGTATCAACTCCTCTCTGAATGTTTGATAAATTCACCAGTAAAGTCATCTGGGTCCAGATTTTTTTTTAGATGGGAGTTGTTTAATGACTTGATGCAGAGTCAGAAATTGCCTTAGAAAGAATTCAAAAGAATGATATTTAGGTACCTTCAACAAATTAACAGAAACATCTAGGAAAGTAAGGAGAATACAGGAAAAAAAAAACTTTAACAGAATTCAAGAAAATACTGCAAGAACAAACAGACTGAATAAATGCAAATGTTTAAGAAATAGAAAATCTACAAATAAAAAGCCTAGAGATTTATACTACGATTTCAGAAATGGACAATACATTGAGAGGGCAAAAGAATAGACTTGAACCAAGGAAGCCTGACTTAGTGAGATTCAATATAAATCTCTTAATCCTAGTAAGTTAGAAGAACAATCAGGAAAAATAATTTTAAAATCTTAAGAAATTCTCAGATTTATGTGGAACACCATGAAGATGAATAAGTTATGGGTGATTGGAAGTCCAGAACAAGAACAGAAAAAGCAGAGCAGAGTCCAGGGCAAGATGGTGGAGTAAGTAGGCACACTGAGCAGACCCTCTGCAACAATGACATGAGAGAACCAGTGAAATGGATGGTGATCCTGGAACCCTGAGCTACAGAAGATAGGACAGAGAGGTGGATTGAGTGCTGGCTGGAAGGAGCAATTGCTGAACAGGAGCAATGAGAGAAGAAAAATAGGTAGGCTGGCAGCTGGTGTGGAGTGCCACGGCCACCTTGAACTTTTGCAAGGAGCTGCTGATAGAGTGACGTGCAAGCACTGGATGCAGCTGGAGGTCGGAGGTAAGGGAGATACAGTTCTTCCTTGTTTCTCTGCCCTCCTGGTAGCTGGATAAATGCAAATTTTTAAGAAATAGAAAATCTACAAATAAAAAGCCTAGAGATTTATACTACAATTTGAGTCATATTTTGAGTGTCTTCCAACCTGAGGAGCTCATCTTCTGCCACTATATCAGACAATCTGCCACTGCTATAGCTTAGTGGTTACGAATCGGGCTGCTAACCTCAGGGTCAACAGTGTGAAACTACCAGCTGTTCCACAGGAGAAAGATAAGGCTTTCTGCTCCCATAAAGATTTATAGCCTCGGCAGGTTCACATGGGCTAGGTGGGACAGAGGTAAATGATGACGTATGCATAACCTTGGAATAACAGGGCTTCAGGATACAGGG
>NW_006408867.1:498416-503334 GCF_000296735.1 Chrysochloris asiatica | reverse complement strand
GTGTATCCTTTAGTTATTTGATGATGCATGGAGGGGATTGTAATCATTGCAATGAAATGAAATATGATAGAATGAATGTGAAGCTGAAGTGGGTCAGAGGCAAATAATGATGTATGCACAACCTTGAATACAGAGCTCTGGGATACAGAGATTGAGACATGGTTGGAATGGGGAGAAGCGGGAAAATAATGTTAAGATGCTTGGCTGTCTTTTGAATCTTGGTTTCCCTGGCATACCACTATAAAATAGACACTGGATGGGGAGAGAAAGGAATAGCCAGAAATACCACCATATAAAACTTGTAAGCCCATCTTCTGCCTGTAACTGATTGGAATACCTAAAATGGGGCTATAATGTGCCTGGTGAAGGAGGCTTCCTGCAGAGCCTCTGCATTACACAAGACCATAGGTGGAATCCTGAACAGTATCCAGAATCTTCTAAGGGGAAATTTCCATTTGAAAGGACAAGCAGACCAGCCTGGAATGGCCAGAAGAACAGAAGACACTTCCTGAAAGAAAGACTGACAGGAAAAATACAAACCAATATTGGCAGACCACTGATTACTATAAGAACAAGCAAATTGCTTGCCCAGGAGACATCACAACATGTGGCCGGGTCCCCTCAGGGCAAACCCCCTTTCAAGACTAAGACTCAATGGGAATACACACTCTAATTGGTGACCACATTTGTAACCAATAAAGGGAAGTGAGGGAAAAGCAGCACTGAAGCTGCGAGCTAAGCCCTACAACACTCAATAGACTCCTGTGAACCCGGATGGAGACCTGTTTGGCCAGCAGTGTGGCAAGTCCAGAGGACTCTTGGACCCAGAATCAGCGACAAAGCCACAGAGGACTAGAGTTGGAGAGTGAAGCTTCCAGCTGATAAGAAGAGAGGGCACATGCATAATAAGTACACTCACACTTCAGATAATACCCACTTGACCTGGCTTCAAGACTAGATGATCAGAGCTCAACCAGAAGAAGAAAGAAGAGGGGATAAAAAATAATCTGATACAATTTGATGAACTTGACATACACCTATGGATGCAGTAGCTCAAAAGAGGGAACAAATCTTCACAGCAAAGATCATTCCCAACCCCTCCACACATGGAGAGGACAGGGATGGGCAACTTGGACATAGGCTACCCAGAACAAGGGGACTACAGAGGCAAGAAGTGACTGGCTTGCAAGCTTTCAAGAGGGAACCTGGATCTAGAGGGCGTGGAGCAAGGTAGAATCTCCACTGAGTAGTATCCATTCTGTCTAGTTGGGGCTGATGAAAGGAGATGTGAATAGGTCTCTTGTAATACAATAGTGAATAATTGTTATCAGGACTGATTGTAAAGACTGGAAATGTAAAGGTAAATGTTCTGTGGCAAAGGGAGGGGGGGTGATTAATTTTGCAGTCTAGGAGCCAAGGTCCCTGGGACCATCAAGGGAGAAGAGCAGAGAATGGCACCCTACCCAGAGAAGTAGTGATGCCAGGGATGGAGGCAGAGACGATGTTATGGACAGATGGAGTGGCTGGGAACTCTAAACCCAGATAGGAAGAGAGGCTGTGTGTGGACAACCAGGGGGGAAGGCTTGTGTGGTATACCCATTGGTTGATGGATGATGTACGGAAGGGATTGTAATCATGGCAAGGAAACAATATACAATAGGAGGACTGTGAAGCTAATGTTCTACCATATAAACTATCACATAATTCACAATAAATCATTTTAAAAAAAGATTTACAACCTCGGAAACCCTGTACAGGGTTACTATGAGTCAGAACTGTCTCCATGGCACATTACCACCATTCATAATGTTTGCAGTAGCTAACCATTAGAAGTTGTCACTGTATCAGACCATGTTCCACTACTATTCACAAGGTTTTCAGTGGTTAACCAACTGCTCCTACTAGACCAGACCAGACTGAAGACTTCCAGAGGCAGGACTGCAGCCTTCATCTTTTAACCCCAAAACCAAACATGTGGAATTTGGCACATTGTTGACATCCAAAAAAAATTGCTGATGCACAATCTATGATCGCCAGAAAGCAAGCAAGCATTGCCTGAGTGTCCAATATATAAGGAAAGCAGGACACACATCAGTTGACTGGCAGCTCATAGCTGACCTCATCATAGAGTTGTATAGTTTATATTTGATCTCATCATGGGGGATAACCACATGTCAAACTGCTGACAATCCCAGCCCATCAAGTTGACACAAAATCTTAACAATCACAGCTACCAACCCTTCACTGATCCCACACTCCTTTCTCTTTCTTCATACCCTGGACACCCACCACTACATGTTGTGGGTGGTGCAGCCTCATTCACCCAGTTGTAGCTGTGTATTTTTAAATAACATCACATTTCAATATCAGAACGCATGATAGGAAAGGATGTTGAAATCATCTTGCAGGCTCAAAGTGGATACATTTTAAACTCATTGCTTTTCCATGCTGACCAAGTCCCACTTGCTTGTGAACAAATAAATCAACTGCATCATTTTTCACTTAATTAGCCTTGAAGCTGCTAGCCTGAGCATTCTCTCTGCCAAGCCAACAAGGCCATGCCTACTCTATTGCCTTCCCCATTAGTCAGCAGAGGATGTCACCCCTCCACACTTAGCTCCTAATCCTCTAACTTGCCCCCCCTGGCTTCTGTAGTGCTTTATTCATGTCAGTCTTGTGAAGCTTCTCTCAATTTGCCTTGTGAAGAGGTGTATGTCTCCCAAAGAGTTCTGAGTTTAGGCAAAGACACTGTTCATTCATCATTAATCCCAGCACCTGGCATACAACTGGTACCCAATTAATTTTTTATAAATGATGTCACATTCTGGAGTGAAATGCACAAGAGCCATACTTAAAAATTAAATTTAAACTTCTTGTCCTGTTCCAATAACTGGAGGGGCACAGAGCCCCTTCTTCAGTCTTTCTCTTTAAGTAGAAAGTTAAAATTCCAAAATTCTGTGTCCAACTGCCAGAATCTTGGTATCTGACTGGTATTTTCTCCCTAGTCCATGTGGATAAACTCTTCCTTGAGTTACATATTTTTTTAAGTAACCAGCCTAACATTTTACTAGTCTGAGAGGCATTCCGAGAATGAGGACAATTATGATCATTGTAGTGGGAAACATGAGTACTCTTTTGATGGATCAATAGTCTTTGAATGGTCCTAAGAAGAATACAACTGGCAGCCACTATGAGTGAAAATCAGCCGAAATAAGAAGCAATATATTTAGACCCAACAAACCAGAAGGATATGAAATAGTTACATGCAGAAAATAAACATTTTTTAAAGCTATGTAGAAAGTGTTTTTTAAAAAATTAAAGATGCAATTTTAAGGATGATCAGTCAGTAAGAAACCATCAACTGATGGTAGTGGTTGGGTGCCAGTAAGTCAGTTCTGCCTCAATCCTGTACAGGGTTTCTGAGGCTATAAATCTTCATGGGAGTAGAAAGCCTCATCTTTCTCCTACAGAACAGCTGGTAGACTTGAACTGCTGACCTTGCAGCTAGTAGCCCAAAGCATAACCCACTATGCCACCAGTGCTCAAGAAATGATTAAGGAAAAAAAAAAGAAAGAAAGAAAGAAACCATTAGGTAAGAAGACATAATCTGAATGGAGGGGGGAGCAAATGGAACTATTAAAAATGAAAAGCATAAGAATCAAAAAGTCAATAAACAGATGAAATAGCAGTTTAGATGTAATATAGGAGAAGATTAGTGAACTAAAAGATAGATCCAAAGATATAATCCTATCTAGAACACAGTAAAGGGATTGACTTTAATGGGAAAAGAAATTCATCTTCTATTGTTAACAGGGGGGGAGGGAAGCAAGGACAATGTATTTTATTTACTTTTAGATTTAATGGCAGACTACGGAGACATTCCCATCCAAGAGCTTATGTTTTCTCAATGAGGTACAATGATCACCTGGGAGTGAGACTAAAAGGAGCTATAGTTGGAAAAAAGGAGGCATTAAATATTAGATCATAAATACCCCCTTTCTTCTACGTCCCAGAATTCCCCTTATTTTCATGGTGGCAGTTCTAACAATCTTTAAGTATGCCTACTTCTCACTAATTGACTATCTCAACCAACATTTTGCATTTACAACAGTGTTTAAAAATGTATGATCTGACGATTTGTGCATTAGTAAGGGGTGTACATCTGGCAGTGAGGTGTGAGAAGTAACACTAGTGTGACAGTTGTGTCAATTTGACTAAGCCATGATTCTCAGTGCTTTAGAAGTTAGAGAGTGATATATTTGGCAGTTACATAATAATGTAATTGGCAATTGTTTTGTAATCTGCTGTGGTCATCCTCCATTTTGTATAATGTTGGTTTTCACATAATGGCCTGATCACTGGAACCTAACCATGTCAATAAATGAGAAGTGGGTGTATTTGGGTTATTTATGCATTTACTTATTTATTATCAAGCTCCTCTACTAAAATGTAAACTGGAATGCTACTTAGAAGCCAGGAGGATGACACTTGGACTCTCATGCTTTGGACATGTAATCAGGAGGGACCAGTTCCTGGAGAATGACATCATGCTTGTTAAAATGGAGCATCAGCAAAAAAAAAGAAGATCCCCAACAAGATGGATTGGACAGTGGCAGCAGCAATGGGCTCAGGCATGACAACAATTATAAGGACAGCACAGAACTGCGCACTGTTTCATTCTGTTGTGCATAGGGTTGCTATGAGTCAAAACTGACTTGACAGTACCTAACAACAAGACAGCAACACTACAAGCACACAAATGCATGCATGTACCTTCAACTTCTGGCAAAATTAGGAACAAGCATGATATTTAACAGGCTTTACTAATTAATACTTACTATCCATCGTTGTCCACCATTTGTCTGTCAGTTTGTAGTGTTATGCCCAGAATTCAGGGTCCCCAAAGACCACCCAGGAG
>NW_006408867.1:458698-497356 GCF_000296735.1 Chrysochloris asiatica | reverse complement strand
TGATAGGATAATATCCATGCACCCATAGGGAAGCCCAGTTAATACCACTATTATTCAAATTTACACACCAACCACTAAAGCCAGTGAAGGTGAAATAGAAGAATTCTACCAACTTCTTCAATCTGAAATTGATCAAACATGCAAACAAGATGTATTGATCATTATTGGTGATTGGAATGCAAAGGTTGGGAGCAAAGAGGAAGAATCATTAGTTGGAAAATATGGCCTTGGTGATAGAAATGATGCTGGAGATTGCATGATAGAATTCTGCAAAATCAATGATTTGTTCATGTCAAATACCTTCTGTAGACAGCATAAGAGATGACTGTACACATGGACGTCACCAGATGGAATACATAGAAATCACATTGACTACATCTGCAAAAAGAGGCGATGGAAAAGCTCCATATCATCAGTGAAAATAAGGCCAGAGGTAGACTGTGGAACAGACAATCAATTGCTTATATGCAAATAAAAATTGAAGCTGAAGAAAATGAAAACAAGTTCACGAGAGCCAAAATATGAATATATCCCACCTGAATTTAGAGATCATCTGAAGAATAGATTTGATACATTAAACACTAAAGACCAAAGAACAGAAGAGGTGTGGGATGACATCAAGAACATCATACATGAAGAAAGTAAAAATTCATTAAGAAGACAAGAAAGAAGGAAAAGGTCAAATGGATGTCAGAAGAGACACTGAAACTTGCTCTCCAATGTAGAGATGCTAACGTAAATGGAAGAACTTACGAGGTACAAGAACTGAACAGAAAATTTCAAGGATCAGCTCAAGAAGATAAAGCCAAATATTACAACAGAATATGTAACGATCTGGAGTCAGACAACCAAAAAGCAAGAACACACTCAGCATTTCTCAAGTTGGGAGAACTCAAGAAAAAATTCAAGACTTGACTTTTCATTATTGAAACATTCTCTGAGCAAATCATTGAATGATGTAGAAAGCATCAAGAGCAGATGGAAGGAATACACAGAGTCACTGTACCAAAAGGAAATGGTTAATGTTCAACCATTTCTAGAGGTAGCATATGATCAAGAGCCAATGATACTGAAGGAGGAAGTCCAAGGTTCATTGAAGGAATTGGCAAAGAACAAGGCACCAGGAATTGATGGAATAAAAGTTGAAACCTTTCAAGAAAGTGAGGCAGCACAAGAGACACTCACTCATCTATGCCAAGATATTTGGAAGACAGCTATCTGGCCGACTGATTGGAAGAGATCCATATTTGTGCCCATTCCAAAGAGAGGTGACCCAATGGAATGCAGAAATCATTGGACAATCTCTTTGATATCCCATGCGAGTAAAGTATTACTAAAGGTAATACAGAAATGGCTGCAAGCATACATTGACAGAGAACTTCCAGAGGTTCAAGCCAGATTCAGAAGAGGCCATGGAACAAGGGATATCATTGCTGATGTTTGATGGATCTTGGCTGAAAGCAGAGAATATCAGAAAGATGTTTTCCTGTGCTTTACTGACTATGCAGAGGCTTTTGATTATGTGGATCATGACAAGATATGGACAACATTGCGAAGTAGGAGTATTCCTGAACATTTGATTGTGTTCATGAGGAATCTGTACCTGGACCAAGAGGCAGTTGTTCGAACAGAACATGGGAACACTGAATGTTTTAAAATTAAGAAAGGTGTGCGACAGGGTTGTATTCTTTCACCATACTTATTCAACCTGTATGCTGAGCAAATAAACGTGGCATCAGGATTGGAGGAAGACTCATTAACAACCTGCAATATGCAGATGATACAACCTTGCTAGCTGAAAGTGAAGAGGACTTAAGACATTTACTGATGAAGATCAAAGAGCACAGCCTTCGATATGGAATACATCTCAATGTAGACAACAAAAATCCTCACCACTGGACCAATAAACAACATTCTTATCAATGGAGAAAAGATTGAAGTTGTCAAGGACTTCTTTCTTCTTGGATCAACTATCAACACTCATGGAAGCAGCAGTCAAGAAATCACACAACGTATTGCATTAGGCAAATCTGCTGCACAAGACCTTTTTAAAGTGTTGAAGAGCAAATATGTCAGTTTGAGGACTAAGGTGCACCTGACCCAAGCCATGGTATTTTCCATAACCTCATATGCATGTGAAAGCTGGACAGTAAATAAGGAAGACCGTAGAAGAATTGATGCATTTGAGTTATGGTGTTGGAGGAGAATATTGAAAGTGCCATGGGCTGACAAAAGAACCAACTGATCCATGTTGGAAGAAGTGCAGCCAGAGTGCTCCTTGGAGGCCAGGTTGGCCAAACTTTGTCTTTCATACTTTGGACATATTGTCAGGAAGGACCAGTCACTGGAGAAGGATATCATGTTTGGTAAGGTGAAGGGTCAGAGAAAAAGAGGAAGACCCCCAGCGAGATGGATTGGCCAGGTGCCAGCACTGATGGACTCAAGTTTGGCAACAATAGTGAGGTTGGCCCAGGATCAGGCAGTGTTTCGTTCTGCTGTGCACAGGGTCACTATGAGTCGGTACCAACTCAATGGTGCCTAACAACAACAACATCCATCATTGTTGTTGGTAAGTGCCTTTGATTTGGTTCCAACTCATAGAGACCCTGTATAGGGTTCCCAAGGCTTTAAACCTTTGCAGGCATGGGAAACCTCATCTTCCTCCAGAGTAGTAGCTGGTGTTCTCAAACCACGTGCTTGTGGTTTGAAGTTCAATGCTCATCCAACAGAGCCACCTCACTTCCATATCATCCATTACTAAGGATAAAAATAATATTCACATCTGAGGTGAAGTCACATAACACATTGACTTCATTCACCTCACAGATTTTGCCCTTACTGGAATGTCCACACCATACTGTACACTAAAGTATGCTAGCCTTCAAGTCTCATTTCATCCATAAGTCTTTCCCAAATTCTCCTCAGCACTTCTCTTAATGCCTACATTATTGACCCTAGTCACTGAGCATACTCTGTCTCTTAATGTAGTCTAAGTGTTTCAGATTTTTATCTCACCTGGTCACCTGCATTGGCAGCACCATAAAATTAACTTTTACCTATTGTATTTCTGCCACTATCCACCAATGTATTAGGCACACTGTAAATGTTCAGTAAAAATTCAATGTACAATCTTCTACCAGACTTATGACCAAGGGATTATATCTAGATGGACAATCATTGAAGATGAATAACAGTAATAGCAACAATACCTACTATTTTTGAGCATTCATTACAGAAATACCTCATTTAAAATTCTAAATAACTTTATGAAGTAGGTACTATTTTTATTTTTATTCCTATTTTGCAGGTAGGAAAATTAAGCCTTAATCTAGTTGTACTTTTAGCCAATAAACTAATTCCAGATAGATATAGATAGACACCATTACCAGGCCAAGAATTACCATCCAAAAATATTTGTAAACTGCCAGCTCTAAAAATGATTTTAGCATTTTTCCAATATCTAGTCTAAGACCTTTGTCTTATACACAAAGGAGACAAAGACCAGAGAGGTGAAATGACTTGCCCAAGATTATACAGCTAGTAAGTGACAGAGGTAAAAGGAGAATTATGAACCCTTTATTCCCAGGGTGTATGCTGACATGGTGCTGTAGGACAAGCACTGCACTGGTAACTGCAAGGTCAGCAGTTCAAATCTACCAGCCACTCTGGGAAACCCTATGCAGGATCTCCAGGAGTCGTCACCGACTGACTGGCACTTAACAACAACAACATAGTTTCTACTATTTGCAACCTTACCAAAATATTTTTTCTCCTTCTGCACACAAGTTTAACATCTTTAGTTTCTTTATTTAGTAGACTTGGTTCAGATATCTCAGGACCAGAGGCTGTAAACAAAATTCCAATCTGGAATAAACTAAGCTTTCTTTGACCTTCTTTTCCTTTTTGTCATTTCCCTGCCATCTACTCTCTCATCTTCTTCCACCCTCTGGTCTAGACCCCTGATTCCAAATTCCACTGCCACCTACTTTGCCCTTAACCAGAGGGTCTCTGTGATTAAGCCAGACCATTAGAAAGATGCTCAAGCTGCCAAGAAGCAGAAGGTAACACAGACGATGACACAAGCAGGCCTAGCAGGGCAATTGCCCTGTCTGAAACCAAATTACCCTCTGCATAAAACAGACAGGGATTTATACCTTCTGCCTCCATCTGGCTCTGCACCACAGCCTCTGTCTGTCCTTGGTGGGGAAGGGAGAGAAGCAGCTAATTACATCAGGGCCTTCTAATCCAGTCACAATCTAATCAAGTTTGAGGCTGTCAGTAGCAAAGCAGTTTTCTCTAGACACTTCAGTCTCCTGGTTGTCACTGCCAAAGTTGCTTACATCAATCTCTTTGGAGCCAGAGACTACCAGACTTGTGTGCCCATTAGACTAGGGACTGGCCAAAAGGCCAGCGTTCCAAACACACCAAACCAAATTGGAGAAATCCCCAGATGTTTCACTAGATGAGGAGACTGGGCCTCAACCACTTAAGGAAGAGCCTGGCGAGAGAAGCAAACAGCACTTTTCTGCTTTCAGGAAATAAGTAATCTTGCTGTTTCTTGGTTTCTGTTAACACTGATAGTCATGTATGCTAGTGGTGAGAAAACGTTTCTCAATAAAAAGACACAAATAATTCTGAAATGAGTGTCTTTCTTTCGCCAAAACTAAATTGGATAATCCAATCCCCATAAAATTCTGACAGTCTTTTTTGCAGAAATGGAAAAGCTAATTCTTAAATTTATATGTTGTTATTGTTAAGTGTCATTAGGTTGGTTCCAACTCATAGTGACCCTGTAAAGGTTAATCTTGAAAAAGAAGAAAAGTAAGACAACTAGCTACAATAATCAAAAAAGTCTGGTACTTGCTATAAGATAGACGTGTAGAACAGTAGAATGGAATAGAGAGTCCAGAAACATCTGTGGTCAACTATTTTTGAAGCAGAGACCATTCAAAGGGGAGAGAACCATTTCTTTCATTAATAGTGCTGGGACAACTGGTTTTCCACATGGAGAAGTATGAAGCTGGACCCGTACCTCATCCCATACATGAAAATTAACTCAAAATGAATCAAGGACATAAATGTAAGAATTAAAACCATAAAACTTTTAGGAAAAGACATTGAGGTAACACTTTTGAATGTAATTTTTAATAATGGATTCTTAGATACCAAAAGCACACACAATAAAAGACAAAGCAGATAAATTAGATTTCATCAAAATTATAAACTTTTGTGCATCAATGGGCTTTATTGACAAAGTGGTGAGAACCCGAACAGAGTTGAAGAAAATTCTGAGGCACCATATGCAAAGAGATTTCAAAATAGTCATGGGAAAATGGAATGAAAAGATACTGGAATTTTTTCCATGATTATTTGAAATCACCTCATATAAAGTAAGGTTTAATATACAGAATACACATTAAAAAAAAAAAAAAAACTCCTACAACTTAACAACAACAACAACAACAAAAATATATCAAAAAATAGGCAAAGGACTTGACTAGATATATAAATGGCCAAGCAGTACATGAAAAGATGATCATCATTAGTTATTGCTATTGTTGTGGTTAAGTGTTGTTTTCTAATTCATATAGTGACCCTGTCTAGGGTTTCTGAAGAGTGGCTAGTGAATTTGAGCTACCAGCCTTGTGGTTTAAACCGACCTTGTGGTCCAGTGCTTATCCTACAGGGCCACACCAGGACTCCATTAGTCATTTATTGTTGCTGTTAAGTGCCCATCGAGTTGGTCCCCTTGTATAGGATTTCTGAGGAGCATCTGGCAAGCTTGAACCGCCAACCTTGAAATTCAAACTGATTTTGCAGTCCAGCGCATTAACCCACAGCACCTCACCAGGAGTGAAATGCAAATCAAAGCTACAATGAAATCCCTCATCATCCCCACTAGGATGTCTATGCTAAACAGAATGGAAAACACAGGAATGTCCAAACTTGCAGATAGTACCCATTTGACCTAGCCTCGATGGCGTGATAATCAGAACTTGACTAGAGAAAGACATTTAAAAAAAAAAAACAATTTTTGATAAAAGAAACGAGTGTACATTGCTACAATTTGATGAACTTGACCTATACTTATGGATGTAGTAGCTCAAATAACAACTGAGAGGGAAAGAATCTTCACATCAAGTAGCAATCCTATCCCCTCTGTATACAAGGTAGATAGGGACCGGCAACTTAGACAGACATTGGCTACCTAAAATGAGGGGGCGATAAAGGCACAAAGTGACTGGCTTACAAGTTTTCAAGAGGGAGTTTAATTTAAGAGTGTGTGAGGGAAGGTAGAGTCCCCACTGAATAGTTTTCATCTTGTCTAAATGGGTCTGGTGAAAAGAGATAGGGATAAGATTCTTATGATTCAGTAGTGAGAAATTGTTACCAAGACCACTTACAACTGTCACAACTGTAAAGGTAGAAGTTTTATAACAAAAACGGGTGAGTAGTTACTCTTACAGTACAGACACAAAAGACCCTAGAATGATGAAGAGAGAAGAACACAGCAGAGTGTGGGACCCTATCAGGAGAAGCAGCAACACCAGAGATGGAGGCCAAGATGAGGACATGAACGGAGCCGCTGAGGTCTCTAGACTGATAGGAAGAGAGGGGCTGAGTGCTAGCAGCCAGGAAGCAGGCTTGTAGAATGTGCCTGTTGGCTGTTTAAATTTTTATATATGCCTGAGTGTTTCTGGGTACATCTCCCCCGCCCATGGAAAAAAAGGAGGGGGATGGAAGCAATACTGTTGAATGATAATGCACAGAAGAGACTGTAATCATTGAAATGAAATGATGGTGTAAAGTCTATGTTCTCCCATGTAAGCTATCACTCAGTTCACAAGAAAAACTAAAAATAAAGAAAAGAAATGGAAAACAGCAGGTGTTGGCAAGGATGTGGAAAAATTTGATCCTTCATCCATTGCTGGTAAAGATTGTAAAATTGTGCAGATACTGTAGAAAATAGTTTGGCAATTCATCAAAAGTTAAATTTAAAATGCCATATGACCAAACAATTCTATTCCTAGGATTACATTAAAAAGAACTGAAACAGAAACATAACAGATACTTGTATACTAATGTTCAGTACAAGATTATTCACAATAGCCAAAAGGTAGAAACAACTGAAATGCCCATCAACAAATGAATGGCTGAACAAAATGTGGAACATGCATACAATGGCATTTTATTCAGTCATAAAGAGAAATGAAGCCCTTGAAAACATTATTTTGAGAGAAACATGTCAATCACAAAAGAGCAAATATTGTATGGCTCTTCTTATGTGAAATATCTAGAACAGGCAAATATGTAAACACCAAAGTTCATTAGAGGTTACCTTTGACCTCTTCCTATCCAAATCTTACCATCCATTCTCTTCCAAGACACTTTCTTGGATTACCTGAATTCGAAATAAATCCTACTCTGAATTCCAATAGTTTATTAAGTGTCCTATTCATGGACAGTTCTCTTACAAAACTTTCTAGAATATCTGGTCATTTGTCTGTGTCCCAGATCTTCTTGACAACACGGGTTTAGGTCTTATTGGCCTTTGTGACCATTGCTATGAGTCAGCATCAACTTGTCAGCACCCAACAACTACAACCACCCACACTTTGAGTGCCTTACACATGAGAGTCGATGCCCATAATTTCCACAGTCTAGGGGACTCCCTAAAGCAGTGTTCATGAATTATTTTGTTTTATTTCTATATAGAAAATGTCATGCTCTCTTAGGCACATTATGAATTTGCACCACTATGAAATCCAACCTTCCAGTTTTATCTCAAACTTCTGTTTCCTGGCTCCCTTTCTTTACCTTTTTCATTTTCTTTTTACCTATAATCTCAAAACTAGTCTAGCTTTCTTTACTCCAAAGAAACTAAGTTGCTATTTCATAAATTCTGATGGGGTGAGGAACAGACATTGAGGGGTCAGAGAACTTCCCTCACCAGATAAGTAAATCCCTCTTTCACGCAGCCTCTTAAACTGCAAGCACAGACTCAGCCTCTGCATAGCACAGACCTCCAGGTTGCTCAGGAATAGCTGAAACTGTACGTGATAAATAGTGGAATACCTGCCTTGTCTGATTCTTGTGTGGATTAGAGACTTACCTGAGCAATGTCCAGTATATAACAGTCCCTTAATACATGACAAACCTTGTTGCTTGTTACAATAAAGCCTTGATCAGGAAAAACATGTGCATGAACATGCCCTTGTATTATGACCAGGGGAGATCTTAAAGGGATGCTGGGCAAGACCTCTCCCTTTCCACCACACCCCTCCAGCTTTGCCTCCCTTGCTTTCTCTCAAGCACAGTCTCTCCTTCTGCACAGTGTCTAAAATTCCAACTTTAAACTTTCTTTTATGCTTGAAAATAATTTAAAATCTATCTGAGAAAGGTTTCGAGGAAAAAAATTTTTTTTAATTTAGGTAACAACTTTTGAGGCTTTATTACCTGTCTTGGTTAGCTAGTGCTACTATTCTAGAAATGCCACAAGTGGATGACTTTAACAAAAAGAAGTTTGTTCTCTCAAAGTATAGGAGGCTAGAAGTCCACATTCTAGGCACCAGTTCCAGCAGAAGACTTTGTTTCTCTGTCAGCATTAATAGATGGTCCCTGCCTCCTTTCTTGTGATCCCAGCATCCCTTGGAGATCTGCATGTATCTTGGCATCAATCTTTCCCTAAGTCTAGGAGGTTCTTGGTGCAGGATCCCTAGATCCAAAGCCATGCTCCACTCTCAGCTCTCCTTTCTTGGTGGTAGTTGGGTCCCTCCTTCTCAGCTTCCCTCTCCTTTGATGTTTTCTAAGATAAATGGTGGAGTCCTAGTGTGGCACTGTTGGTTAATGTGCTGGACCACAAAGTCAGCTTGAACCACAAGGCCAGCAGTTCAAGCTCACCAGTTGCTCCTCAGAAATCCTGTACAGGGTTGTTATGGGTCAGAACAACTCGATGGCATTTAACAACAACAAGATAAATGGTGATGCAGGTTACACCTTGAAAAACTCTCCTTACATCGGATCAGGGCTGGGACCTGAATAAGGGTGTTGCATCCCATGCTAATCTCCTTACAACTGATTGTCTGATCACTTCAGATTACAACATGTGGGATAATTACATCATTACATACACCAAATCACTGAGAATCATGACACATTTTGGGGAACACAGTTCAACCTATAATAGCTTACACTTTGGTCCCCTAAAATTCACGTAGTGGTTACGAATCAGGCTGCCAACCTCACAGTCAGCAGTTCAAAATTACCAGTGGCTCCACAGGAGAAAGATGAGGCTTTCTGCTCCCATAAAGATTTACAGCCTCGGAAACCCTGGGCAGGGTTGCTATGAGTTGGAACCAATTCCATGGCACATAACAACAACAACAGTTACACATGTAAAACACCTTCACTTTATCACATCATCCCCAAAGTCTCAAATCAACTCCAAGACCAAATTCCATTCTGGGGCAAAATTCCTCTCTATCTGTGACTCTAGAATGTAGAAACAAGTTCTCTGCTTCCAAAGTACAATGAGAACAGGTACAAAGTAGACATTTCCATTGCAAATTAGAAAGATTGGAGGGTAAGAAGGGATAACAGATACTAAGCAAGTAAAAAACCCAGCAGAACAATTTACATTAGCCCTAAAGACTTGGAAATAATCCTCTATTCTCTGAGATCATAAAGACAATCGCCTTGCCCTCCAGCCTCTTGGCCCCTTGCCCCTTTCAGGTCTCTTGGGCCAGCCCAACCTCTGCTTTCCTCAGACAAGTATTACAAAGGTTTTTAGCTTTACTGGTAATTACCCAGAGGCACTCAGGTCACACTCCAGGAGGCCACTCCTATACCACCTCACACCAGGCTCCTGGTTCTGCTGTTGTTGTATCTTTACTGCTGCTTCTTGCCGTCTGCCCTGTCTCTGTGGTTACAGCTCTCCTCACTTCCTTCTGAGCACTCATCAAAATTACCTTTGGTGTCCATAATTCCACTAACAGTCTCTTCAAGGTAATCTAGGTTATTACTAATAGGCACCTTAAAACACTTCCAGCCTCCACTCATTTGTTGTTGTTTTTGTTGTGTGCCATAGAGTTGTATAAAGTTTCCAAGGAGTGGCTGGTGAGTTTGAACCACCGACCTTGCAGTTCAAACCAACCTTGCAGTTCAGTGCATTAACCCACAGTGCCACACGCAATGCCAAAAATCTTTCCACATTTTAGGTATCTGTTAGAACAGTACCCCACTCCTCGTACCAAATTCTGTCTTAGTTAACTTAGTGCTGGCTACAACAGAAATACCAAGTAGATGGCTTTACCAAACAGAAATTTATTTTCTCACAGAGAAGGAGGTTGGAAGTGCAAATTCAAAGTGCCAGAGGAAGACTCAGTATCAAGGGCCATCCAGAGAACATGGCATAAGATCAAGGAGACTATCACATTGTCGGGGCAGTCAGAGGGGATGGAGACCCAGAAAAACAGAAAGAGAATTATGAGCCATTATGGAGCTGTAGGGTAAACAATGGACTGCTAACTGCCAGGTCAGTAGTTCAAACCCACCAGCCATTCGTTGACAACCCAGGAATCAGATCCAACTCAGCAGCACTTAATAATAACATTGCTCAAAGGAAAGAGTCTTGATGGCCCCATAGTTAAGCACTTGATCGCTAACTGAAAGGTTCGTGGTTTGAACCCACTAGTAGCTCTGAGGGAGAAAAGACCTGTTACTCTGCACCCACAACAATGACGACCTATGGAGCCCTTTAGAGCTGTTCTACTCTGTCCTGAATGTTCACTATAATTGGAATCAACTCAACAATACACAACAACATCGCTAAAAGGACCTTAGAAGTCATTTGAATTATGGGGTTCCTGAACTCTAGAGATATAAAGTGACTCACCCTGGGACCCAGATCCCAGGATGAAATCTGATCCATGTCCAAGCACGTGGACTCTCTGCTTGCTATATTTTCTGCCCCATACATCTTCTGGAGACAGAGATCAAAAGGCTTCAAAGACCATTTTGCTGAGTCCCACCCTACCTACACCACCATCTCAACCACCCTTTCCCCTACCCTGGCCCACATGTCCTCATTCTGCACTGATTCACACACAGTAATTCTCTTTCCTATATTACCACCCTTGATGAAAATTTCCAGTACTTAAAAAAAAAAAGAGTTGGTGGAAAAGGTGAGGAAGAAAAAGAAAGGGTGCTTTGCACACTTACAAATCCTTGGCAGGCCCCCAGCAAATATACAGCTGCTCTAGCATTCTAGTTGAGCTGTTAGCAGGGTTTCCAGAAATGCAGCTGCTAACAGCAGCCATGGAACCCTTGCCCACTCAGTCTCCAGCATCTGTTCCTGGACTCCGAGGGGGAGGGGAGGCTCAGCCTGGGAGGCCTCAGTGCAGATGGCAGCTTTCTCCCTGTGGATGGGGTAATTACGCCTGATGAAGGGGGAAAGAGGCCTCCTTGCAGATGGTAATTAGCCAGGATAAATAAACTGAGCCCTGGGGTCTGGGAGACATGAAATATTAATACTGTGGCTGCTGGCCATGGAGCACCTATTCAGTGCAAGCCCATCACAAATGACCATTTGGCTAATCCATACTGCAAGCCTGTGAGGTGTCAGTTTCATGATCTGCATCTTATATTTAAAAAAAAAAACTTAAACTAAAGCTACACAGCCAAGATCATACAGAGGCAGCATCAAGGTTTAAACCTTAGTCTTCCTGACTCGGTCTGCCTGTGTTCTTTCTGGAGTGCCACACACATACCAGTGGCTTCACTGGCGATCCAATAATGTGGATTCCTTTACCCAATATGAATTCAGTCCCTGTCCTATGGCACATTCTAAAATAGTATAATAACAACAATAAATAAGACATCCCTTACATGCAGAGGCTCCCAATCTAAAGGAAAAAGTAAAACAAAAATAGAGATGGCAACAATAATTGTACCATGAAGGAGCAAGTGACTTCACATCAGTAAGTGGTTCCCTGGATGAACTGGTTTTTGTTTTGTTTTTGTTTTTAATGCCCCAAGATGCTAGGTCAGCGGTTCAAACTCACCAGCTGCTCCTTGGAAACCCTATACAGAGTCGCTGTGGGTCGGAACCAACTTGATGGCACCTAAAACAACAAACAAGATGCTAAGGGGTCAAAGATAAATAATAAAATATTTTTTGAAGTAAAGAAACAATCTAGGCAAGAATAAAAGAAAAGGAGAAGAGAAAGGGGAAGTCAAGTCCACATGTTAGATCAGGACTCCCCAAACAACTAAGAGTATTCAATAGGACACTCAGCAGGGTCAGGCAGGTCCTGAGAGAGTCAGCTACATTGGCTGGCAACACACTGATGGTGGAAAGGAGATTACTCATGTCAGGTATCTCCTCCCTTATTTGACAGGAGACATCATAACAAAGCTCACATCTTTTCTTTCTTGAAGAGTCATCAATCTTTCTCCATCATGATCCTCTTTTGCCCTGAAAAGCAAAGCTAAGATCTGAGAGCTAAGAATGAGTAGTGCAATTCCACACTCATACCAGTTCTTGAAAGAATCTGCAGAGGCTGCAGGGTCATCTGCCAAGATGAGATACTGTACTGAGAAAGCCAGAAGTTCTATAGTCTATAATGTCCCATCCTACTCTGAGGGTCCTATACTAGGTAAGCTGATACTGCATTCAGAGAAAGATGTCATTGTTGTTAGGAGCTGTTGAATCAGCTTATAGTGACCTTCTGCACAACAGAACTTAGCACTTTCCAGTCCTGCACCATCCTGACAATTACTGTGTTTGAGCCCGTTGTTGTGGTCACTAGTCAACCCATCTTATTAAGCGATCTTCCTCTTTTTCATGACTCTCCCCTTTACTAAGCATGATGTCCTTTTCCAGGAACTGGTCCCTCCTGACAACATGTACAAAGTATAAAAGATGAAATCTCACCATCCTTGCTTTTAAGGAGCATGCTGGCTGTACTTTTTCCAAGAAAATATTCTTCACCAATCAAATGCATTGATTCATCTATGGTGTTCCTTATTCATTGTCCAACTTTCATATACATATGAGGTGATTGAAAAAGCCACATCTTGGGTCAGGCACACCTTAGTCCTCAAACTGACATCTTTGAAAGCTTTAAAGAGGTCTTGTGCAGCAAATTTGTCCAATGCAATATTTTTTCAATTTCTTGATTGCTGCTTCCATGGATATAAGTAAAATGAAATCCTTAACAACTTTAATCTTTTCTCTGTTTATCATGGTGTTGTTTATTGGTCTAGTTGTGAGGAATTTTTTTTGCTTTGCATTTAGTTGTAATTCATACTGAAGACTATAGTCTAGACAAATTGTGTAATCCATACTGAAGACTATAGTATATACAAAGAAATTTAATGAGATCATTTCAGGTACTGGTAAATTCTAAGAAAATAAAATTACATAATATAAGATAGAGTTATTTTGTGGTTGCCTTACTAGAAAGCTAAGAAGAGCCTCTCTACAGTGGCATTTGAGTTGATTATAAATGATGACAAAGATGTAGCTCAGAAAAGAACTTGGCAAGATTTTCATGTCCAAAGCCAATGGCTCTGTATCTTGGAAACAAGGGAGAACATAAAGAGACAGATAGTGGGAGCTAGATCATAAAGGCTCTTACAAGTTGTGGTAAGAATTTTGTTTATTTCCATCAAAACAATAAATTATTGGAGGTGTTTAAACAGGGGGTGTCATGATCTGATTTCTGCTTTAGCAAGATAACTTTGTCTATTATGTGGAGTTTAAACTGAAAGAGTGAAGGCAGAAGAGCAAGTCAAAATACTGTGAATTGCATATGGCACATTTTTTAAAACTCTCCTGTTATGAAGTAGGTTTTCTCCTATAAACACATAGATAGTTCAACACTAAAATATGGCTATATAATATCACAATTTATATATGATGAAAGTATCGGATTCTTTCAATAGGTTCCAAAAGGGCATTTAATAAAATTCAAATTAATTCCAAGTAACATTTTAAAATATGAAAGTAGATGACTTGTTTTTCAACATGATAGAAAGATTCTATTTCCAACTGACATTATTTTTTATTATAAATGCTAGAGGCCCAACACAGAGATACTCACCATTTCCATTATGATTTATGTTGTTTACAAAGTTATGGATGATTCAATAGAGCATGAACATAAGTAATAAATAAGAAGTATCAGTTTGGAAAGAAGATAATTACTATTATTTATAGACAGTCCAATTTATTCTCTTGCTGAGAATCTAATCCTTGATGTAGGCCAACTCTGTTCCCTAATGGGAATCTGTGGGTGGTACAAATGGCTATCACACTCAGCTGCTAACCACAAGGTTTGAGGTTTGATTCCACCCTAAGGAACCTTGAAAGAAAGACCTGGCAATCTATTTCTGAAAAAAAGCCAATGAAAACCTTATGAAGCACAACTCAATTCCAGCATGCATAGAGTTGCCGTGAGTCTGAGTCCACTCAATAGGAACTGGTGGTATATGCCGGGTGTTTCTCCTATGCTACCTCACAGCGGTGCCATCTTTCTTCTCACCTGATATGTAAAGACGAAGAACTTTCCCAGCTACTAAACAGAGAAACTGAGATTTGAACATAAGTTTGTGATTACAAAACCTGTTTTCTTACACCATGTTGCCAAAACATAAAAGCATAAAACCACAAGTTGCCCAGTGCTTCCACATCCCTGCATCTATGGATGTTTCAGCCAGCCTCCTGGATCAAGGTAGGAACTAGAGCTTGCCAGCATCTCCAAAAGTGTTCATGCCAGAAGAAGGCAATGTAGCTGGCAGCTGCCTCCTCCCCTGCATCCTGTGGGCCTTTCCAACTGGGAAGAGGCCCCAGAGACTCAGCTGCTCAGCCTAAAAATTTCCAAGGATCTCTGTAGTTAAGTGTGAGCCTTAAACCTTCCAGGGAACATTTAAATTTTAAAAGAAGAGCACTTTTTACCCGACGAATCTATAAATGGTTGAACGTGTGTGAAAAAGATTTTAGCTGTGGGAGGGGTGGATCATTCTAGTTTCTTTTGCTTACTCTATGTTACTGCTACTTTGGTCCATGCTGGAGGAGGGCTACAACCTCAGCGTGCTTCATTGCAAGTATGCTGACCCTGCCCAGTAATTGAAGTTGCTGATAGGTGATTGGAGGGGAGAGTCCAGGCCCTTGAAGTATTACTGTACAAACTGACTGGCATGTTCAGACCCTGAATAAGCTCAGACCTACAGTCAAGGATGCTCAAAACTCACCTAAAGCACTGAGTTTTTAACTGAAACCAGGGAACTTTCTCTTTCCATCTTGGATGCCAACAGCAGAATAAGGTCTATTTCTTCAAATTTAAAAACGAAATCCTCAAGTCAAGAAACAGAAATGTAAGTCCCCTACAAGATAAAGTGGACTGACATCTCTCTATATTTCCCTCATTACTCTTGAAATGCTAGTGTCATGGGCAGACAGGCAGCTAACCAGCTGCCTTACATCTGCCTGAATGTAAAGTTGGCAAACCCGAACAGGCCTCTTCCCAGCCGTCACTCACTTCAAAGCTTGTCCCTTGCCTTTGCATGTTTTCTTTCCTTCCACCCTGAACAACATAATGCCCATCCACGGGCAGCCTCTGTACTCTGACCCTTTTCCTTTTACCTTTTACTCTGGTCTCAGTTCTCAGCATGGAGCAGGTGTTAATCCTGGATATGGCAGAGAGGGCAGAGAAGACATGGATTGGAGGGAAGAGAGGAAGGAAAAGGAGGAATACCTGAAGAAGTGTCGAGAGAGTGCCAACATAAGACTGAATCTGCAGGGTGATAGCTGTGGCATCTGCCTCAGAAGCAGGAGTACTAAGGGACCGTTCTCTGTCATTGCCTGAAGCACCTATCATTGCACCCTGTCTCCATCTATATTCAGGCCAAACCACTGAGAACTGGGAAATGTGGTATTTCACAGTCCTGCAACCTTGTGAAATCTGCCCTAAGGGAGGTCTCCCAGTTTCTCCTGACCAAAGCATGCCAGCACCCTGGGGAAAAGAACAGCAGATTGAACTAAGGTTTCAGACCAGCTTCTTCTGGCTTCACCCCCTATTGATAATTGCCATTTCCACTCCAAATATACTGAATACGAATTTACATTTTATCAAGATTCCCACAGGGGGTTGAAGCTGAACCAGAATACGCAGCTCTAAGTCCTTGACCAGCAGTACCAGCAGGCCTCCACCCTCAGGACCACGGACAGTTCCCTGAGGTCCGTGTAGGCAGCCAATACCTCTCAGATGTTTCCAACAAAGCTAAGCAGTTTAAATCTCTAGGAGTTCAGTCATATAAACAATACAAACTTTTTTTTTTTTTTTTTTAATTAGGAGCCACCTAATCTACAGGCAGAATTGGCTATTCTGCCGAACACCAAGCTTCTTTAAACATGGCTCCCAGGTCCCCTCCGAGTTGCCCTGTTTATTATTTATGACAAGATGTTTATTAACAGTAGAGCAGTAAAAAGTGAGTGAACATCTGAAAACAAAGCTATAAAATCCTGTAAATCACAAATTGGCACAGGCAACCACCAGCGCTGTGATGACCCCCACCCTTCATGGCTCTGGAAATCAAACTGTGACAGATTTCCATTTACACCGGAGTCATTTACACTGCTCAGAAAGTGCATAGGAAGGTGTAGAGAACACTTTTCTAGACAGACTCACTTTGTCCCCTCTTCACTTTGGAGTCCTGGTGTGGCACTGCAAGATAAAGCACTGGACCGCAAGGTCATTTGAACTACAAGGTTAGCGGCTCAAACTCACCAGCCGCACCACCCACTCCTCAGAAAGCCTATACAGGATCACTGTGAGTTGGAACCAATAAAATACTTAATGCACACACTTTGTTTGCAGAGCTCCTACTGTGTGTCAGATCCTGCACTCAGTATCAGGACCTGAGAATGACACTAGCCTTCTGGAAGCTCACAATCCACAAGCAAGAGGCAGGGGACTAACACCACAGCTGCATTCATTGTTCTCTGAGGCAGCCAGTCTCCCTTTTCTACTATCTACCACCACCACCATGTCCCCTAAGCTACAAATTTGTTGTCTAAGACCCAGTGTGTATGTGTCCTAAGATGACCATGGCCATGGACTACTGCTCATTGTTACCTGTAACTACTACATCCAAGTCGACCACAGAAAGGAGAATTTGGTCAGAGTTGGAGATAATATTGCCTTCATGGCAGAGGCCACATAATTACAGTTTCACCTGCACAGCCAGCTGGTTCCACTGCTTGCAGCTGCTTCCAGTCTCACATGTAGCTCAAAGCACAACAAGACAACACTTCACCTCAAGCCTGAATTTCACCTGCCACGCTGCAGAGCCCACTAAGCCCCAAAGAGCTCCCAGGGACGCACTGGCTGGCCCACAGGTTTCTATAGTAAGAGGCAAGGTGTGTCACTGGATCACACAACTGCTTATTTTATGAAATCTGGATTTCCCAGCAGCTGCCCAGAGAGCTCAGGTAACACAACCTGGGGATGCAAAAGAGTTAAGGCCCTATAAGAGAGAACTTTGGCCAATGAAAGAAGGAAAATAAGGAACCTTCCTCCTCCTAACAGACTGATCCCAGACACAATGTTTCCATACAACCTCTCCAGATACCTCCCTTTTGACTAAAAAATAGCTATGCTTTGGGTTGAGGTAAGTAGTAGCCAGTTTGGTAACACACCTTGTTACATTTACTTCCTTTCCTTCCTTCCTTCCTTTTTATCCTATTCCTTCACTTTTGCTTCCCTGGAATTGTACTCTTGTACTAAGCACTGGACCGCACGTTCAGTTTGAACCGCAAGGTTGGTGGTTCAAACTCATCAACCACTCTTCAGAAACCCTACACAGGGTCATTATGAGTCAGAACAAACTCAACCGCTCTTAACAACAGCAGATCTAAATGTGAGATCATTTATTGTGTCTGCTGTTTCCTAGTTTTCTAGCTGGTACACACAAAAACACACACACAAACATGCCCACTGCTACCTCCAAGATCTCCAGGGAGGCTGATGTGATATGTGAGAGGAGAGTGCAAGTAAATGATAAGATTTCCTTCCAATTGAAAAACACAAGGAGCCATTTTCCAGCTAGCTTTTGATAAGGTGGTACCATCCTTAGTGGATACCTATGACATGTCTAATGTTTCACTGAGAGTATAAAAGTGAAAGTGATTGGTCCTGCCTCTAAGGAGCTTTCGTTTGAGTAGAGTGCATCAAGCTTCAAAATTAACCCTCCTTTTTACACACATATCCCAAACCTCATCAGACTAATTCAGGTCCTTATTTTCATCTAGTTTCACTTGTGATAAATAGCATGCTCTTGCAATACAATTTTTTAAGAGATGGAGTGAGGTTTTAGTCTATGGAATGTCCCATTGACTCAGGGACAAGTTGATGGGCCATGTTTGTAATACAACCCTATTTTTAAAATGGTTTGTGTTTACTACATACCAGCACTGGGCTAGAGACAATAAATAAATAAATAAATAAATACATACATACATACATACATACATACATACATACATACATACAATGGTGAACAAAAATGAGATCCTGACTTTAAAAAGCTTTAAATCTATTGCAGCAAACCAACACATTCACAGTTTAAAAAGATGTGGTACCTTAATAGAACTACATATTGGGAAAAGAAAAGAGATTACTTACTTGGTCTAGGAAATGCTAAACTGAATTTTGAAGAATGTGTAAGAGGCAATCTGGTAAAAGAAAGTGTCCCCGAATAAGTAGCTGGCATACACAAAGGTGTGGAGGTATTAAAATATTTTTCTAAAATCTCCTACCAATCATTTCTTTAGATCATTCTTACTCAAAAGTTCCTCAGTGCTTCTGCTACACCACTGCTACCTGTCACACTCTGTGCATAATCCAGCAACCACCACCTTTATTAGTTGTTGTTGTTATGTGCCGTGGAGTCGGCTCCAACTCACAGCGACCTTATACAGCGTTTCCAAGGTTGTAAATCTTTACGGCAGCAGAAAGCCTCATCTTTCTCCCATGGAACAGCTGGTAGTTTCGAACTGCTGACCGTGAGATTAGCAGCCCGATTCGTCATCACTACCAGAGCTCCTTCACCTCTACTAGAGTCACCTTTACTAGAGGCACTATTTATCACTGACCTTTGTCCCACTGTGTCTTGGATAAGTATTTACTCAACTTGTCAGACAGTGGCTTGGTCAGGCAGACACATAAGAAGAGATCTCTCCCATACTCATCAATAAAAGTGGCTCCCTCAGTGGTTGCTAGTCTTTACGAAAAGCAGGGAATTGGAACATGTACAATATTTTTAAAAAGAAGCAGAAGAAAGAAAGGAATCCCAGGGAATTTACTAAGAAAGCCATAAGGAACTTGAGAGGAGAGCTGGAAAAGTTCAGGAAAGTGTGTCACAGGTACATACTTATTTGTTATGTTTGAATAGTTACAATTCATGCATTTCAATGACTATACAATTTACTAACATTAAGTGGAGGGTGGGAGTGGGTAGAGGAATAGATTAAATGAAAATGGCAGGGTGTTAATAATTATTTGCTGGGTGATGATATACTATTCTGTTTACTGCGGATTCATAAAAACTATATTCTTTGTCTTGTGTGATCACAGAAGTCTCTGTACCATTAGCTTAGTGGTCAGCTAGTGATTTGGCAGAGATGTTCTTTAGTGTCTGGACATAAAAATACACAAAAATTAAAATATATCCTTCCAGTCTTTGCAGATTTTTGATGTGTGTGGCACTTTTTTAACACTTAGCCATTTCCAACTCTGCCTTAGCCTTAACGTCCTGTTTCTGCAGAACCTAAAATTCAGTCAGAGATAGAAGCTAAGGATCTTTGCAGATCTCTGAGATTGTGTCTAACCCTGGGCATCCATCCATGTCAGCTTCAGATTCCCCAGTGTTTGGGAGAATTTTGCAAAACCCTTATTCTCCCATTTATCTGCTTACTTGCCCTCTTCCTTCTGAGGCTTTTCAGTTTTTCTACTATCTGCCCAAGGCAGCTATGGCTAATTATATTTGCCTTTAAGTGCTTTCCAAAAATGTCACCCAGGAAACCATTTCAACCTTGAAAAAGCTCTGAGGTAAGAAAAACAAAGGCAAGTCAATCCTTCAGGGAGTCAAAAGACAGGTCAAAACAGGCCATTGCAGTTCTTTGAAAATAAGGTGTATATTTGCTCCCTCTCATGCCATAAACCCACATCACAAATACAATTGCTGTCTTCATAGCCACCACCAAGCTGGCATATGAGGGATGATAAGTAGGTAAGTTAAAATGCCATAGCACTCTTACCAAAATTTAGCAACTTCTGTCTTCACTAAGCGCTCCTCTAATTGTTGCAAACAATTTTTGTTAGATTCCAGAGCTCAGAAAGCATTGGTTGTGGCCATTTTGCTAGATCATTGCTTCAAGGGAAAGATACAGTTTTGGAGTTTCCTACTCGGCCATTTTTTTAGTGACATCACTCTTGTTTACTGTGTGTGTGTATGTTTCAATTTTTTTTATAATAAAAATGTTTGTTAATGCCCCAAGTAATTCTGACAAGTTATCATCACACACCACTTTTCCTCATCCAAATTAAAGAAATAATAAATCACTAATTTAAGTAAACCCTGACTTTCCCTCTTCTTTGTGGAGTAGCTTTAACTCATTATTAAACTCAGTTTAGTTCACCTGTTGTGATTTGGGACAAAAAAAAACAAAACCCTACTACCATCCCTCATCAATGTCCTACTACGTCTCTAGGTACCTCATGTTATTCTGTGTATCCATCTTGTGTCATTCAGCTCTGTTGTTTCATCTCTAGACACTGGAAACTACAGAAATCATAAGGCATTAAATAAAACACATGGATCTAAATGTACTGTTTGAATATTGGTTTTCCTCTTTCTCAATTTTAGACATCCCCTTTTAGTCATTCTCTGACCTTGCATCATTTTTCTCTTATGACAAGAAGCAGGTAGAGAAGAAAATAGGGAAATTGCACCCAGATAAGCACATCTGCAATCCCAAGGACTATTTAATGCTAAATAGAGTTTGTTTGTTTGCTTGTTTGTTTGTTTTCAATTTTTTTATTGTGAATTGAGTGAAGGTTTACAGAGCAGATCTTCAATTTTACATTCAACAAATCATCTGCTTCATTTCCTTATAATGCTTGCAATTTTCTCTATGGACCATCAGTTAACAGTATTTACTTTTATTCACTTTAGCTCTTTTATTCCTTCCTGTCTCCCAGTACTTTCATCTTTCCTGTGCCAACCTCCCTCTTGCTATCTATTGCCTTCCCTGTTACCCAAGTGAACATGTGTCTACCCTCTAGTCAGTGAATATTTTTCCCATCCTTTCCACACCTGGTAACCATCTTAGAATGTTTCTTATATCAAGAAAAACAGGTTATTGGGGTTTTTTTTATTGTTACATCTTTATCAGTGTGAATAGTACTCCTACTTCCCAGAACCATTACCAGATCCTTAGCACATAGACACCTAAAGGATGAGTCCTTTTTCCTCCAGAATGCACTTCAAAGGAACCATTTCAGACAGCCACATCCACTGCTAAGCAACTGAGCACCTCTGAATGCGCTCTCTGACCTTCCTTTTTTACCATTTAACTATTTTCGGGGATGTTTCTGGCCACCTAGAGGGAGCTCTGAGTAATAAACAGATCTCCATGTGCTTGTTTTTCCCAAACCACATGCATAGAGCACCTGGCAGCTGAATGATTTGAGGAAAACAGCTCCTTGTCACACCTCTCTGCACTCCACCAGCCCACAGAATCGTTAGGAATTTCAGAGCTGGCGATGTGGCACTGACATCACCAGTACTTACTTCCCACAGAACTGTGGGCAATGTGAAGCTCTGCAGTCTTTCTTTCCTTTTGTACAACGTTTTAGTTTCATCTCAGGAGATCAAGATGGGAATGTACTCTCTTTTGTTAACGTTTTGCTAATATACTACTCAGTACCTCATGCCATTCCTATGCCACAAAGAAACCTCAAATGTCTCCTTATGCCAGCAAATCATATCTGACATCTTTACAAGTCTAAAACAAGCCGAACCAGACCTATTTTCAAATCCGATTTCATATTGAGCAGGAAGCTACGAAAAAGGAGCCCTGATAGCCTGATAGTGTGTTTCACATTGTGCTGCTAACCACAAGGTTCGTAGTTCAAATCTACCAGCCACTCCAGGGGAGAGAGAGATGAGAATTTCTGCTTCCATAAAGATTTACAACTTTAGAAATACTATACAGGGTTGCTAAGAGTCAGAACCGAATCTATGGCATACAACCACCACCACCACCACCCAGGAACTATGATATAGAAAAAGTAGATCATCATTCATATTCTGAGCTGGCCATTCATTATTCTTCTAGGATTTTACTCATGCCATCCTCTTCAGCTCAACTACCCTCTCACCCCATTGTGCCTACTGATCATCTAGGTATTGCTTTGGAATCAGCACAATGGTTATCCATACTCCATCCCCAACCAACTCAGACCTCATCTTCTCAAACCTCAAAGCAATTTGGGGGTGACTCACTTATTAATTTCACATCCTGTTTCTTATTATGATTATAACTGTTTCTTCTACTGTGTTAAAGATTTATTGGAGGTACAGAAGATGGTATAGCCATTTGATGTTATTGTTATTATATGCCATGGATTCAGTTCTGACTCATAGCAACCGTGTTCCCTGTATAGGGTTTCTGAGGCTGTAAATCTTTATGGGAGCAGAAAGCCTCATCTTTCTCCCATGGAACAGCTGGTAGTTTCAAACTGCTGACCATGAGATTAACAGCCGGATTCGTAACCACTATGCTACCAGAGCTCCTTTTTGTAACAGATAGTATCTCATAAAATATTTGTCTGAAAAGATGAATATTAAATAAAAGGAGAAAGAAACATGCCAGTCATTTTTCTTGGGCATGGAGCAGTCCTCAAGTAAAATGAAACCGATATCTGTCTCCTTTCCTTGCTCTTTTAGAGACCCGGGGTACCCTTGAGTTCAGTTCCCTATCTAAGTCTTGATCAGCTAGTGAAGTACTCTTGGAATTGACTGATCAATGCCCGGGAATTAAAATAATTCCATTCCAGATGTGCTACCTCTCCTCTTCCTAATTATCTTCAATGCCCACTGAACAAATTACTCCATAATCATTAACTTCATCCTCTTCAGAGTCTAACTTCAGATATGTGAAAAACAGCTCTTTCCTCTACTACCGCCAACAGAGATTTAAAATAAAAATTAAAACTTCCATAGAATCAATTCCAATTCATAGTGACCCTATCTATAGGACAGAGTAGAACTGTTCCTTAGAGTTTCTGAGACTATTTACAGGAGCAGACAGCCTCATATTTCTCCCAATGAGTGACTGGTGCATTTGAATGGCTAACCTTTGGCTGTCCAATGCTTAATCCACTGCACCATAAGAGCCCCTTCCAACAAGAAGAAGAGGACAATACATGGGACTGAGAACAAGACCTTAACACTAAGTGGGTTTGTTGTTGTTGTTAACGTTAAGTACCATTGAGTCAGTTCTGACTCTTAGTGACCCTGTATAGTGTGTCAGAGGAGCTGCTGTCTAACACACGAGAACTAAGGTTGCAAGAGTTCAAAGCAACCTTTGTGACTATCTGGTCCAATGCCTTCACTATATACACAAGGAAAATAGATGAAAGAAGGAGCAGCCATTTTCCCAAGATTGCAAGTTTTCTTAGAGGAAGAAATAAAACTGGAACTCTAGAGCCCTGATTCCCAGGACTGTTCTTCCCATTAAGTATTCTAGTGTTTTACCAAGTCTGCTTGCTCACACAAATCACCCAGTGTTTTTGTTAAGGAGAAAGAATTATCAAACCTCTGTTACCTCTTGAATATGTGAGATAAAGAATGCAGGCTAAAGAGGTTTCATGCTTAGGTGATTGAAATCAAAGAGGAAAATCACAAGTGAGTGCTAGAATTATGGAGGGGAATAGAGAGAAGCTGGGTATTAGGTATGTGGACTACTGCAAACCAAGCACCATGCTACACAGAATAGCATCAAAGTGTTTTATGACCTAATTGGGAAAACTAGACTTAGGCATGCCATACCAGTGGCTTGGAACTAAGCAATACATTTGGAAGTGAAATGACTATGGCTACTAGATGATTGGAGTCCTAGGATGGTGCTGTGGGCTAATGCATTGGACTGCAAAGTTGGTTTGGGCCACAAGGTCGGCAGTTCAAGCTCACCAATTGCACCTCAGAAACCCTATACAGAGTCACTATGAGTCAGTACAGACTCAATGGCGCTTAACAAAGGTTCTTGAAAGATGTGATACCTGAGCCAGATCTTATGGAAAAGCAAAAGGACTTTTAATGGATGCAGCAGAGAGGTGAGGAGCAAAGGCAGTTGGGCGGTCGAGCCATTGTCAGGGGGATTTGAGATTAGTCATCATTTGTTAAGGTATCAGATAGACTTGAGTCAAAAAAATAAGTAAATGATGTTTATCTTTGGTGTCTCTTCCTCTTCCCTCATCTTGATGCTACTTAAACTTCTACGCCAATGTCACCCAGTGTCTGACTCCTGCAAATCCCATTTGGATCTGCCCTGTCCTAAAAACCCTGCCATCAACTTGATTCCAATTCATAGTGACCCTATTGTTATTGTTGTTAAGTGCCGTCGAGTCAATTCCGACCCATAGCAACCCTGTATAGGGTTTCCAAGGAGCTACGGGTGAGCTTGAACCGCCAACATTGCATTTCAAACTGACTTTGCAGTCTGGTGCATTAACCCACAGCACCACACCAGTACTCCTGTGACCCTATGTTGTTGTTGTTATGTGCCGTGGAATCAGTCCCGACTCATAGCGACCCTGTACAGGGTTTCCAAGGCTGTAAATCTTTATGGGAGCAGAAAGCCTCATCTTTCTTCTGCAGAACAGCTGGTAGCTTCAAACTGCTGACTTTGAGATTAGCAGCCCGATTCGTAACCACTCGTAACCATTCATAACCAGAGCTCCTTACAGCACCATACTAAGACTTCTAAATTGGGTGTGGTAAGTTAAATGATACCCCATTTCACCCTTAACGGCACATAACAACAACAACAACAACAAGAGTTACCAGCAGTCCTGGTGTGGCACTGTGGGTTAATGCACCAGACTGCAAAAACGTTGGAACTGCAAGGTCGGTGGTTCAACCTCACCAGCTGCTCCTCGGAATCCTATCCAGGGTCGAAATAGACAACACTTAACAACAACAACAAGAGTTACTAATCCCCAGAACCTGTAAATATGTTACTTTACACGACAAAGGGATTTGCACTGTGATTAAATTAAGGCACTGGAGGTGAGAAATTGGTCCTGGATTCACTAAGCAGACTCGCTGTAATCACAAATAATCCTTGCGTGCTAAGTATATATAATAATAGTCATCTATTGTTGCTGTTGTGTGCCATCGAGTCAGTTCCCTACTCATAGCAACCGTGTAGAGGGTTTCTAATGAGTGGCTGGTGAGCTTGAACCTCTGACCTTATGGTTCAAACTGACCTTGCAGCCCAGTGCTTTATCCCAGAAACAATCCTTATAAAAAAAAGACTGAAAGGTGAAAGTCAGAGTGGAGATGTAACCAGGGAAATAGAGGTTGGAGTGATGCACTTTGAAGATGGAGGAAGGAGCCATGAACCAGGGAAAGCAGCTAATCTATGTTGTTGTTGTTGTTGTTAAGTGCCGTTGAGTCAGTTCTGACCCACAGTGACCCTGTACAGGGTTTCCGAGGCTGTAGATCTTTACGGGAGCAGAAAGCCTCATCTTTCTACCACGGAGCAGCTGGTAGTTTTGAACTGGTGACCTTGCAGTTCACAGCCCGATTCGTAACCACTATGCTCCCAGCCAGAAAAGGCAAGGAAATGGATTTTACACCAGACCTTCCAGAAGAAATATAAATCTACTGACATCTTAATTTTAATCCATGTTTAAAATAATCAAAATGTGATGAAATAAAACAGCTGCTTATTGTGAGCATCTATATGCATAAGGAGCTCTGGTAGTGTAGTGGTTATGAATCGGGCTGCTAACCTCAAGGTTGGCAGTTTGAAACTACCAGCTGTTCTGCAGGAGAAAGATGAGGCTTTCTGCTCCCGTAAAGATTTACAGCCTCAGAAACCCTGTGCAGGGGCACTATGAGTTGGAACCAACTCCACAGTACTTAACAACAACAACAACATTCTATATGTACATGTTGTTGTTAGGTGTTGTGGGTCAGTTCTGACTCATAGAGACCCTGTATAAGATTTCCGAGGAGCAGCTGGTGGATTTGAACTGACGTCCTTGTACTTAGCAGTCCAGTGCTCATCTTACAGCGTCACACCAGAACCCCTACATGCAAATAGGGTTACCATTTGCATTCCAAAAAAAAAAAAATGGCTCAAAGTAAGGTATTTATAATGAGAAGAAGCAGGAGTAATAAGAAGCTTAACAAGATTGAATAAACTCTGCCTTTCCTTTTTCCTGACATCAGCTGACATCAGGTGGCTTGGCAGTCTCTGGCCCTCTACTCAGTCATACCTTTTGAAATACAAATTCAGTAAACTGGGTTTCAAACCAGAAAGAAAAACTTAGGGACTCTGGATGAAAGAAAAGCTACAGACAAGATTAATTTGGTCAGGAATTCCTTTACAGTAAATATTTGGTTTTGTGGGTTAAAATATAAATCAGCCTCCATAACTGTAAAATAATAAATTTGTGTTGTTTTAAACTCTTACATTGGGGGTGATTTGTTACAACAGCAACAAGAAACAAATACACTGGCTTTAGACAACATTTACACGTTAAGTAAAGACTTGTTATCCTCAACTCAGTGGAGTCTCTTCAAATAAAGAGAACTTTGGCAAAATCTGGCAGGTCAGCAAAGGTGGAGAACGTTGTGAGGAAGAGCCAGTATTTTAAGGTTTAACTGTTGGAGAATTTGAAATTACATTATAAAGGCAATAATCTCTTCTAATGGAGAGAATCTCCCAGGGCTACTAATGCCACGCCCAGATGAGATTCTGACCTAAGGCGACCTGGCTGGAAGAAACCCAGCAGAGATGGAGTTCTTTCTTGGTTTTCACCTCCCTCTTCATGCCTGTCTCCTAGCATCAGTGGCTGCAGTCTTTGTTCTTCAACAGCCTGCTGCCAACCTGACTAATTAGAGTGGTGCAATGATCAGAAATGGGAACCGTAAAAGGAAAATTGCTGTGTGGTTGGCTGCTCATTAGAAAAGCACTATGCCTTTCACTCCCCATTAATAAGAGAAAGGTGGGACTTTGCATCAAATCTCCACTCTAATATTGCCTGGCTGCTTTTTATCGACCATAGGAGACTCTGGGCAAGAGATGCTGGAACTGTTCAAAAGTACTTTATTATACAAGATTTACTTTGCATTAAACAAGGTAAAATAAAGTCGCTCTGCTGACTGGCTAGCTGGTAGTATAAAGTAGCAGAGCATTTTGTTTTCAGGAAAAAATAATCAGTGTGGGAAAAGAAGTGAAAACTACTACAGGAAGTCATGAGAATAGCACTTTTCCTCTGTGGTCTTCCTCCTCAAAACCCATAACCTCAGTCTAATTATGAGAAAAACATCAGACAAATCCCAACTGTGGGATAGTCTACAAAATAGCTGACCAATGCGCCTCAAAAATGCCTATGTGCTGGCTCTACAGAGGCTGGCATTTCTATATAGTATGTGAAAGTTCTGGCTCCTAGCTCTAGGTCCCTGACCACACAGGCCTTGCAGAAATGTTGGCCTCAGAATCCAGATGGATAGCTCTCCTAATTTCATAACCACAGCAAAGGAACAGAAAGACGAGACAGCTCAAGGCTTAGGAGACAGGAAACATATTGAAGTCTGCAATGCCTATAGAATAAGCACTGGATCACTCCCCACAAGGTCAGTGGTTCAAACCCACCAGCCGCTCCTTGGAAACCCTAGACAGGGTCACTATGAGTCAGAACCAACTCAACCGCACTTAACAACCACAAAATCTTTAAAATGAGGAGGTTGGTTTAGAGCAGATTTATCCATCTTTAATGGCACACAAATCACCTGAAGATCTTTTTGAAATGCAGATTCTGATTCCTGGAAGTCTTCATGGTTAACAAATTCCTAGGTCACACTCTTCCTACTGGACCAAGGACCACATTTTGAGAAGGAAATGTCTGGATCAGTGGTTTCAATAGGGGTGGTTTTGCTCTCCGAGAAGCATTTGGCAATGTCTGGAGATATTTTTGATTGTCACAACTGGGAGGCAGATGTGCTGCTAAACATTCTGCATGGGACGGCTTCTCACAACAGAATTATTCCGTGTCAAATTGAGAAGCCCTGCTCTAGATCAGTGCTTAAGGACCAGGGGGGTTTATTAGAACATAGATTGCAGGGCCTCTCTGCCAGAGTAGCTGGTTCAGTAGATCTGAAATGGGACCTGAGACTTTGCATTTATAACAGGTTTCTAAGTGCTGTGGATGCTACTAGTTTCAGGATAGCACTTGATCTAACTGACCTTGTGGTCAGTGTATTATCCTGCAGCACCACACCAGGACGCTTTATTGTTATTGCCATTGTTAAGTGCCATCGAGTTGATTCTGACCCATCGGAACCTTGTACAGTGTTTCCAAGGAACAATTGTTATTAGGTATCGTCAAGTAAGTTCTGACTCTTAGTGATCCTATGTACAACCGATGAAACACTGTGTGATCTTGTGTCAGTCTCACACTAGCTGACACCCTATCTGTTGAGTCCATTGTTGCACCTACCGCATTAATCCATCTCGTTGGAGGTCTTCCTCTTTTTCGCTGACCTTCTACTTTACCACACGTGATGTCCGTCCCCTTATAAGGACTGGTCTCTTCTTATAACAAGGCCAAAGTACTTGAGATGACGTCTTGCCATGCTCATTTCTAAGGGATATCCTGGCTGTTTTTCTTTCAAGACAGATTTGTTTGTTCTTCTGGCAGTCCACAGTATATTCTTCACCAACTCTGCCTGAGCACAATGAAGCATTCAGGAATTTTCATTCTTCACAATCTTATCCATAATTTGCTATTATCCACACAATGAAATACTTTTGCAAAGTCGATAAAATACAGGTAAATATCTTTCTAGTATTCTCTGCTTTCAGCCAAGATTTATCGGACGTCAGCAATCCAGCTTGAGATTCTGGTGGTTCCCCATTGATATATTGTGCCCGTTTTTTTTAAATAATCTTCATCAAAACTTTACTTGTGCGTGATAGTAATGACATTGTTTGATAATTTCCACATTCATTCCGTTGAGTCACTTTTCTTTGGAATGGACATAAATATCAATCTCTTTCAGTTGGTTGACCAGGCAGCTGTCTTCCAAATTTCAGCATACACAAGTGAATTCTTCTAGCACTGCATTCATTTGTTGAAACATCTCAACATTAAAACCTGAAGGCTTGTTTTTTATTAATGCCTTCAGTACAACTTGGACTTCTTCCCTCAAAATCATTGGTTCTTGGTCATATATAGCTGCTGAAATGATCATTTGGGTACATTGACTCTGTGTATTCCTTCCATGTTTCTTTAACACATCATTCAATATCTTGCCCTTAGAATTCTTCAATATTGGAACTTAAAGCTTGAATTTTTTCTTCAATTGAAAAATGCCAAGTGTGTTGGCTCTGTCTCGTAGCAAGTCCATATGTGTCAGAGTATAACTATGCTTCATAGAGTTTTCAATGGCTAATTTTTCAATTAGATCACCAGGTTGTTCTTCCAAGGTGCCTCTGGGTAGAATTAAATCTACAACCTTTCAGTTAACAGCATGGGTGTTAACTGTTTACACCAGCCAGGCACTCCTGGCTCCTGGTGTTGGTAGTGTTAAGCACTGCCAAGTCAGTTCCAACTCATAGCAACCCTGTATAGGGTTTCCAAGGAGCAGCTGGTTGAATTTACCCAAGAAAAATCAGTGGAGGTGCCTCTCCCTAAGAGAACTGTCAAACACAGCTTCCAATCCACTCACAAAGAAAAGCTCCAACATGCAAGGCAGCTGAAGCAAAGAAAATGGAACCCAGGGAGACTTTATCCAAGATGATTTATTTTTAGCTCAATATGGTACAGGGCTTCAGCTCCCTAAGCTTTAAACATTGAGGGTTTTGTTATGATGGTTCCTTACCCAGAGTGGCACATTGCAGGAGACAAAGGAACTCAAGTGTGTCCAGCGTAGGAGGTGAGAGTGGCTAGTGTCAGAAGCCTGGTTCTACTGGCCAAAGAACTGAGCAACAGTGAACCTCAGCCAACTAATAACTCCTGGAGGGCAGGACAGTGTCTCATTCATCATTATAATAAATGAAGAGAACTCCCACCCAAGGAGCAAGGTAAGCATGGGTTTACTTGTGCTTACTTACTAATCTGTAGTCAACAATTTCACATCAAACATTCTGCTTCTGAGTACGATTGCCATCTGTCTCCCTCCCAACCTCACAGCACCTTCCTATAGAACCGAAGTCTCTTTTCAAATGTACAGTTCCTGTCAGGATCATTTGTACTTACATACTAAACAGTTCCACATGGGTGAAAGTCTGTGCTTACCTTGCTTACTGGATCACCTGCCCCTGAGGGGTCCTCATCTGTGCCCAGCACTGTGCTGGGCAGGAACACAGTGGTGCTCTGGGAGTAGTGCTGCATGATTGGCTGCAAAGCCAACTTCCCCAAGACTGCCAGGAAAAGGGAAACTTTTCTGGATGATTGCTTCTTCTACAAGACAGCCTTGAGCTCCTGGCTAGCCAGCATAGCACATTGAGTCAGAGTCTGTATAGCCCCAATATCATGGATTCAGCCCAAATTAGCCCACAGTGCTAATCCAAACCAGACCTTACTCAGGCTCCTTGTCTTCCATCACAATGCCTCTTTCAAAAGTCCACCTGGTCCCACTGGGCTTCCTCTCCCTGCTACCTCCCTCCTTCAAGGGAGCACCTACTGTTCTGGACCTCTTCTCCTCATACTTTTTATTTTTTAAGTTTTTATTGTGAACTGAGTGGTAATTTACATGGAGAACATCGACTTTACACCATCACTTCATTACAATGATTACAATCTCCTCCATGCATCATCATTCAACCGTATTTGCTTCCATTCTCTGTTTTGGGGTTTTTTTGGGGGGAGTGTACACAGAAACACTTAGGAATATATAATAATTTAAACAACCAAAGGGCACATTCTGCAAGTCTGCCTCCTGGCCACCAGCACCCAGTCCCTCTGTTTCCATGAGTCCAGAGACCTCAGCCGCTCCCTCTCTCCATGTCTTCATCTCTACCTCTATCTCTGGTGTCACTGCTTCTCTGGATAGGGTCCTGCACTCTGCTTGTGCTCTTCTCCCTTGATGGTTCTAGGGACCTCTGTTTCTGGACTGTAAGATTATGCCCCCAATTTTATTACACAACTTATACCTTTACAGTTGTGACAGTCGCAATTAGTCATGATAACAATTTCTCACTATTGAATCATAAGAATCTTATCCCCATCTCTTTTCACCAGACCCATCTAAACAAGATGAAAACTACTCAGTGGGGACTCTACCTTCTCCCATACACTATTAAACTAAACTCCCTCTTGAAAACTTGTAAGCCACTCACTTCATGCTTTTATCACTCCTTCATTTTAGGTAGCCATTGCCTAAGCTGCCCGTCTCTACCTACCCTGTATACAGAGAAGATAGGATTCATACCTGATGTGAAGACTCCTTCCCTCTCAGCTGGTATTTTGAGCTACTACATCCATAAATATGGGTCAAGTTCATCAAATTGTAGCAATTTATTCTCATTTCCTTTATCAAAAATTGTTTTGCTTTTATTTTAATTTTCCTCTAGTCGAGTTCTGATTATCATGCCATCGAGGCTAGGTCAAATGGGTACTATCTGCAAGTTTGGATATTCTTGTGCATCTCCCATCACTTCATATCAACTAGGCTCTTCACTCTCCACTCTAGCCCTCCATGGCTATGTCCTTGTTCATGGCTCAAGAGTTCCCAGGTCTCACCACACTAAATACCAATCAGCCCTTCCTCTTTTCTCTCTCATCTCCAGGTCAATGAGAGTCTATGGAATGTGGTTGAACTCAGCCTATTTCTTCATTGCTGCCTTTGCCCTTCTTCCACTCACCAGTAGACCAACTTTGTCGCCAGCAAGCTTACATGCCTACTCATGTGCTCCCTTTGAGTTTCAGTCTTAGAGGGGAGTTTGTCATAAAGGGACTTGAGTGCTTGCCTTGAGGGCTCCCCAGCAAACAACTTGCTTATTCTTGTAGTAACCAATCATACTCCCATTTTTGTTTTGGATTTTTCCTACTAATTTTTCTTTGAAGAAGTATCTTTTATTGCTCTAGCTATTTCAATCTAGTCTACTTGTCCTTTCTAGTGGGAATGTCCCACCTCAGAAGGTTCTGGATGGGCTCAGAATTCCACCTAAGATCCTATATACTACAAAGGCTACACAAGAAGCATATTTCACTGGCAAGTTCTAGAACCCCTTTGAGGTATTTGAATCAGTTATAGGCTGAAGACGGGCTTATAAACTTTCTGTAATCATGTCTCCCAACATTCCTCTCTATCCCACTCAAGTGTCTATTTTACAATAGTAGCCAAGGGAACCCAATATTAATAAATCAGTCAAGCATTTTAACATTATTTCTCCTCTTGAGACTATGCCTCGATCCCTGTATCACAGAGCCCTGTTGTTCCAGGGTTGAACATACATCACTATTTACCTCTGTTCCATTTAGTGCATGCAAACCTGCCTCAGTGTTCCCCTATCTACCTTGTTCTTCCATCCCCCTCCCCCTTCTTGTGCATTGCCTTCCCCAACACCCAAACTATGATACCTACTATCCTGTGCTCTGCTGTCCCCTCCCTCCACCCCCAGCCCCACATCCTACCCCCACAGGTAACCAACAAAGAATTTTTTCCCCTTTTTAGTAGCTCCCCACACTTTTTGATGTTTCTCCAGCCTTTGTCACCTCCTTTCTAGAGAAACATAAAAAATATCTAACATCTAAACACAGTTAGAACTGACAAACTGTGGTGCTATCGGATGAACACTAGAAGGCTAGCCACAAGGTCGGTGGTTCAAATCCACTAGCTGCTACTGAGAAACTTTACAGAGTCACTAAGAGTCAGAACTGACTCAACAGCACTTAAAACAACAACAAAACTAAATACAACAAACTATCTCAGTGGCCTGGGGTCAGTGGATGCTGGCTTGCTCCTCCCTGCAACATTGACAGCAAGAGAATGATGGGGTAGAAACTCCAGGCACCACGGAAAAAGATTGGAGGGACTAAAGGTTAGATAAAGGAGGGTTTTTTGTGTTTTTTTTTTAACTGTTGCAATGGGCTACTAAGTTCATATTAACCCAAAATAAAAGCTCCGACACTGTAGGATCAGCACTGGACTGCAAACCACAAGGTCGGCCATTCAAACCCACCAGCTGCTACTCTGGAAACCCATACAGGGTTGCTATGAGTCAGGACTGACTCAACGGCACTTAAAAACAACAGAAATAAATCATTTTTAGGCAAATTTTTACAAATGGGAAATTTTGGTACTAGGGAAGTTAAGAAATTTTCTCAAAGGTTGTCGTACTACTAGTAAGACACAGCCAGTGTTTTCTGAATCAAAATTGCCATGTCCATCACCTTGTACAGGAGGAAGGAGAGCCAGTCCAGTATACAAGACCATCCAGTGAGAAGCCAGTCCTTTTTCCTCCACATGCCTGCCTTCCTGGTAAAATCAGAGGATTAGAGACACTGGGGATCGGAGGCGTCCTCTAACTTTCTGTTTCCTCACTTTTACCCCTGGCCCCCAAATCCTTAGTCTGTGGGGTATAGCTGAAGCCATTGGAAGAAAAGGACAAACAGTAAGGCCCAGCCTTTCCAAACTAGCCAATTCTGACTCAGAGCCACAGACTCTCAGGAGTGCCCTTTGTCTAAGCTTGTCCCTTGGTGCTGACAGAAGCTCATCATTTGCCAAATAATGCCAGTGCCAGCATAATAGCTGATACCCCAAAACCAAACCCACTGCCATTGTATTGATTGTGACTCACAGCAAACCTATAGCACTGAGTAGAACTGCCCTGGAAGGTTCCCAAGACTGTCATCTTTACAGAAGCAGACTGCCACAGCTTTCTCCTACAGAGCAGCACATGGGTTCAGACTTTTTGGTTAGCAGTCAAGTGCTTAAGCAACGCTGTCACCAGGCCTCCTTATTAACTGCTAGTCGTGGTTTAAAATCTGAGTCTTCCCGAGTTACATTTGCATTTTAAAAAGCTAACAGCAATCCTCAAATTGCCACACTGGAGAGAGGGAGACATATTTGAGAGACTGAGGAAAGTTTCTGTATTCCGCAAATACTGTTTTTCATTTCTTCCTCAAGCCTTCCCACCAAGGCTGCTCCCCATTTTTTTCCTACTGCATCAGGAGAGGCTCGCTGGCAGTCAGTGCCCCTGCCTGTCTCCTTTCTGATGAGGACACTTAGGGTCTCAGTTGGGCTCCTAATTAGGCCAAGAGCTCCAGCTAATGGGCTTTCTCAGCATCACCCCATTAGGGAGTCCAGAAGGGCTCCCTAATGCCCTTTCTCCTGCATCCTGGCTCTGTGCCACCTTCCTCCACCCCAACCTGGCCTAGAATTCTGTCAACTTCCAGTGCCTTTGACTAAACCTCGGCCAGCTCCAGAAGAAATTTGCTGGTCATGTCCTTCACTGTGCCTTCCTCTGCTGTACACTTACCAGTGCACACATCCAGGAGCTCACACACACACACAAACACACACACACACAGCCTCACAACCCCAAAACAAACACACACACACACAATTTTATAACCTAAACATACTCACACACACACATACACAGAGTCTTACAACCCAAACACATCACACATACACACAAACATGATCTCACAATCTAAACATACTCACATACAATCATACTCACACACACAGTCTCACAACCCAAACATACTCACACACATGCACACACACACACATGGTCTTATAACCTAAACATACTCACACACATGATCTCACAACCTAAACACGCCACACACACTCACAAACACACACACACAAACCATGATCTCACAATCCAAACACACACACACGGTCTCACTCACACCCACATACACCCATGGTCTCATACTCCCAAACACACTCACACACACACACACAGTCTCACAGTCCAAACACACACACCCATGGGCTCACCCACACTCACACACAACCATGTCAAAATGGAAAGAACCAAGGATTCAGAGCTACTTGATTCATTAAAATTTGACTCCCAGTTCAGCCACTAGTTAACTAATGTGTTGTCTTACTTAGGACATGCCATCTCCATGCCCCAGTTCACTCACCTCTGAAATGTGGAGGGCAGAATACCTACTTACCTCATTGCTTCTGAGTGTTTAGTCCCTGAAAACTTTACGATTAGCAGAAAAACATTGTCAGCTATAGTTCTGGAAAAATGAAAACATTATGAATAGCAGCAGAAAATTGTCAGATATATGCCAGAAGATGAGCCTCTCAGGTGTAGAGCTACTCAAAAGGCAATTGAGGAAGAGCTGCCTCCTCAAAGTAGAGTTGACCGTAATGATGTGAATGGAGTAAAGCTTTGTGACATTCGTTTGCTAATGGGCACAATCCAAAATAGGGAGAAACAGCTATAAACATTCATTAATAATTGGAACATTAAGTGTAAAAAGTATGAATTTGTGAAAACTGGAAGTTGTTCAAAACAAATTATAACACATAAAGATCAATATCTTAGGCATTAATGAGTTGCAATGAATTGGTATTGGTCATTCTGAATCAGACAATCATATGTTTTACTATGCCAAGAATGGCAAATTCAAGAGGAATGGCATTGCATTTATCATCAAAAAGAACATTTCACAATGTGCCCAGTGAAGGAGGTTTCCTGTGGAGCATCTGCATTACATAAGACCATAGTTGAAATCCTGAACTGCATCCAGAATCTTCTGAGGTGGGAAATTTCCACTCAAAAGGTCAAGCAGACCAGCCTGGAGCAGATAGAAAAACAGAAGATACTTCTTGAAAGAAAGACCGACAGGAAAAACACAAAACAATATAGGCAGTCTGACTGATTACTACAAGAACAAGCAAGTTGCTCACCCAGGAGACATCGAGGCAAGTGGTCAGGTCTCCTCAGGGCAAACCCCCTTCCAAGACTAAGACTCAGTGGGAATACACACTCTGATTGGTGACCACGCTCGTCACCAATAAGGGGAAGTGAAGGAAAAACAGCAATGAAGCTGAGAGCTAAACCCTACAACATTCAATAGACTCCTGTGAACCCAGATGGAGACCTGGTTGGCCAGCAGTGTGGCGAGACCTGGGGACTCTTGGGTCCAGAGTCAGTGACATAGCCACAGAGGACTAGAGTAGAGAGTGAAGCATCCAGCTGATAAGAGGAGAAGGCATATGCATAAGAATACCCACACTTGCAGATAACACCCACTTGACCTTGCTTCAATGACTGGATGATCAGAGCTCAACTAAAAGAAAGAAGAGGAAAAAAAAGAGTAATCTGATACAATTGGATGAACTTGACCTGCACCTATGGATGCAGTAGCTCTAAAGAGGGAACAAATCTTTACAGCGAGGATCATTCCCACCCCCTCCATACACAGAGTAGACAGGGATGGACAATTTGGACACTGGGTACCCAAAATGGGAGGCTACAAAGGCAAGAAATAAGTGGCTTACAAGCTTTCAAGAGGGAGCCTAGATCCAGAGGGTGTGGAGGAAGGTAGAATATCCACTGAGTAGTATCCAATATGTCTGGGTGGGGCTGAAGAAAGGAGATACAGATAGGTCTCTTGTGATACAATAGTGAATAATTGTTATCATGATTGATTGTGAGGGTTGGAAATATAAAGGTAGACATTTTGTAGCAAAAGGAGGGGAGTGATTGACTTTGCAGTCTAGGAGCGGAGGTCCCTGGGACCATCAATGGAGAAGAGCAGAGAGTGGGAACCTACCCAATGAAGCATCTGGAATTAAAGGCTCGGGACAATGATAATCCCAATCAGTGTTTCAAGGGAATTTCCTATTCATGATCTCATTTCATGCACTATTCAGCCATTTCATTCATTTATACAATAAGGACAAACACAAGTCCTGTCCACAAAACCAACATACTAGAGTCCTAGAACCATCAAGAGGGAAGAACGTGAAAGGAGTGAGGGATCCTAACCAGGAAAACCACTGTCAGCTAGGCCCTGGTTTCCCCTGGACTATTAATGAGTGCTGTGGTTTTTGAATCAACTATCTTAGGTTCAAAACCCAGCTTTGCAGTTTCTTAGTTGTGTGAGTTTAGATGAGTTACCTAATCTCTTCAGGCCTTAGTTCCCTCTTGGTAAAAAGTAATTAACACAACTGTGACTGCTTTAGGTATTGTTGAATGATTTACTGGAGATGAAAACGATGTACCTCTTGATCTAGTGTACCCCTCAGGAATTCCTTTCACCTTCATATCTGTATTCAGAAAAGACATCAACATGGCTGGGACATACTAGGAAGTACCTTTAGTTCAATTCATGTCTACCAATAGCTCTGATTAAAATAACAACAACACTTAGCTTCATTTAAGAAGGCCCCAGTCATCTATTTTGTCTTCTGTTCGTGTGTTTCAGTTATTACATTTCATAGTGTATTTATGGTATGTGTCAGAGCCCTTAAGTTTATCCCTATTTTTTCATGATCTGTATAGTTCTAGGCTTTACATTTAAGTTTTTAATCCACATTGAGTTCCTTTTTGCATATGGTGTGAGAGATGGATCTTGTTTCATTTTTCTGCAATGGATTTCCAGTTTTGCCAGCACCCTTGTTGAAGAAACTATCTCTTCCCCATTTGATGTGTTTTAGTCCTCTTCTGAAGCTAAATTGACCATAGTCCTGGGGATGCTGGGGGATGCCATGGAGTAGGTTCCAATTCATAGCGAGCCTGTATAAGATTTCCAAGATTGTAAATCTTCATGGGAGCAGAAAGCCTCATCTTCCTCCCCCGGAACAGTCTTAGACTGCTGACCTTGAGATTAGCATCCTGACTCATAACCACTACACTACCAGAGCTCCTTAAACTGACCATAGATAGATGGATTTACCTGTGGGCTCTCAATTCTGTTCCATTGACCTATGTGTCTTTTGTTATACCAGTACTGTGGCTGTGGAAGGAGATCAGGAAGTGAAAGACCTCCTACTTTGTTCTTGTTTTTTAATAATGACTTATTTATCTGGGGTTTCTTTCCTTTCCACATATAATTAGTGATTAATTTTTTTGTCTCTTTAAGGAATGATGCTAGAATATGGATTGGAATAGCATTATATCTCTTTAAAGAATGATGTTGGGAGGCAATGGCTTAGAGAGATACAGCAGGTGAGGACTATAGACCCTTGGAATGATAAAGCCTGTGTACCTATGGGCAGGAGGCTGGCTTTCAAAATGTGCCCTCTGGACATCTTAATGAATATATATTTTATGCATGCTATGTGTATGTTTAAGGAGCTCTGGTAGCGTAGTGGTTACAAATTGGGCTCTGAACCTCAACGTCAGCAGTTCGAAACTACCAGCTGTTCCGC
>NW_006408867.1:452722-457488 GCF_000296735.1 Chrysochloris asiatica | reverse complement strand
CTCCTGTGGAGTTTTTGCATTGTATAAGACCATAGGTGAAAACCAGAATCCCATCCAGAATTTTCTGCAGTGGGAAATTTTCACTGGAAAGGACAAATAGACCAGCCTGGAGCAGCTAGAAGAATAGAGGATACTTTGTGAAGAAAGACCAGAAAGAAAAATCAGAAACAATAATGGCAGTATGATTGATTACTACAAGAACAAGTAAGCTATTTGCCCAGGAGTCATCAGGGCAATTGGTCAGATGCCCTCAGAGCAAACTCCATTCCAAGACTAAGACTCAAGGGGAATACACGAGCAGACATTTGGTCTGGCTGGTGACCACGTTGGACACCGATAAGGGGAAAAGGGGGTAAAAAACAGCAATGAAGTTGGGATCTAAGTCCAACCACATTCAATAGAGTCCTGTGAACACAGGTGTAGACCTGGATGGCCAGCAGTTACGGCAAGACCCTGGGTCTCCTGGGCCCAGAGGCAGTGACATGGCCACAGAGGACTAGAGCAGAAAGTGAAGTATCCAGCTGATATGAAGTGAGGGGAGATGCACAAGAACACCTATACTTGCAGATAGTATCCACTTGACCTGGCTTCAATGGCTGGATGATCAGAACTCTACTAGAAGAAGAAAGAAGAGGGAAGGAAAAAAAAAAAAAAAAAAAGAGTAACCCACTACAATTTGATGAACTTTACCTATACGCATGGATGTAGTAGCTCAAAAAAAGGAAACAAATCTTTACAGCAAAGATCACTCCCAACCCCCTCAGTACACAGGGTTGACAGGAATGGGCAACTTAGACATTGGCTACCCAAAATGGAGGGGTATGGGGAGCTATAAAAGCAAGAAGTGACTGGCTTACAACTTTCAAGAGGGAGCCTAGTTCCAGATGGCACAGGGGTAGGTAGAACCTCCACTAAATGTTTTCCAATCTGTTGGGACGGGGTTGGTGAAAGGAAATAGGGATAAGACTCTTATGGTACAATAGTGAATAATTGCCATCAGGACTGACTGTGAGGGTTGTAAATGTAGAGGTAGATGTTTTTTGACAAAAGGAGGGGAGTGATTGATTTTGTAGCCCAGGAGAGGAGGTCCCTGGGATAGTCAAGTGAGAAGAACGGAGAGCGTGACCCTACCCAGAGAGGCAGTGACACCAGGGATGGAGACAGAGATGATGATGTGGACAGATGGAGCAGATGGGGACATTGGACTCAGGGAGGGAGAGGGACTATGTGCTAATGGCCGGCGGGGTGGGCCTGTGGGGTGTATCCTTTGGTTATTTGATGATGCATGGAGGGTATTGTAATCATTGCAATGAAACGAAATACGATAGGATGAATGTAAAACTGATGTTCTCCTGTGTAAACTCACCTAATTCAGAATAAAAACTTAAAAAAAAAAAAAAAAAGGTGGGAATAGAGGTAAATACTGTTAACTGATGGTACATGGAGAGGATCATAATAATTGCAATGAAACAAAATATAATTTGTTGAATGTAACACGGATGATCTGCCCTGTAAATTTTCACTTAATTCACAAAAAGAGCCTTTTTTTAAAAAAAGTTCATGAAAAAACATTATATGAAAAAAAAAAAACATATATTATGAAAAAGTCATTTTAAAATGAAGAATGATGTTAGAATCTGATTGGCATAGCATTATGTCTACAGATTAGTTTGGATAGTGTTGACATTTTCATAACGTTAAGTCTTCCTATCCATGAGCATCGGTGGCAGCAGCAAAGGGCTGCATGCTTGCATGGCAGTAATTGTGAGGATGGCGCAGGACAGGGCAGTGTTTCGTTCTGTTGTGCATAGGGGCTCGATGGGTCAGAAACGACTCGACAGCACCTAACATCAACATCCAGGAGCATGGTATATTCCTCCATTTCTGCAGATCTCTTCTGGTTTCTTTCAGTAGTGTTTTGTAGTTTTCTTTGTATAGGTCTTTTGTTTCTCTGATTAGATTTATTCTCAAGTATTTCATCTTTGGGGTGGCTATTGTAAATGGGATTGTTTTCCTGCTTTCCCTTTCAGAACTCTCTTTATAAGTGTAAAAGAATCCAACTGGTTTTTGTATGTTGAGCTTGTACCTTGTCATTTGGCCAAATCTATCAATGAGGTTCAATAATATTTTTATCGAGTCTTTGGGATTCTCTAAGTATAAGATCATATCATCTGCACATAGAGAGTTTTACTTCTTTGCCAATTTGGATGTCTTTAAGTTCCCTATCTTGCCTTGTATTTCTGGCTAAGACTTCCAGCCCAATATTTAGTAGGAGTGGTGATAAAGGGTATTCTTGTCTGCTTCCTGTTCACAAGGGAAATGGCTTCAGTTTTTCACAGTTGACAGTGATACTGACTGTTGGGTTTGTATGTATGCTCCTCATTGAGTTGAGGGATTTCCTTCTATTACTATTATGTTGAGTGTTTCTATCAGGAATGAATGTTGAATTTTGTTAAATGCCTTTTCTGTATCGATTAATATGATCATGTGATTTTTTTTTCTTTTGTTTTATCTGTGTGGTACAGTACACTGATTGTTTTTCTAATATTGAGTCATCCCTGCATACCTGGTATGAATCCTACTTGATCATGATGTATTATTTTTTTCGTATGTTGTTAGATTTGACTGGCTAGGACTTTGTTGAGAATTTTTGCACCTCAACATGAGGTGCAAAATTTTTGCACCTCATTCATGAGGGATTTTGGTCTATAATTTTGCTTTTTAGTGATGTCTTTGACTGGTTTTGGTAACAGTTATGCTTGTGTCTTTCATTGTTTTTCATCCCTTTCTATATTTTGTAATAGTTTGAGTAAAATTGGTGTCAGCTCCTCCCTGAATGTTTGATAGAATTCACCCATAAAACCATCTGGGTATATATGACCTTTTTTATTTGAAAGTTTTTAAATACCTTTTTGCTGGGTATAATGGTCTTTTTTATTGGAATTTTTTAAATGACTTGATCAATTTCTTCTCTTGTTTTAAGTCTATACATTTTCTACTTCAGTCTGTGTTAATTTAGGTAGATCGTGTATTTCTAAAAATGTATTCTCCATTTCTCCTAAATGTTCACATTTGTTGAGGTATAAATCTTCATAGTATTCTGTTATTATCCTTTTTATTTCTGTTGGTTCTGTTCTGACATCACCCACATCATTTCTTGTTCGTGTCATTTGCATCTTGTTCTCTTTTATTAGATTTGGCAATGGTTTGTCAATTTTATTCATCCTTTCAAAAAACCAAATTTCTTGTCTTATTGATTCTTTCTATTGTTTCTCTGTTTTCTATTTCACTTATTTCTGCTCTAACCTTTATTCTTTTATTCTTGGGTAGTAGGTTTACTATGAGTCGGTTCCGACTCGATGGCACCTGACAACAATAACAACAGGTTTACTTTGCTGCTCTTTTTCTAATTGGAGATGTTAGGTTAAGGTGTTGATTTGGGGTTTTCTTCTTTTTAGATGTGTGTTTATTGCTACAAATTGCCATGTAGGCACTGCTTTTGCTGTGTCCCAAGGGTTTTAGTATGTTGTGTTTTCATTTTTATTTGTACTATTACCCATAGATTTTAAACAGGTGTTACTCAATTTCTATGTATTCCATTATTTCCTTTGATCTTCCTAGTGTTGATTTCTCATTTTATAGTATTGTGATTGGAGAAGGTAGATGCTTTGTAGTGTTTTGATGTTTTTAAATGTATTGAGATTTGCTTGGTGGCCTTTTATATGGTCTATTCTGGAGAATGTTCCAAGTATACCAGAAAAGGATATATATTGTGCTGTTGTTGGGTTGAATGCTCTGTATATGTCTGAGGTCAAGTTGATTGATGTTGTTGCTGTTGTTAAGTGCCATCGAGTCAATTCTGACCCATAGCGACCCTGTATAGAGTTTCCAAGGAGCAGCTGGTGAGCTTGAACCACCGACCTTTCAGTTCAAACAACTTTGCAGTATGACGCATTAGCCTACAGTACCACATCAGGACTCCAAGTTAATTGATAGAACTGTTTAATTCTTCTGTTTCTTTGCTGAGTTTCTTTCCAGTTGTTCTGTACTTCATCGAATGTGGTTTATTCAAATATTCTACTGTTATTTTAGAGATGTCTCTTTCTTTAGTTTTATTACAGATTGATTCATGTATTTGGGGAGCATAGATATTTATCACAGTTGTGTTCTCTTGTTCCATTGACCTTTTAATCATGACATATTGTCCTTCTTTGTCTCTTATGCTGGTTTTTGCCGTAAGTCTATTTTATCAGAGTTTAATATTGCCACTCCCATTCATTTTTTATTGCCATTAGCCGGATATATTTTTCCACTTTTAAATTTTTAGCCTAATTTTGTCTTTTTGTGTAAAGTGTGGCTCTTGTAGGCAGTATATTGAAGGATCCTGTTTTCTTATCCATTCTGCTGTTCTTTGTCTCTTGGCTGGTATACTTAATCCATTGACGTTCCATGTAATTATTGATAAGTATGAATTGATTGCTTTCATTTAGCTGTGTGCTTTTTGTGATAGCCTTCATTCCATGACCTTTTCTGAATCTGGCTTGAACCTCTGGAAATTCTCTGTCAATGTATGATTGTAGCCATTTCTGTATTACCGTTAACAAAACTTTACTCGCATGGGATGACAAAGAGATTGTCCGATGATTTCCACATTCTGTTGGGTCACCTCTCTTTGTAACGGGCACAAATACGGATCTCTTCCAATCAGTAGACCGGATAGTTGTCTTCCAAATTTCTTGGCAGAGATGAGTGAGTGCCTCCTGTGC
>NW_006408867.1:450648-451942 GCF_000296735.1 Chrysochloris asiatica | reverse complement strand
TCTGGTGAGGTCCATGTGTATAATTGTCTCTAATGCTGTCTAAAGAAGGTATTTGAAATGAACAAATCATGAGTTTTGCAGAATTCTGTCATGTGAACTCCAGCATCATTTCTATCACCAGGGCCATATTTTCCAACTACTGATCCTTCCTCTCTGCTCCCAATCTTTGCATTCCAATCACCAGTAATGATCAATACATGTTTTTTGTTTTTTTGTTTTAGGCTACGATGCTCACAATTATGAGGTTTATTAGGTTGGTGAACAGGTTACAATTTAGGGTAAGAAATGCTCAGGGTACAGTTCTTCCAGTCAGGATAACCTCTACTCAGCTAAACCCACAGGCAGACCTCTCTCAGCCCAGCCAGTGTTATAAAGTTCTTTTAGGGCTGCTGATAAATGCCCACAGGACACTCCACTCTTCTACAAACCACATTCCCAAGGCATTCATCTCTAACTCTGTGTGTCAGTAAACTTAGCTTCACAATTAAGTGCCTGGAGGCATCCCACTCTACTTGCTCCATGGATGATGAGGTCCACTGCCCTGTCTCCTGCTCTGGCTCTGGTTCTGCTGTTGCTGCTCCTCTGCCATTCTTCTGCTCCTCTTCTGGTGACACAGCTTTCTGTGCCTGGATCACAGAGGGTCAACGTGCAGAGGTCTCAGGTTCCAAAGAACATTCTCCACACCTTGTTCTTTCCTCTTCTTGATGGTGGCGAGATCCTCTCTTCTGCTTCTGAGATGGTTCATTTTAAACCCATTTTAGCATTCCAAGTTTTTACAATCACAACTGTGAGCCATCATTTACAGTTGAATCATATCGTCCCATCAGCATCTTTTCCCACCTTCTCTTACCCAGATCTATGAGGAAAAAATTGTTTGGTAGGAGTTACAAAAACTATGGCTAGAAAAGCCGTATGAATCAATCACTACAGTACCAACTCAACTGGAGATGAAGTAGGTTATGAGTTGGGCAGGTAAGTAAAAGGTCAGCAGTTCAAATCTACCAGCCACCCCCTGGAAGAAAGATAAGGTTTCTGCTCCCATAACAATTTATAGCCATGGAAATACTGTACATGGTCACTCTGAGTCAGAACTGACTCCACAGAACCATCACCACCATCACCACTAATTCCATGGCAACTAATGACGACAGGCAGAATGGACGCAGATGACTAACACTCAAGGCATGACTGTGTTGATCTCTGGCTCCCTCACTTTTCTGTGTGATTTTTGGATAAATTATTCAATCTAACTGAAATTTACATTCCTCTTATACTAAACAATGACGTTAATGTT
>NW_006408867.1:440538-449353 GCF_000296735.1 Chrysochloris asiatica | reverse complement strand
GGTGACCAATGTGGTCACCAGTCAGAGCACGTATCTGCTCGTGTATTCCCATTGAGTCTTAGTCTTGGAAGGGGGTTTGCAATGAGGGGATCTGACTGCTTGCCTTAATGTCTTCTGGAAGAGCAACTTGCTTGTTCTTGTGGATCAGTACATCTTGATTGCATGTTTAAGCAATTTCAGATTGAAGAAATGATAGAATTCTTCTATTTCATCCTCACTGGCTTTAGTGGTTGGTGCGTAAATTTGAATAATGGGGGTATTAACTGATCTTCCCTGTAGGTGCATGGATATTATCCTATCACAGACAGTGTTGTATCTCATTACTGATCTGGATATGTTCTTTTTGATGATGAATGCAGCACCATGCCTCATCATAGTAAACCATATGGTTGTCAGATTTTAAATTTCAGCCATTTCAGCTCACTAATGCCTAAGATATCGATGTTTATGCATTCCATTTCATTTTTCACTATTTCCAATTTTCCTAGATTTGTACTTCGTACATTCCATGTTCCAATTATTAATGGATGTTTACAGTAATTTCTCTTCATTTTGAGTTGTGCCCCATCAGCAAATGAAGGTCCCAAGGGCTTTACTTTCACGGGCTTTACTCCATTCGCATCATCATGGTCAACTCTGAAGGGGCAGCTTTTCCCCAGTTACATTTTGAGTGCCTTCCTACCTGAGGGGCTCATTTTCTGGCACTATTTCTGACAGTGTTTCTCTGCTATTTATAAGATTTTCCATGACTAAATATTCGGAAGTAGCTCATCTCATATCTCCTTCTTCCTACTCTGTCTTCATCTGGAAGCTCATCTGAAACCTGTCCACCATGGGTGACCCTGCTGGTATTTTAAATACCTGTGGCAAAGCTTCCGAAATCACAGCGACTCACAAGCCACCACAGTATGACAAAATGACTGACGAGTGGTGGGGTCATCAGGGTGGTGTGGGAAAAAAGAAGGATTGAACCTTTCCCATCACCTATGTGAATCTGCTTTGTCAAGCCACCTTCTGTCACTAAAGATGCTCACAAAAGTTCAAGATGGCCCTGCGAAGTCTGGTCAGCTGTTCACCAGTCAGTCTCCCTCTTTCTCTGTCTCTGCTCAGCTTCACCTCCCAGCATACATTCAATCCATTTCTCTGACCTTTCCTCTGAAGTTCAGTGTTCCAGGGTTTTCTTCTGTGTCTATTTCATTTGTTCTCTTGTACATAGGATCCATGTAGTATGACTTCATAGTTCACCATACTATCAGAAGTCCTTGCCATAAGGTTTTCAATGCTAACCTTTTTTTCCACAACACCTCTGGGTGATTTTGAACCTCCAACATTTCAGTTAGCAGTTGAGACATTAACCAACTGTACCATCTAGGAATTCCAGATATAGACATTGTTTACAGGTGCCATTAAGTCAGCTCCAACTCACAGTGACCCTATGCACAACAGAACACATCACTGCCCTATCCTGCACCATCTTCACAATTGGTGTTACACTTGAGCCCATTGCTACTGCCACTGTGCCAATCCATCTCATTGGGAGTCTTCCTCTTTTTCACTGACCCTCCACTTTACCAAGCATGATGTCCTTCTCCAGGGACTAGTCCCTCCTGATAATATGTCTGACATATAAGAGATGAAATTTCATCATCCTAGTTTCTAAGCATTCTGGCTGTACTTCTCTCAAACAGATTTATCTGTTCTTCTGGAAGTCCATGGTACTTTCATTATTCTTCTCTGACACCATAACTGAAGTGTAGCAATGATTCTACAGTCTTCCTTACTCATTGCCCAATTTTCACATGCATATGCGGTTAATGAAAATACCATGGCTTGGGTCAGGTGCACTTTAGTCTTCAAACCAATATCTCTGCTCTTGAACACTTTAAAGAGGTCTTCTGCAGCAGATTTGCCTAATGTAATACTTCATTTGATTTCCTGACTGCTGCTTCCATAAGTGTTGGTTGTAGATCCAAGCAAAATGAAGTCTTTGACAACTTCAGTCTCTTTTCTATTTATCATGATGATATTTACTGGTCAAGTTTGAGGATTTTTGCCTTCTTTACATTGAAGTGCAATCCATACTAAAGATTGTGGTCTTTGGTCTCCATCAATAAATATTTTAAGTCCTATTAACTTTCAGCAAGCAAGGTCGTATCATCTGTATATTACAGGTTGTTAATGATATAGACATTCTATAATAGAACTGAATCAAATGACCTATTGTACTTGGCAAATCAGCTACAAAATACCCCTTTAAAGTGCTCAAAAGCCAAGAGCACTTACTTGAACACTAACGTGCACCTGACCTAAGCTGTAATGTTTTCAATCACCTCATATTCATGTGAAAGCTGGACAATGAATAAAGAAAACTTAAGTCCTGGTGTGGCACTGTGGGTTAATGCACCAGACTGCAAAGCTGTTTGAACTGCAAGGTCAGTGGTTCAAGCTCACCAGTTGCTCCTCAGAAACCCGTACAGGGTCGCTATGGGTCGGAACTGACTCCACGGCACTTAACAACAACAACAACTGATATATTTGAATTATGGTGTTGGTAAAGAATATGGAATATACTGTGTACTGCCAGAAGAAAGGACTCCTGATGTGGCACTGTGGGTTCATGTGTTGAACTGCAAAGTCAGTTTGAACTGTAAGATCAGCAGTTTAAACTGCTGATCACCAGCTGCTCCTTGAAAATCCCATACAGGGTCTTTATTGGTTGGAACCTACTTGAAGGCACTTAACAACAACAGCCTAAAGAAAGAATAAACCTGTCATGGAAGAAGTACAGCCAAAATGCTCCTTAGAAGCTAGTATGACAAGACTTCATCTCTAATACTTTGGTTATGTTATAAGAGGAATCAGTCCCTGAAAAAAAAAACCATCATGCTACATAAAGTGAAGGGTCAGCGAAAAAGAGGAAGACCCTCAACAAGATAGGTAGACACAGTGGAGTGTAACAATGAACTCAAACATAGAACAAACATATGAAAGTGGCACAGGACTGGGCAGTGTTTTATTTTGTTGGCCATAGAATTGCTATGAGTTGGAACTGACTTAACAACTCCTAACAACAACAGCAACAAAGACAAATTCCACGAAGAACATGAAACCAGGCTTCAGAACTAGACAGAGTTGTTAAGACTACTTTGTTCTTGTTAAGTGCCATCGAGTCAGATCCGACCCATAGCGACCCTGTATAGGGTTTCCGTGGAGCAGCTGGTGAGCTTGAACCATGGACCTTGCAGTTCAAATAGCTTTGCAGTCTGGTGCATTAACCCACAGCGCCATACCAGAACTCCTTTAGGAAGGCCATATTACAGCAGAGACCCCAATGAAGTGAGAATGTGTGACTCTCAGAAGAACAATCCAGGCAAAGGGAACAGAAATGCAAAGTTCCCAAAGGAAAGCAATGTAGCAATCAAATAGTAGCAAGTTGAACATTATGTCTGAAAATCAGGAAGCAACGGGGAGATCTTGGAGACAGCAAGGAGATGAGGGGAATGGAGGCTATATAGACTTATTGGTCACATAAATGACTGGATTTTATTCTCAAGTGTGTTGAGGATTGGAGGATTGTGAAACAAATAAGTATCTTGATTTGCTGTACATTTTTAAAATATGGCTCTAGCTGCTATGGGGAAAATAGACTTCAGAGGATTAGAGTGGAAGCCCACTCCAGTTTTGAGGCTATGACAGAACTTTAAGAGACAAATAACTGTGACTTGTACTAGGCCACTAAGTAATGGGAAATAGTTGTGAACAGATCTAGTTTGAAGATAGAGTCAGTCAATAGGATTGTGATCTATCTTCACAACTCTCCTGTGGGTTAAGTATTATCCTAAGAAACAAAAAGGGAAACCAGAGGCCAGGAATAGAGGGGCTGAGAGAGTGCAGTACATGAGGTATCCAGTTAATGGCAGCTGAGCCCACGAAGAGCAGGAAATCTGGTCTGGAAGGCTCTCCCTCAACCCCTGCCCAGGGATCTTTACATTGGATGCGCTAGACCAGCCCAGAACGTCTAACCCAAGGCTCCAAACCAGTGTTGATTCCTCGCCCCTCTCCCGTCAAGATGGCAGGCCAGATGCACCACCTAACACTTGCTGTGTATTTTTCAAATGACATTTCCCCAGTAGTGAAAACACAGCATGCCACTTTAATGCAAAATGGTGGAACAAAGCAAGCAACTCCCTGGGAGGTGTTTCAAATCCCTTCCATCCATGGAGCCACTGATGACGCTTCTTGGCAATAAGTGTTCCTTGAGCACCTTCTTGCCAGGTGTTTGTTGTGGTCTAATTGGTATAAGACAGGTGACTGTACTCCTAGCTGGTGATGGGAAGAGGGTTATAAACTAAAAGGCAGAGGGACCTATTCACCAGGGACTGCCGGGACACAGGACAAGGAGCAAAGCGTGGACTCGGGGATGAAGAAGGACTCCACTAAGAAAAAAGTCTTAAATTTGTATCCAGAAGGTGCATGGGGTTTGGAGTGGTAATGATAGGAAGTAAGAACAATGAAACAGAGGCACAATGGTGTGAAAATGTGTGGACCTGGGAGTAATCCTGCTTAGGGAGTAATCTACTGTGATATGAGCAACAGCAGCTGCAACAGAAACAACTAATACTTGGTAAGCACTCTGATAGACACTGTACTACAAGTTTATAGACATTCCCTCATTCAATCTTCACAGTACAGTGAGACAAGCATTCCCATAGTGCCAATGTGAGATATGAAGAAACTGCGACTTAAAGGCTAAAGTGACTTATCCAAGATCATACAACTAATAGAAAGCATGGGCTTTTAAAAATAAGTACTTATTAAAATATAATATGTGTATGTTGTTGTTGTTAAGTGTCATTGAGTCGGATCTGACCCATAGCGACAATCCTGGGTGTTCAGCTCAATAAATGATCACAAAGAGAGCACACCAGTAACCACCACCCCAGTCAATAAACACAAGCTGTCCCTTCTAAAAGAAGACCTGGTGGTGCAGTAGTTAAGCACCCTGCTGCTGACAGAAAGGTGGATGGTTCAAACCCAAGAGCCACACTTGGAGAAAAGACCCGCCAATCAGCTTCCAGAAAGATTACAGCCTGGGACATCCTGTGGGGGCAGTACTACACCCTCATAGAGGGACCTTATTTGAAGGTGTGTTGAAAATTGGAAGATTATGGAGGAAATTAGTGTCTTGATTTGATGTACATTTTTTTCAATATGCCTCTGGCTGCTACGGGGAGAATACATTGTAGAGGTTTAGAGTGGAAGCAGAAAGTTCAATCCAGTTTTGAGGCTATTACAGAATTTCAGATGACAGATAATGGTGGCTTGCACCAGGCAGAAAGCAATGATATTGAGAAGTGGTTGGTTTCAGTTCTATTTTGAAGCTGGAATTGACTCGAGAACACCCAGCAACAACAACCCTTCTTAAACCCCTCTGTGCTTCTCTCTGCTCCCTTCCCTCCTCTCCTCCTCCATGGTTACCACTATCGTGACTTCTGACCCCCTAGATCAGTGTTTGGAGTTGAGATGTACACCCAGGTCTTTTGGAATCCAGAAGCCAGGATTCTTGGTAGTTGGCCTTCCCCAGTCTGGCAGGGTCGGCACACCGTTACCAGAGATTTTCTCCTTGACACTATCCCACTATGTGACTAGTGGGAGGCAGCTGATGGCTTTAAACAGAATCTCTGGAAACAGAGGTGAGGAACCCCCTTCATCTAGTGCTCTGTAATAGAGATGCACTAGGCTGTGAGTCAATGAGATTTTTCAAATTCAATCTTGAAGGACATAAGATCTGATGACCAGTATGTCCTTGGAGAAAACAAATGAAGAGCCCTGAGCAGAGTCTTTAAATAGATTTAACCACGTTCTCAAAGCTAAGGGTTTCTTTTCTTTCTTTCTTTCTTATTTTCAAACATAATAAAGAGAGAACTCTTTTAGTCATTACAAAAGAATATAAACGACTCTGATTTGTTACCTGACTCCCTGACCTTTGTTTGGGTACAAACAATATTAATCATAATAAGCATGTACTTCTCTTGGATTCCTCTGAAGGCCTAAGTAACAGAAGCCCCAACCATCTCCTGCCCCTTTATCCCTAATCCCTCCATTTAGCCGCATCTTCAAAGTAGAATTCCACAGTTCAGGCTTCTGCGGACCACTGTCCTCGCTGCAAATCTTATTAGTCCCATGTTCTTTCATTGAGGACAAGGTCAACCCCTGACTTTCTCAAGCAGCTTCATCAAGGTTCTACTCTCCAGACTTGACAGTTCTAACTAGAGTAGCATTGGCTGGAAAGACTTTAATGCATTATTCCTCTCTAAAGCAATCGTTGTTGTTGTTAACTGTCTTCAAGTCGGATCCGATTCATAGCGACCCTGTATAGGGTTTCAGAGGAGTGGCTGGTGAATCTGAACTGTGGACTTTGCAGTTCAAACCGATCTTGCAGTCCAGTGCGTTATCCCACAGTGCCACACCAGGACTTCCTCTGAAGCAATGGTGGTGGTGGTTATGTGCCATGGAGTCAGCTCTAACTCATAGCTGTATAGGGTTTCCAAGGCTATAAATCTTTACAGGAGCACAAAGTCTCATCTTTCTCCTGCAGAACAGCTGGTGGTTTCAAACTGTTGACCATGAGGTTAACAGACCGACTCGTAACCACTATGCTACCAGAGCTCCTTTCTGAAGCAGTTGTTGTTGTTGTTATGTGCCGTCAAGTCGGTTCCGACCCATAGCGACCCTGTACAGGGTTTCCGAGGGTGTAGAAAGCCTCATCTTTCTCCCGCGGAGCAGCTGGTAGTTTCGAACCGCTGACCTTAAGGTTCGCAGCCCGATTTGTAACCACTACGCTACCAGAGCTCCTTAGTAGCCCTCCCCTAATAAAGCTACTGTGAGCTTAGGAAGGTACCATCTTAAGGGAGACTTGGACCAAACCACAGAGCCAATTAAATGTGGAGAAACCAGTGATGAGTGCATTTAACATCATATACAGATATGGACTATGAAGTCCCAAATGGGATTGCTATGAAGGTACAGGAGGTCCAGGCTAGGAGGCAAAGGGAACAGTGACTTTTGAGACCTAGTTTAGTGGAGAATTGGCATTTGTAAAGATGCCCAGATATGGGAAGATGGGAGCAAAGAATTCAATTTTTGAGATAGTGTGACATAGAAGAGGGAACAGAGTATGTGGGTATAGGATGTAAGCTTTGCAAGACGAAAAAAAAAAAAAAATAGGTTCCAAAGCCAGCTTCTCCATGTATTGCTGTCTTGACATAATTTACTTAATCCCTAGTGTGGCACTGTAGGTTAGTGTGTCAGATAGCAAAGCTGTTTGAACTGCAAGGTCGGTGGTTCAAGCTTACCAGCTGCTCCTTAGAAACCTTATACAGGGTCGCTATAGGTCAGAATCAACTCCACGACACTTAACAACAACTAAAAAAGAAAAAATATCTTAGTGTAAAGTGGGGCGATATCATTTTCCTTATGGGAGTCAAGTGATGATTAAAACAAAATAACATAACTTCCATGGCAAGCAGATAGTAGAGGCTAAATAGACTGATGAACGAGTGAATGAGTGGAAGGCATTTAAAATCAGACCCCTGGTGGAGGTCTGAAGCACTTTGGAAACAGAAAAGCATTTAGGAGATGAAGTCGCTATGAGGAAAAGCCCTGGTGATACAATATTAAGGTTCTGGCTGCGAACCTACCAGCTGCCTCACGGGAGCTTGATGGGGCAATTTGCTTCCGTAAAGATTTATACTCTTGAAAATCTTCTGGGGCAGTTCTATTTCTGTCCTATGGTAGAGTTGCGACAAGTCAGAATCGACTCCATGACAAGGGGTTTGAGGATCTTTGTGGGGGAGAGTTTTGTCACTATAGAATATATAGGATGTAAGGAGTCCTGGTGTGGCGCTGGGGGCTGATGCGTCAGACTGCAAAGTCATTTGAACTGCAAAGTCTGTGGTTCAAGCTTACCAGCTGCTCCTTGGAAACCCTATACAGAGTCACTATGGGTCGGAATCGACTCAACGGCACTTAACAACTTAACAACAACAAGGACTCCTGGTGTGGATCAGCACTGGACTGCTAACCACAAGGTCAGTGCTTCAAACTCACCAGCTGCTCCTTGGAAACCCTATACAGGAACACTATGAGTCAGAACCAATTCAATGGCACTTAACAACATAGGATATATTGTGGCCAACACACCACACCAAGAATCACTGGGAATGTCAGTAATATTTTATTGTTTGGTGGTGAAATTAGCACAGCAAGTTAGGTCCCTATTAGACAGTTTCTACACAAATTGTTCAGTGACATTGGTTACACTTTTCACTATGTCTCAACATTCTCTTTAATTGTGTTCTGGTTGTTCTATTTCCAGTAGTCTAGTTTCCTTGTCCCTTATCTTCTAATCTTTGTTTTGCTGTATATGTTGACTATTTGGTGATCTCACTGCTGGTCTTGAACAGTGACAGAGGTAATCATCTAGGAAGCTTGTCTCAGGGTTGAGGGCACTCTACCCAATGATACTGAAGGAGGAAGGCCAAGGTGCATTGAAGGAATTGGCAAAGAACAAGGCACCAGTAACTGATGGAATAAAAATTGAAATCTTTCAAGAAAGTGAGGCAGCACAGGAGGCTCTCACTCATCTCTGCCAAGAAATTTGGAAGACAACTGTCTGGCTGAGACTGATTGGAAGAGATCCATATTTGTGCCCATTCCAAAGAAAGGTGACCCAACAGAATGCAGAAATCATCGGACAATCTCTTTGATATCCCACGTGAGTAAAGTTTTACTAAAAGTAATACAGAAACGGCTG
>NW_006408867.1:438610-439176 GCF_000296735.1 Chrysochloris asiatica | reverse complement strand
TATACAGAGCTAGCCCAACAGTGAGTTCGTAAAAGCCAATGAACCCGGGACGTCCGGAGGTTACTTCCTTGAGCCCTCAGGGTCCTTGGCTAGCAAACCTGAGAGAGGCCATTGTGTTGGATTTTCGTCCATGACACCGGTCCTCAGCATCTCAGTACTTGCGGTCTCCTACATCTGAAATGAGAGGCCATATCAACAGTAGATTTGATGCAGCAAACACTGATAACTGAAGATCAGATGAGTTGTGGGGTGTTGGATCCACAATCAATATCCTTGGAAGCAGCAGTCAAGAAATCAAATGATGTATTTATCATGTTGGAAAAAAATCTTTATATTTGTTTTAGAGTTCCAACACCATCTCGTGAGCCCTTGTGGCCCAGTATTCCGTGTTGTTGTTGTCGGAGCTCCTCACTACACGTCTCGCTGCTCGAAATTCCTCTCGCTGCTCGAAGCTCCTCTCGCTGCTTGAAGCTCTTCTCGCTTCTTTCCAGACTGGTTTCTCCCGGACTTCATTCTTCTTGGATCAACTATCAACACTCATGGAAGCAGCAGTCAAGAAATCAAAC
>NW_006408867.1:347496-438207 GCF_000296735.1 Chrysochloris asiatica | reverse complement strand
CATTCTGCTGTGCATAAGGTCGCTATGAGTCAGTACCAAATCTATGGCACCTAACAACAACAACAACAACCTATACAATGTGACTCTACTCTACTTTCCATCTCTTTTTCCTCCAGGGCTCAGCCTGGGGCAGGAAAGGAGGCCCCTCCCCCACTTTCAACTGGGCCTGAGGTGAGATGCTCCTGCTTATGTGAGACACCCCTTCTCTGATGCCACACTGAGTCATCACTAAGCACAGTGTTCAGACCAGCACTTTACTGACACTACTATTTTCTTAGCTCTAAGTTGTGTCTCATCACTAAATAAAAAATCCAGCCTTAGAGGATGACTGATTTAGGATCACATAGGTAGTCACTTGCAAAGATGGGCCTGTTGTTTTTCTTGTTATTCAGTGCTATTAGTCCGTTCCAATTCATAGCGACCCTGTATAGGGTTTCCAAGAAGCAACTGATGAGTTTGAACTACCAACCCTTTCAGTTAGCAGTCCAGTGTTTATCCTACAGCACCATACCAAGACTCCAAGGGTGGGTGTAGGAGGCCTCTAAAGATTGATGAGAACAGTAAGACACACGAAACCACCTTATGAAGCATTGCTCAGTTCACTGAGGGGGTGGGTGATACAGAATCTGTAGGTTTTCTTCTTACAGGATCATCATTCTGAGTTCCCCAGGAAGACGTCATCAACAGTTCCTTCATCTTGAGACCCCATAGGTCTAGAAACCAGGATCTTCTATGCACATTCCAATCTGTCTTATGTGAAAATTATGTATACACATGAGTGGCCACTGGTCATTTATGATGTCCTTAAAGGTAGAGAAGGCTTGACACAGTACCTGGCACATGGTAGGTATTCAATACTGTAGTAAATGAGCTGTCTGTCCTCCAGTTGGGCTGAAGGTTAACACAGAACTTGACTGTGTTATAGCTCACTTCCGCCATCTAGTGGCCAATTCTAAGAAGCTGACCACAACCAAAAGATTAAAAAAATCCAATTAAGAAATGGGCAGGGGACAGGAACAGACAATTCAGTTCAGACATTTAGGTGGCCAACAAACATATGAAGAAATGTTCATGATCATTAGCCATTGTTGTTGTTATTAAGTACCAGTGAGTTGGTTCTTTGTAGTGACCTTGTATAGGGTTTCTGAGGAGAGGCTAGTGGGTTTGAACCAAGGACCTTGCAGTCCAGCGCATTATCCTGCAGCACCAAACCAGGACTCCATTAGAGAGCTGCAAATCAAAGCAACAATGAGATATCTTACTCCAACATTAATAGCAAAGGGCAAAAAAAAACAGAAAACAACAAATGCTGGTAAATGTGTAGAGAGACTAGACCCTCCTACATTTGCTGGTGGGACTGTAAGATGGTACAACCACTGTAGAAAACAATAAGGCACTTTCTCAAAAAGTTGGAACTAGAAATACTATATAACCCAGCAATTCCTCTGCTTGGTATATATCATCAAGAAATAAGACCTATGACATGACTAGATCCCTGCACACCCATGCTGATTGCTGCACCATTCACAATAACAAAGAGGTGGAGACAGCCTAATTATCCATCAGTAGAAGAATGGTGAAACAAACGGTCCATACACACAGTGGAATATTACGCAACATTGAAGAATACCGATGAATCTGCAAAACACCTCACAACATGGATGAACCTGGAGGACATATGCTGAGTTGAATTAGTCAGTCATAGAAGGACAAATGTGGTATGAAACCACTATTGTAAAAAGTTAAGAAAAGATTTTCTTGCTAAATGAAATATTCTATGATGGTTCCTGGAGGGTAGAAGGGAATTGTTCATGGGCTGTTTTTGTTATTAAGTGCTTGCTGTATAGTCAATTCCAACTCATAGTGACCCTGTATAGGGTTTCCAAGGAATAGCTGGTGAGTTTGAACTGCCAGTTTTCAGTTCTAACTGACCTTGCTATCCAGTGCTTATCCTACAGTGCTACACCAGGACTCCATTCCTAAACTACTGTTGTTGTAGTGCCATCAAGTTGGTTCCAACTCATAGCAACCCTGTACAAAGTTTCCAAGGAGCAGTTGTCACCAACAGAAATCAGTTATTTTCTTAACGCCTTATGGCAATGGTGGTTGTGGGCCATTGAGTCGATTCTGACCCTGTTATAGGGTTTCTGAGGCTATTAATCTTTACAAGAGCAGAAAGCCTCACTTGTCTTCTTCAGAGTGACTGGTAGATTTGAACTGCTGACCTCACAGTTAACAGCCCAACGCATAACTTACTGCACCACAAAGTCTCCTTATAACACCTCATGGCTATTGCATAATCTCAAAATATCACTATGTTCACTCATCACAACCACAATGCTGTGATGGTTATTAGTTCTGTTACTGGAACTTGTGACTTGGTGTGTTAAAAAATTAATCGTATTATATCATAGATTTGTTTTTTCATTTTGATAACTGTCTTTCAAAATATTGTGTTTCTTTTTATATGTTTCAGATGTTATTTCATGAATGTAAAAGCATTATTCTGAGTAGGGGTCTTTAGACTGCACACTGCTGAAGGAGCCCATAGCACTAAAAGATTTAAAACTCTAAACAAGAAAGATGAGGATTTTCATCAGCCCAGGTACTGTAACATCCTGGGTACTGAGGGACGCCTGCCCTGGAGGGGGCGGGGGGGACAGATACAGAACAGGCTGCCTGCCATTAATGATACCAAGCCCCTCAACTGTCTGTCCCAGGCAGACCCTTCAGCTGTGGAACCAGACATGACATCTGATTTTTTACATTCTCTATGCTGAGGTCCTAAAACCCATACCATTAAATTCTAAGATGAATTTTAAATGTCTAAATAAATACATATCCTTCATCCCTGAGCCAACTCCCTTACTCCATTCAGAGCCTCAGCCCTGGATAGGGGTCAGGATTGAGGGATGTAAGGCCCAGAAATGGGAAGGTCTCAGGCACTGGAGGCTCATAGCCAAGAGTGGGTTACAGCACTGGTACAGATTGGGCATGTCAGTAGAGCATAACTCTTGGTAAAAAATGTGAAAGTCTTTTAATCAAATCTACGTCAAAACATCCTGTGTTGGATTTGCAAAACCCCCTGAGGGCTCTAGCAGGTTACTGCGAAACCTGGCTTAGAAATTCTTCCTCGGGTCAGTTGGTCTTATCTAGTAGCCCTTAACTATGGAGAAAAAGGCCTTCCAGGAACTCAGCCTTCCCCCACCACCTCCCTACAGTCCGATCAGCACACACAGAGCGCATAACACCATCACCATTCACAATACATATACCCAGGCATCAGCATTACATCTCTACCTACCAAGACAGAAAAAAAAAAAAATGAACCCAGAGCTGTCAAGTCGGTTCAGTTCAGAGTGACCTGACAAGATAGAATATAACTGCCCCACAGGGTTTCTGAGGCTAAATCTTTACAGAAGGAGACAGCCTCATCTTTCTCCTATGGAAAGTCTGGTGGGTTCAAATTGCCAAAATTGCAGTTAACAACCCAACAGTTACTCCAATGTACCACCAGCCCCCTTGCTTCTGGTCTTTGGTCATTAGCGTCTAATGCATCAAATTTGGTCTTGAGATAGTCTCTAAAGTCAGATGGGATATGTTCAAGATCATATTTAGGTTCTCATGAACCAAAATTTTCTTCCACTCTAGTCTGAATTGTATGCAAGCAATTTATGGTCTGTTTCATTATCAGCCCCTGGCCTTGACTGATATTGAGCTTCTATACTGCCTTTTCCCACAAATGTAGTCAATTTGATTTCTGTACTTTCCGTCTGGTGAGGTCCAGGTGTCTAGTTGCCATTTATGTTACTTAGAAAAGATATTTGCAATGAATGAGGTGTTGATCTTGCAAATTTTTATCATCTGATCTCCAGCATAATCTCTCTCACCAGGTCCATATTTTCCAACTACCAATCTTCTTTGCTCCCAGCTTTTATATTCTAGTCACCGATGATTATCAATGCACCTAGATTGCATGTTTGATCAATTTCAGACTGAAGAAGTTGGTAGAGTTCTTCAATTTCATCGTCACTGACTTCAGTGATTGATGCATAAATTTGAATAATAGTGATATTAACTGGTCTTCCTGGTGGTGGTGGTTGTGGTTATGTGCCATGGCGTCAGTTTTAACTCAGAGCGATTCTGTATAGGATTTCTGAAGCTATAAATCATTAAGAAGCCGAAAGCCTCATCTTTCTCCCACAGAATGGCTGGTAGACTTGAAGTGCTGAGCTTACAATTAGCAGCCCAACTCATAACCCAGTATGCTACCAGAACTCCTTGGTCTTCCCTGTAGGCATATGGATATTATCCTATCACAGGCAATATTATACTTCGAGATGTTGAAATGCTCTTTTTGATGATGAATGAGATACTATTCCTCTTCAATTTGTCATTCCAGGCTTAGTAAACTATGATTGTCTGATTCAAAATGGCCAATACCTGTTCATTTCACATGGCACTGTAGATCTGCACTGGACTATGAACCACAACATCAGCAGTTCAAACTCACCAGCTGCTCCACAGAAAACCCTATACAGGGTCATTAATAGTTGGAACAAACTCATTGGCACTTAACAATAACAACAATGCCTACATTATCCATCTTTCTGTGTTCCATTTCATTTTTTATATCTTCCATTCATACTTCATAGTTTCCATGCTATAATTATTAATGTATATTTGCAGCTGTGTCTCATTTTGAGTTGTGCCCCATCAGCAAATGAAGGTCCCAAAAACTTGCCTTTATTCACATCCTTATGGTCAACTCTACTTTGAGGAGGCAGCTCTTTTCCAGTCATATTTTAAGTGCCTTCCAAACTGAAGGGGTTCATCTTCCAGCATTATATCTGACAATATTCTGCTACTATGCATAAGGTTTTCAATAGCTAACCTTTCTGAAGTGGTCCACCTCTCCCTCTTCCTAGTTTTTCATTTAGGTCTTTTTAACTCCTGAGCTAATTATGCAAACAGGCTGCCTCCCTCTTTTAGCTAACCCAGCCCACACTGAAATCACTGAGTAGAAAGTAGATTCTGTTACAGATCTCAGTTGTAGTGACATGACACCAACTAACCAGATGTAATTTTTGTGTGTAGTTCCAGGTGTACATTATTTTTAAAGAAAATAAAACCAGTTAAACGCAAGTTGTCCAGACAAACTCAAATCTTCCTGTCATGTTTGATATTTTAAATTAAAGTTATTTTTATATGCTTAGCATTGATTTCATTAAAAATGCTACCTATTATTTTGCTCTTTCAAAAAGCAAAATTAAGGAGCCCTGGTAGGATAGTGATTTATGCACTGGGCTGCTAACAGCAAGGTCAGCAGTTCAACTCCACCAGCTGGTCTGCGCAAGAAAAATGAGTCTTGCTGCCCCTATAAAGATTTATAGGGTCACTAGGAGTCCTGGAGTGGCGCTGTGGGCTAATGCACTAGACTGCAAAGCCATTTGAACTGTAAGGTTGGTGGCTCAAGCTCACCAGCTGCTTCTCAGAAACCCTATACAGGGTTGTTATGGGTCGGAACCAACTTGACAGCGCTTAACATCAACATGAGTCATAATCGGGTTGATGATAATATGTTGTAGCAAGACAAAATAAAAAGCACTGAAAAGCAGAAATGTATCTGTGGTGGTTGTGGTGGTAGTGAGCCGTCAAGTCAGTTTTGACTCATAGTGACCTTGTAGAGGTTTCTGAGGCAGCAAATCTTTATGGGAATAGAAAGCCTCATCTTTCTCCCTTGGAGCGGCTGATAGCTTCATACTGCTGATCTTTCAGTTAGCAGCCCAACATATAACCACTATGGTAGCAATGTTAGAAAAAAACAAGTCAGTCCTATTCTATGCTTAAGTATTAATACTCTCATTTTTCTAACCTTATTTCTCAAAGTCCATAGTAACCAAAAGAAGTTTAATGACATGGACTCTGTTATGTCTTGCCATATTTTTTTACAAAGCAAGAATATTTGTAAAAATGAAGTGGTTGATACACATCTGTTATCTAGGACAATAGATTTTAACAAAGTGTTCCATTCTCTCTCTGCGTGCTCCTTCATTTCACCAACCAAGTGTCATTACCCAGGTCCTTTTCCCAGTAGCTGCCAGAAAAAAAATCAACCCAGAGAGACCCATCCCATCCCCATTTTTGCTGGTCCAGGCTTTGTCTGTATCCAGGAAGTCATTCAGGGAGAAACTTATTTTTAGCTTTAATCTATCCCCCTGGAGTAAAACCTCGACCAAGATGATTTGTCTCTAAGCCCCAGTTTCCTTATCAGTGAAATGAGGGGCTTGAACATAAATGATTTCAAAGAATATCCTGACAAATCTCAAGGAGAGGATGGGATGAGTCCATCTCTAACGCCCCCAACTCCAGCCAGCTTTAAACACCACAGTGTTTTCTACATTGAGGCTCCAGGAACGGTTCACAAAGAGCTCTATGATGAAAACATGCTTGAAATCCACTGGACTAGAAGGCAGATAGACGTCCACCCTGTATTAGAGAGAGTACGAGGTTAGGGTTTCTCAGCACCCCACCTCAACAGGGTCACTGGATCAGGCAGCCAAATGAACACTCGAGGTGCCGTGGGTAGATGGTTCATTCCTTGATTCAGCAAAAGAGGTCAGCACAGGGGAAGTGGGTCTCAGGTAGTCTCTTGCCTCTCTGCCCTCTCTAGCTCTCAGTGCTCTCCAGGGCTCTCTTCCCTTCATCTCTGTATGCCCCATTCTCCCTCCTGTGTCTGCCCATTCTCTCTTGTGTCTCTCTCTTCTCCCTCCCCCTCACATGGGGGAAATTCCTTAAGTACTACTACAGAATAGAGAAGGCATCTTGCCAAATATGACCCACAGGTTATATAACAGTGTGACATCATTCTGATATGGTGGTGCACATAGCAATGACTTAGCATTCTCTGGTTTCCTTGGGAAGCTCCCCCTCCCCCTGTCTGGAAGGAGAGGGTCCCTGATAAGTTATAGCCACTCCCTGGGTATCACCACCTTCTGGCCCAATACACCCTTTCCCAGGGTGCATTCTCAGGCCTCTGGGCATTCCTGGGGTCTGACACCAGAGAACAGTGCCTCAAAACAACAGCCTCAAAGCAGGGGAGAGCTCAAAGTAGCACACAGGACATTACTGGGGGAGTTGAAATATCCAGTCCTAAGTTTTAATAAAGTACATGATTAATTACACTAGGAGCCCAGTTTCTAACCTGCCTATACATCTGAGTTACCTGTACAGTTTGTTTTAAAAAGATTTCCTCTCTAGATCTCTGGAACCCATATAGCAGGGAATGGATCAGGCATGTTTTTAACACACTTCCCAGTGATCATAGTGAAACAAAGTGGCCAATTACATTTGTCTCCAGCTGAGAGCACTGCTGTGGGAATTACTAGTCCGCTGTTGAGAAATCAAGAGGTCAGCTCCCATCTGAAGACTTTTAACAGAGATTTTCCATTAGACTTCTAGGTTCATTCTGACAACTATTAGAAGTCATTTGTTATTGTTAAGAGACATCAAGTTGGTTCCAACTCATAGCAACCCTGTATAGATTTTCCAAGGAGCGGCTGGTGGGTTTGAACTGCTAACCTTGTGGCTAGCAGTCCAATGCTTATCCTACAGCACCATACAGGATTCCATTAAAAGCCTTAGTAGTCAAAATTTGACATTACATTTCCAGATTACAAGTGTCTGATTTAGAGACAATTTCTACCTGCCCTTTAGTGTTATGTAAAATTGCGCTGTTTTGAAGAAACTGAACCAACCCCACTTGCAACAAATTCATCACAATCACCTTCACTTGCTGCACATGTAGCTTTGAAATCACTGAGAAGGCTTTGACCTTTCATTGACCTGAAGTAAGGCTAAATAAGAAACATATGCACCTGTCTGAACTCACCTACAAATTCCACTTAAAGACTCAAGACAGTAAGGAATCGCAAACAAGCCCAAGGTAAGCCTCCTGTTGAGACCTTAATTCTACCACTAGATGGCAGACTTACATCAAATAACTCAAACTTCCTAACTAATGCTTTGGAATTAAAACCAAAAAGCCAAGCCCACTGTCTTGGTTGATTTCAACTATTAACCATTTACAGGTTTTCAGAGACTGTAAATCTTTACTGGAGCAGAAAGTGTCTTCTTTCACAGAGCAGATGGTGGGTTTGAACCGCTGATCTTGCACTTAGCAGTTCAGTGCTTATTGTACAGCTCAGTTTTGGGGTTAAATAAGGCTTTCTGATTGGTAAATATGGAGTATAATCACATTCCCTACAAGCCTTGCAGGAATATTTAAGAATGAAAAGGAAGCAATGTAAAAGTGTGTTAAAGGCTTGAAAAGCCCTTATTGACTATTACAATGAAAGGTGGAAATTTCAGAAACAGCACTGTCTTTACAGGAGCAGAATGTTCTCATTTTTCTCACGCAGAGCGGCTGAGGGATTTGAACTACTAACCAAGCAATTAGCAGCCCAACCCATAACTCACTACACTACCAGGGCTCCTAATTACCGAATGGGAGTAAGGGATGGGAAAATAGGAAATTGTGCCTTACACTAACTCATTTTCATGAAATAAAATCCGTTTTATTTATAAAACTGAGAATTTGGACTAAATCCAGTGGTGCCTAGGATGTGTTAGAGAGAAAAGGGCAGGAGGCGCAGTGCAGGTTTGTGGAGTTTTGATTATGTCCTAGTCTAGGGATGGCCAGCATGACCTCTGGTCAATGATGCATGTCATGAAGGCATTTTAAGCTGAAAAGCTCAGGATTCTCACAAGATAATTACAGTTGATGATGTCTCCAAGATTGCTCTTTCTTACTGCTATGTAGTTGTTGTTGTTAGGTGCCATCAAGTTAGTACTGACTCACAGGGACCTTATGTACAACAGAACGAAACACTGCCTGGTCCTGTGTCAACCTCACAATCGCTTGAGCCCATTGCTGTTGCCCCATGTGCAGGTGCATCTCATTGAGGGTCAACCCTCTTTCTCCAGCCCTCTACTTTACCAAACATAGCCTTCTCCAGGGACTGGTCCCGCCTGATAATATGTCTGAAATATGAGAAATGAAGTCTGGCCATCCTGGCTTCCAGGGAGCACTCTGGCTGTACTTCTTTCAACACAGATTGGTTTGTTCTTTTGGCAGTTCATGGTACTTTTAATATTTCCCTCCAACACCATAACTCAAATGTATCAATTCCATGATCTTGTTTTTTCATTGTCTAACTTTCACATGCGTATGGTGTTACTAAAAATACCATGGCTTGGGTCAGGCGCACCTTAGTCTTCAAGCTGAAATCTTTGTTCTTCAACTCTTTAAAGAGGCCTTATGCAGTAGATTTGCCTGATGCAATATGTTGTTTGATTTTAAAAAACAACCATAATAAATATCTATGCTCCCCAAATACATAAATCAATCTCTAATAAAACTGCTGTTTTTGAGTGTTGATGGTTAATCCAAGCAAAATGAATGGATAAACCATGAAAACCTATCGTTCAGTGAAATAAGTCACACAAAAAGGATAAATATTGCATGACCTCATTTATATGAAACAGCAAAAGGCAAATGTGTAAAGACTAAAGTGGTTACTGGGGACGAAAGAGCAGAAAAGTGAGAATTTCTGATTTGTGTTTCTTTATGAAGATGGGATATTTGGCCATAATTATGGGTAGTGGTTGAACTTGATTGATGTAATTATTATAATATACACCTGAAAAACATTTAGTTGACAAATGTTACATGGTTTTACAGCAATAAAAAAAATTTTTTTAAATACACTTGGGTTTAGTCCTATCTCAAATTGTGCTTAGTTGAAGAATGGGGGGTGGGGGTGAGGGACGGTAAGGTAGAATCCAGGCTAAATGTTAAGTGACGTGGCATAGGTCTCAACACCCTGCATAGGATTTCTGAGGAGCAGCTAGTGAGCCTGAACCGCTGACTTTGTGGTTCAAACCCAGTTTGCTGTCGAGCACATTAACTCACAGCACCACACTAGGGTTTAGTCCTAGCTCAACTTGTGTTGTTGCAGAACACGGTGGGGGGAGGGGGGAGGGGGAGTAGAATCCCCACTAGTTTCCCTCTTTCTGGTGAAAGGGGATAGGGGCAGTAGATGACAGGATTTCAACTAAATTGTGAATAACTGGTAACAGGATTGTGATCGTCACAACTGTAATTGTGGATGTGTAACTAAAAGGAGGGAGTAGGTAATCTCTCAATCAAGAACAGATGATCCCAGGACCATCAAGAAAGAACATGCGCAGAGAGCATCAGATCCCTACCTAGAAAAGCGTTGACAGAAGAAAGACGTGGATGTGTGCCTGCAGGTAGGAGACTGGCTGGCTAAATGTGCCCTTGGAACATTTTAATGAATATACTTTTTTTGGTTTTATTAAGTGTACATCAAACATTTTGCCTTTGCGAAATATAAGATGTAAATGGGGCGCCACAGGGAGGAAGTAGGATGAATGTTGTTGCACGGAGGGGATTGTAATCATTGAGATGAAACCAGGTGTATGTATGGTTTACTGAATGTAGAGCTGATGAGCGTGTCTGTAAACCTTCCCTCAATTCACAATAGAAAGTTTTTTTTATAATTTATAAACTGTCCTGACCAGAGAATTGTATCCAGAACATTTCTGGTCCTGAAATGTAACCTGTTAACTCCCTTGTAAACCCTCTGTGAGGGTGCTGAGTTCTGTGTAACCAATGCAATGAATGATGGAGCCCAGCGGAACAGTAGCTAGGAAGGTTCAAAGAAGCTCACTGGCCTGCACCACTGTCCTTATTACAACAAAGGGAGGGAAGAGACCAGAGGTGGCCCATGTGGGCTAGGTGGCAGCAGAGAGGGAACCATGACAGGAAGGCAGTGCCATGTTTGTCCAGCTCCACTGTGCAACACCAGGCATGTCATCTGCCACATGATAGTAACTCTTGTTATCAGCAGAGGCAGCTAATCTAACCATTGCTGTCTACTTGAGTCTGACTCAAGGGAACCCCAGAGGATTTTTAATGGCTGATTTTCTTTCTGGAAAACAGACTGCCAGGCCTCCCTAGGGATCAGTCAAGCGCATTAAGCGTTTGCACTCCCAGGATCTCTTCTGGGATCTAGGATGCTACACACATACAAAGCACAAGTCATGCCTTTACAAATCCCGAATGGGAAGTGACCTAGTTCCCAGAAATCATGCCCTAGGCTTTCAATTTAATAAGGAGAAATTGTAATCTTCTCAGTACTTGAGCCCAGCTGAGATCTGGGTACCCCCTACCTGCACCTCAGGACCATGATGCTTAATTAACAGCAGCGGGTTATCTAAACGTTATCTACTTCGCAAATGCAGGGCACACCACCTTTCCCTAGCCACTCCACTCAGTCAAGCACCCTCCAGTCTGCTCCTGAACAAGCATGACAAAGAAGGCAAAGTGGCAGAAGAGTTGGATCTTTTCTGTTCAGTTTTTATTTACAGGAAAGTACATAGAGGTGGTCAATTTTAAGCTAACATTAAATGCAAGAGCAGTAGGAAAAAAAAGGGATGGGGTATAGAGCAAGCATCTTAAAAGGGGGGGAAATGTATTCACCCTGTTCCTGAGGCAGGATTGGCAAGGCACCAACTGCCTCTAAGAGCAACAAAAAAGTTGGTCTTTAATACCAGTCACCTGGAACCAAGGAAAGTAGAAGGCCCAGAGCAGCAAGATTAAAGGGAACGCTGAGCTCTCTCCATTCATCCCAAACTGCTACCTCCCATTTTATCGGAGGGCAAGAATGTCTCCCCACTCCACCCTGAGGACAGAGAACTCATTATTTCCCAGAAGCACCGTTCTGTAACTCAAAACCTATCTATGTTTTCAAACAAACTCGAACAGTTGCCGTCAATCAGTGACTCCAGGTATGAAAGAACTGGCTCCTAGGTTTTTCAGTGGCTGAGCTCACCGGACCTTTCTTTGTGAGAGGCCTCTGGATGGACTCAAACTGCCAATCTTTCTGTTAGCAGCCGAATGCTTACTTTGTGCCACCCAATCTGTTAGTTTTCACCAACACTAGCCCAGTTCCTTGTCACTGGAATCATTGACAGGCATGTGGGTAACTTAGAGCATGGAAAACAAGAGACTTGTTCATAACCCTGACCATTATCAAGTCAAGCTTGCTAATCAAGGACCACTGCACTAGGACAGCCAACTGAGCTCTAGCCTCTCCCGCCTCTAACCAGAGAAGCACACACAGGTCTCCAGTCTGACCTAGCGGTCTAGAGAGACTGCCAACCCTCCTGGGCAAGGAGACAAATATCCACCCCCAAGTCCAAGAGAGACAGGACGCCAATGTCCATACGATCACTCAGAAGCAAAGACCAGATTTTGATTACAGGGGCCGATTCGTTAATTCTGACCAAAGTAGAAGTAGAGACCTTTCCAGACTTGGAAACCCTGCTACCCTCTGGCATTCTGTCGAGATCCTATGCCTATCTATTCAACACGTGCATCCTTAAACACTCATACTGACCTCAGGCTGCTCGGATCATAAGGTCCACTAAGTGAAGTGTGAGGAGAGGCCTCTCAGGACCACCCAGACGCTTTTATCCTCAGGCTGGTCCATGGGCAATGCCTGGGCAGGGAGTGATTAGCAAGCACCATTGGGTGGATTTGAAGCCAAGAGACTCCTGTGCACAGATGATCAACATGACTCCCACCCATCTGTGTTCCCTCCTTGAACAGTTAAGAATATCTAAAGATGAATGTGCAGTTTCTAGTTTCATAATTCTGATGCTTCAGTGGAATCTGAAATCCAGTGGTTAGGATACTAGTGAAGAAAGGTCAGGATTTCTCATGTAGAAAATTCAAGTTCAGATACTCAGTTGACTGAATGCTGGGGTAGAGCCTCCCTCTCTCCATTCCCCCAGCAAGTATGTCACAGAACTGGGAAAGCTGGTCACTGCCCTTCCCAGTGCCCTAAGTCAAACCACAAAGGTGTGGTGACCGGTCTACAAGGGAAGCCCTCAAGCTGTTTCCAAGCTAGGAGCAGCCTACTTAGAGATGCTGAAGGCTTGGTCCCAACACCATGTAGAAGAGGAAACAGCTACATAAGTAAAGGCTTGGAGAAGAATCCATCTTACAAGGCAGTGGGATAGACAGCCAAGGCACTAAATGGTTTGGCACCTGGGATCTTCAAGTAAAGTTGAGCACTACCCACAGAAAAGCCAAGGCTTTCACAAAGACAGGCCCCATCAAGCCAGTAACCCCGAGACCTCAGGATCCTCACTCAGGCCTGCCATCTACCCTTTGTCTCGGAACTCTATGAGGCATGACTACAGAGATTATTAATAAAGTCTCATCTTTAAATACTCGCTCTAGAACTTATCCATCCCAGTGAGTGAGCACCTTAGGAGCCTTCATTACTCCAACCAGGCTGTTGCTACCATCGGGAGCTCCAACCAGAGCCTGCAGCAGAGTTTCCTGAATGTCCTGGGTGGACAAGCTCTGTTGAGGGCAAGGTGTGACTTCCTGACACTGCAAAACAGTTAAGAGTCAAACTGAGACCAGAAAAGGGGCATCAAATGGAATGGTGCTGAATGTGGGAAACGGTGTCCGTGATAGGACAATACTAGAGCCAGACTTACGGGTATGACTCAATCGCACTCTGGAAGTAATCCAAGGGGGGAGGGGCCCCATGATGTCTTAGGCAATGGCAGCCACAATGCACTAGGATGGACAGGGCTCAAATGGAGAGGCTCTGGCTTTTCTGCAGTAAAAAAGGAGGCTGTGACCTCATAGTCACACCTCATCAGGTGAGCTCAGATCATCCCACTTCCATCAGTCCTTCCACCAAGAGTAACTCAGGAATCTGTCCTTGTTCCGGAGGCTTCTACCAGGAAAGCTGGCATTCTCCTACCCCAATGTTTTCCAGCTAAAACCCCCACTTCTTTATCTCTGACTTACTGAGGCTCTTCCTAGCCCGAAGGCTGGGATCTGCAGCTGCTGCCCTCACTCAGCAGTGATGTAAAGGACAGCACCATTCGGGCTGTGACAATGTGAGCAAACCTTCCTATCTCACTGAAAACCCCCAGGTCTCGGAGGGCAGAGCTTTCCTGGGAAGGATGACCAGACTCCAAGGGAATGCATGTATTATTCAGCAAGATGGGAAACACCACAAGGCATCGGATCTGTTCTTTTCTTGGCCGGCAGAAGGAACCAAAGCTCCCACTCCAAACCCACAGCCATCAGATCATGAATCATGGTGACCCTGTTGGACTCAGCAGAACTGCCCCATAGGGTCCCCAAGGCTGTCATCTTTATGGAAAAAGACTGCCAGATTTTTCTTCCACTGAGTGGCTGGTGTATTCAAACCAAGTGCTTAGTCACTTCTCTGCCAGGGGTCCTTTTAGTCACTACAGTGGGCACAATTCTATTGCCTCCTTCCCTGTTTCTATTAGGCATGATCTCAAAAAATCCCTGCAGGGAATGAAGCAGAGGCAACTCCAGCTGCCTTGGAGAGCTTGATATTTGGTAAAGTAAAAGAAGGAGTCACTTAGCCATCCAAGCTGCCAGAGGGTGGGTAGGGCAAGAAGAAAATGCACAAGACTTGTTCTCCTCAGTGGACCTCTTCCCTGAGTTTGGTTTTTGAGTTGAGACAGGCCTCATTTCAACTCAAAAGAGACATATTCTGTCTCATGGTCACATCATTGAGGGCGAGCTCAATGAGTGGTAGCTGACAGGGAGGCAAGCCAGGATTTGAAATCCCCGAGTTGCACAGGGGGCTCAGACCCATGACAGTGACCCTACCTGGACTGCCACGGGTAATTCCACTACCCTGCTGAACTCCAGCTCCACACCCACAACACACCCTCCTGCAAAATACTTACAGCAAGCAGTTTTACATTATTTGTACACTTACACAAAAATAGATCCTTTTTTATATATAATATATATATGTATTTATAACTGGTTACACATTGGATTCATAACTAGGCATTACCAGTAGTAGTTGGCACAGTTTGTCATTTAAGCTTGGGGTCAAGTTCTGTTTCATTTTGTCATTCCAAAGTACAAAAGGGAAGGAAGAAGAAAAAAAAAAGAAAAGAAAAACAAGGCATTTTATCCCCATGGTATTTTCTTAAATACAGTAATGTCGTAAGTAATATGTACAGTTCCTCCTGACCCCTCCTCCCTCCCGTCCCCTTGATGGGGGGCTAGGGGGCTGAAGAAGGCGGGGGTCAATGCGGCCGGCTGCTGGACTCTGACGCCTGCCTCTTGCGTGAAGGCGTATAGCCGTTGAGATAGCCGTTGGTTTGCCGTTTGGAGAGCCCGCCATTCAGGATATCCTGGATGTGTTGCACAATGAGGTTGATGGCCACTGTGGGACAGAGAGCAGCACAGTGTTAGGAATCCGGGAGGCAGGGGCTGTGGGCAGGCAGGGCTATGTGCTTGGCTGGAATTGCACACAGAGCAAGAGACCCAGATTCTCCCAGGTAACTGACTGCACCACTTATTAGCTTAGCCCTGGGCGAGTCATTCAGTCTCCCAGCACCCCTAGCATGGCTGATACTGCCTCCCACACATAGAGTTTTAAGGAATAGTGAGAAAACTGCCTAGAAAAATGCTAAGTACGTAATGAGTGGGCTCCTGATCAGGTGGTCAGTCACCAAGGGATAAAGCAAAATGCTTAAGACTAGATGAAAATCATTGTTCTGACATCAGAGAAGACCTTTCCACTGAAGAACCTGACAGCTTCCAATTCCTAGAGACCTGGTGACATACCATAAATGCCTGGCAGCTAAGGGAAAGGTTGGCATTCTAAATGCCCACCGAGAGGCCCGGTGGGATAAAGAGCTCTCTGATCTGCTTCATTAAAAGAGCATGGTGTAGAAAACCCTATGGGGGCAGTTCTACACTGTCCTGTGAGTTACTGTAAGTCTAATCACTGGACAGGACGTACCAACACTCTAAGAAAAGAGCTGACCCCACAGAAGATCCTCTCCTACAAAGCAAATACCTTGTTACACAGCTTAACCAAGTGACACAAGTTAACACAACACCAATTACAGAACAAACTGATGTCAAATGTCTCCTGTTGTGATGTATGGGAGAAGATCATAACGCAGTATCTTTTAGTCAAACCCAAACTGAGCATCAGTCTATAAAACAACACATCAGTACTCTTTAAATAAAAAAGACCAGTAAAACAAGAAAGGCTAAGGAACTTTTCCAGGTGAAGGAAGACTGAAGGGACATCATAACTAAATGCAGTGTGGAATCTATGGTTAAAGCCAGGTTGGGAGAAGTTGCTATAAAGAATAGCACTGAGGACATCTGAAAAATGCAAAATTTAAACATGGAGAGTGTATTTGTCAAATTGGTTTCGACACATAGCAACCCTATACAAGAGATAATAATATCAATGTTAGGCAGCCTAGATTTGATTATACTGTGATTATGAATGAGAATACCTGGTTTTTAAGAAATATACTCTTATTGATATGTCTGTGACTTACTGCCCTCCAATGTTGTTGTTATTAAATACTGTGAAGTCAGTTCCAACTCATAGTAACCTGACACAGGATTTCCAAGGCTGTAAATCTTTACAGGAGCAGAAAGCCTCATCTTTCTCCTGCAGAACGGCTGGTAGTTTCCAACTGCCAACCTTGAGGTTAGCAGCCCAATTGGTAATCACTACGCTACCAGAGCTCCAATGGTTCAGGACAAAATAATAAGATTTTTAATGGAGGAAAAATGAAAGTTTTAAATTGAATGAAAAGACAGGGTCTTATTTTACAGATGCACTCTAACCTACTAGGCCTAATCCAGACTTAGGTGTACTTCTTAGATAAGCTAAAACATGTGCCTAACTAGAACAGTGACCTTTATGAAGGGCTGCCTTAACTGGCTGAGTGCCTGAAGGGTACTAACTGAAAGGCTGGTGGTTCAAGCCCACCCAGAGGCACCTTGGAAGCAAAGTCTGACAATCTACTTCTGAAAAGTCAGTCACTGAAAACCCTATAGAACACAGTCCTACTTTGGCACACATGGGGTAACTATGATTCAGAATCCATTCAATGGTAACTGGTTACACTTGCTAGTGGGTCATTATTAAGAAGGGAATCTGCTTTTGCTAAAAGATGGCTTCAGAGGAAAGGTAGATGAAAGTATATTTCTGGCAGAGAAGCCCAAATTCATGTTTGCCCTGTGCATAAACAAGTACATGATAACCAGTCTTTTTCCAGCTAGGTGACAACAGCCTCCTAATTACACCAAGACTTCATTGGTCCCACACATCTTGCCTCAAATATGGCTGACAAAGGGGTAGAAGCCACACCCCCATCCCAGGATAACACACCCCTTCAGACTTACCTAGGTTATCTGCACCTCTAGGAATAATCACATCAGCATATTGTTTTGTCTGTGGAGAAAGATGTTTACAACATATTAGCAGAGGAGTTAGCAGAAAACTGGCCCACGCCCCTCACATGGGGAAGGGGCTAGTCTGCCTACTAATGTCCCCAGAGGGCAATGGCAGTGACTTAAGGCTTACACAGTCTACAACTTCATGGTGATGTAATGTAGAAATTAAGGGAACCCAATCAAATGCTCTATAGTAGAAATGTGGATGTGAGGCAGGGTGAGAAACCACATGAAAAATGGTAGATTTACTGAATAATAAAATTTTATGTGTCTGAGGAAAAGTAGTCCAGACAAGAGTGATTAATTCAAATCCAACTTATACTTCAACGTATGACGGATTTTTATCCACTTTATCTAAATTACCAGAAATGAGTTCTCCTTGAGTTATTTTAATATGCTTAAACATATTAACTAACACTTGTTGTTATTATGTGCTGTGAGTCCATTCCGACTCAGCATCCCTGTGCAGGCTTTCTGAGGCTGTAAATCTTTACAGGAGCAGAAAGCCTCATCTTTCTACTGTGGAACAGCTTAGTATATGTTTAATTTACAACCTGCAGAGAGAAGATAGTTTTTGATACCAAATATTCAACTGCTTCTCCTTCACTAGGAAAAATGTGAATTAGAAAAAGACCAAACTTAAAATGGTACCTTTTATGTTATATATCTTTTACCACAATAATTGAGGAGGAGGGTGTGTGGGGGGGGGGGGTGCACAGTTCATCTTGGAATTTCTACACACACAATCTGAAAGGTGATACTATTCATTCATAACAGAAGGGTAAAATCCAGAAAAATAATTCCTGTGATGATTCGTTTCATTGGTTTTGTTATTACCCTATTTTAAAAAAAGGTTAAGGGCACAGAAGTTAAAAACATTCCTTTTAAAATGCCCTGGTATCTCGGGGACCATTCAACAAGTACCTGTGTCCTGGTGTGTGCAGCAAACACACACTCAAGCACATGGACAGCCTTAGTCTGTGCTGCTTCCAGGCCAGAACCTGTTGAAATCTAATTCTGTCAGGCCCACACATAACTTGAACTCAACCAGACAGCGTGTGAGGCACAAGTCAGGGTTTACAAGGAAATGAGGTGGTGCTTCCTCAGCTCACAGCAACTGGGCAGTGAGAGACGTTACAAACACAACCTAGAATTTAGCTTCATTATGATTACGTTAAACAGCAGAGAAGTGGAATTTAATCATAATTTATGCTGAATACTAAGTTTACTTTGTATTTTTATTACATTTAAAATAGCAGGAGTCCTCAGATAGGTATACAGACAGAATTTCAGGCTCCTCAGCTGAGCCTCTAGAAACTTAATCTGCCTCCTCTCTTCCTCCACCAGAAACATAAGATTGTCACTCAATCCCCTCCAGGGTTACTCAGTCTGATGCAGAAAGTCTACCTGTCCCTTGCCTGAAACAAAAGTCAAGTCTAGTTAAAAGCAAAACCTACTAAAAGGTTGAAAGAAACAAAGACATGTAGGAACACAGTTTTTCAGGAGAGAAAAAGGGAAATTATTAGGGCAAACAGAAAGTCCCATTCTCAGCCTCACTCTAAACCTAGTCTTGATGCCTTCCAATTTCAGAGATTCCAAGAGACGATACCCAAGACCAGGTTAAGTCTCAATTTCTCTTTCTTGATCATGACTCTTGATTATGAATCACTAGGGAAGTTCAGTCTGGAGAAGACATGATGACAGAAGTGTAGCATTCTCATGAGTTAAATACACCTCTTTCCCAAACTACACTATAGCCCCCTCCCCGCATGTTCCTGTCACAACCCTCCACCCCTCTTGTCTCTGGTGGTCATCCTCAACATTCATTCACCTTTCTGTATTTTCCCCAGGAAGCAGAGGGTATTTCCTGGACTACTAGGGGCTTGTGCAGCAGAAACAGATATTCCCCCTCTCTTCTCTCGTTCCTTCTCTGAAAAGTCCCCTCACATGAGAATTCCCAGTTGCCACAGGATGGAGAAGTCTGTGCCATGGAGGAAGTTGGGAAGTTTATTCCATATTGGCACAACTGATGCCAATTACAAACTTATACAACAGGGGCCAAAACAAGATCAAAGCAGGGATCACCCTGGGGGGGGGGGGGGGCAGGGCTCTCCAAGCACTAAACCCCTAATGTTCACAAATCTTCGATGATCCAAAATGTCTGAGTACTAGCCTTACACACGACACAGCCTCACAACACGGTCTGGGGTCATGCCACAATCCCACCAAGGGAGAAGGGAGAACCTGGACTAGGAATTGGGTAACTAACCTAAGTTCTGGCAGGCTCCGAAGGTCCACTAATCCAAGCAAGAATGTCAGAAAAGCTTCAGGAAAATAAACAGCAGATGAAGTGCTCAAAGGTTACCTTTTCTCAGGACATCTGGAGAGACTGAGTGAGTAGTGAATTCAGGCTGGGGAGGGCTCCATCAATTTACATACCTCGTTTGTGTCTGGAATTTTTTTTTTTTTTAAGTTTTATTGTGAATTGAGTGAAGTTTACAGGGCAGATCATCAGTTTTACATTCAACAAATGATACACCTTGCTTCATTACAATGATTATAATCCCCTCAATGTGTCATCAGATAACAGTATTTCACTTTAGCTCTTTTTTTTTTTTTTTAAAGCACACTCAGGCATATACAATAGTTTAAACCACCAAAGGGCACATTCATGCAAGTCTGCCTCATGGCCACCAGCTTAGTCCCTTCTCTTTCCATGAATCTAGAATCCTCAGCTGCTCCCTCTCTCTGTGTCCTCATCTCTGCCTCCATCTCTGGTGTTGCTGCTTCTCTGGATAGGGTCTCACAGTCTGCTCATGCTCTTCTCCCTTGGTGGCCTACGGTCCTTTGTTTCTGGACTATAAGATTAACTACTCCCCCCCTTTTTTTGTTACAAAACTTCTACCTTTACAATTTTGACAGTCCAAATTAATCATGATAACAATTACTCACTATTGAATCATACAAATCTTATCCCCATCTCTTTGGGGTTTTGTTGTTGTTTTTAAGCTGAAAGTAAATTTATTATAGGTAGTCTGTCTTTAAATAAAACTACATTTAAATTCTTCATCTTCATAAAATGGAAAATATTTGAGGATGTGATTATTTGCATTCTTTTTTTCTTTTCTTTAAATGCTTTATTGTAAATTACGTTTGGGTCTGTAAACTTTTTAATTCTAAATGTGACCAAAATAAACTAAGAACACAACTCACTGGCAAGCAGAATTCCTCAAAGGCAGGTTTGACGAATGTAATGTATTGAGATAAAATCTGCTCAAGGTCCCTCCCTCTTTCGCTGATGTCTCTCAGTACTGTAAGAGAAGGGAAAACAAGAGTTAAGTAGATGAACCAACAAGTGCTGGTCCTTCCTGAGGAAGAGCAGGCTTACACATACGCACATTAGGCAGTTCCACAATTACTCTGGGTGATTCAGGCGCTGGGTTCCTGAAAGACCTGAACAAGTAAGTGCAGGTCAACAGCTTTGGGAAAAACAAGTTACATTTTTACATCTTAATACAGTCCAATTCTGCGACAACAAAATGTTCTCAGAAACAAAATCCGGCCACTGTAGACTGAAGCCACCATCCTTCTTGATTCAAGCAGCATTGATCCAAAGAATATTTCAACGTTTACAACAAAAAATAAAACAGGGCAGTCCTGGCCAGCTCGTTCTAAGTCTGGCCCTGGACAACGGTCAAGGTAGACTTTCTCTTTAATTCACCTTGATGATGTCCCCAAGCCCTACACTTATCTGTGGTATAAAGATCGGCCACCTAATGCATCATTGCTGTGCCCGACTCCCACTCTGCTCTCTTGGGGGATGGGAAGGGAAGGAGAAGATACAACTGAGGTCGGCAATTTCTGAACACCCCCAAGCATAGTGTTTTGCTACCTGAAAAACACTTAGAACAAATGAGAATACCATGGCTTGTGTACTGTGATTTGGGGCTATGAAGAATCCCAGTTAACCAAACTCATTATCATCTATCTACCTGCTTCCTCCTGCTCAGTTTTATTCAGGGATTTCACAAAACATTCGTCATTATTGGAGCATTTTCTCCAAAAATGAAAAAATCTGTGTGATTAGAATCCTGGTTCTGTCACTATAAACCAACCTCTTTAGCCTCAGTGTCCCCTTAAACAGTAAAGGACGATAAAACGAAATAGGAGCTTCCATTGGTCTGTCTGGAAGGACATCTTCCTAATCAAAACAGTCCTCCCCTATAGGTATCATTTTAATCAAAATGTTCCCCCCCACCAGAATTACCACAAGCTGATAAAGTCTATTCCCTCAGCCCAAAATGGTATACTCTGCAATCATTTGAGATAGTTCCTTGGCTCCTCTCTTCCATTTCTCAGGTAAAAGACTCAAGCGTGACGTGAAGAGCACCATAAACAAATATAGGGATACTTGTGAACATTCCTAGGAAGTCATCTATTTCCAGTTCTGTTTTACACACACACATGCGTACACATAGGTGGGTGCAAGGAAGGGGAGAGAGGAAGGTGCCATGGTTATCATCTATAAGATTAGGTAAGGTCATTTTCCAGAGAGTATTACAACTTGAAAAGTTTTGTTTCATGTGAGCCCTACTAACAGAAAGTCTGTTTGATCCATAATGTGTCAGGACTTGCCTCACAACCCCTCCAAACTACCTGCCCAGACCAGCAGTTAGGGCCTTCTCCAGCCAGGAAATGGTTTTGCCTGCACTTCAAGACAGGTCCCAAGCAGCTCTACCAGGGAGACTCAGGCAAGGTGCCCAGAAGAGCTGACACGTGGCTCACTCCATAAACCCTCAAAGCTCTGGCACATACAGTTAATAAGTTTAGTCTGGCCAAAACACACAGTGAGGTGGCCTCTAATTCTTCACACGTCCCTAGATAAAGCCAAGGGAAAAAAGGAAACCAGATCAAAAGGATATCAGTGTCAGGGGAAAAAACAAACACACACCCTGAACTTTGGCAGATTTTACTTTAAAAACTCTGCAAACACCCCTTACTGGGTTTGTTTATCAAGACACACTTTTCACAGAACTGCTGATGGCTTTAGCACTGTAGGAACCATTTTCAACCTCCCAGCACACACTCTCCCTGGCATGCACATGCACCCACACACATGCCTTTTACACAGTTCTCAGCCCAGGCCGTCAGCTCTCTGGCCAGACCTGGTAGCTTCACCATTATATCACTGGAGAGAAGACACTGGTCACAGTGACACTGCTCTGTAGCCCAAAAGGCATGTCTCACTCTACCATTGGTGGACACAAGCCACAGGGTCACAGTGACCTGGACTTGAGTCCTGTGATCCTGGACAAGTGACAACCTCTCTGACTCTAAATATATATAATCAATGTCACTGAATGTACATGAATTGGTTTGTGAATTTTCAACAACAAAATAATGAGGGTACTAAGAGAGGAAGACAGGCAGATGCACACAAATATTGTGTTAGCACAATAGATGGGAAATAGCATATGGTCAATGAACATGAGTTTCCATGGTGATAACAGTAACAGGACCCGGGGAAATTTTAGGTGAATAGCTGCTCTCCTCAAAGTGCCCAGTAACACAGTGCTGGACAGAATCTACAAACTCAGGTCAGGGGGCATAGACCTGGCTGAGAAGTGGGACAACAAGGAGAAATAAGGAAAACAGACAACAGGTTTGAATGCTGCACAGGTGTTGAGAATGCATAAAATCGAAAGGCACCGCCCCATCCAACAGCACATTAAAGAATCATACACGTGACCAAATGGGATCTGTTACTGTTTTTAAATGCCATCAAGTTGATTCTGATCATAGCAGCCCTGTATTGGGTTGCCAAAAAGCAGGTGGTAGGGTTTAAACTATTGACTTTATGGTTCACCGTCCAACGCTGGTGATTCAACATTAGAAAACCAATCAACCTAATACATACACATCAATAAAACAAAGTAAAAAAAAAAAAAAAAAAAACACAAGATCATCTTTATGCATGCAAAAATGTCTTAGATAAAATCCAACATGCTTTCTTAATGAAAACTCAAAAGACTGGAAAAGAAAGGAAATTCCCCAATATGATTGAGGGCATGTAGGAAAGGCCAACAGCCAACACTGTTCTTACTAGAGAAAGACTGAGAGCTTTCCCCTTAAAATCAGAAACGAGGCAAGAGTGCCCACTTATACTCAATATTCTATTAGAAGTCCCAGCCAAAAGTACTAAGAAAAAGAAACAAAGGGCATCCAGATTGGAAAAGAAGAAAAATTATCTCTATTTGCAGATGGTATGATCTTATTTATCAAAATTTCCAAAGAATCTACAGGAAAACTTCCATAACTAACAGAGAAATTTAGCAAAGTTATAGGATACAAGGTCAACAAACAAAAATCGGATGGATTTCTATACACCAGCAATGAGAAATCAAGAAAGAATCAGGGAAACAATTTCATTTACATGGAGGAAAAGGGAAATTACTCAGTATGATTCAGAGCTCATATGAAAAATCAACAGCCAACACTGTACTTCTAAGGACAGGGTAGAATTGCCTCATTGGATTTCTTTAACTGCCACATCTTTTTCTCATAGAATAGGTTGGTGGATTCAACAATGTGCTGCCAGAATTCCTTGAGAATACAACATGTAGGAATAAATCTAACCAGGGACATGAAGAACTTAAACAATGAAAACTATAAAATCCTGCTGAAAGAGATTAAGTGAAAAGATATACTCATGAATTGTTGTTAAGTGCCCTCAATTTGGTTCCAACCCATGGCGACCTGTATAGGGTTTCCAAGGAGCAGCTGGTGAGCTTGAACCACCAACCTTGCAGTACAAATGGCTTTGCAGTCTGGAGCATTAACCCATTGCGCCACACCAGGACTCAGGGATTAGAAGACTTAATGTGTAATCTATATTCAAATCAATCCCAATCAAAATTCCAATTGCCTTCTTCATAGGAATACGAAAACCAATTCTCAACTCTATATGGCACGAGCCCCCCAAAAAAGCTAAAGCAATGTTGAAAGACAAAATAGGAGGACTCAGTTCTTGTAACATAGTGGTTACAAGTCAGGTGGTTAACCTAAGGTAGGCAGTTCGAAATTAACAGCTGTTCCGCAGGAGAAAGATGAGGCTTTCTGCTCCCACAAAGACTTACAGCCTCAGAAACCCTATGCAGGGTTTCTATGTGTGTCAGAACCGACTCCCTGGCACACCACCACCATACAACTACAGTTGTGGCACTGCTGGTTAACGTGATAGACTACAAGCAGGGTCGGTTTGAACCACAAGGTTGGCAGTTCAAGCTCACCACCTCTTCGGAAATCCTATACAAGGGTTGCTATTAGTTGGAAGTGACTCAACCGTACTTACCAAGAACATACTGCTACAGTAACCAAAACAGCTTGGTACTAGTATAACAAACCCTATCCAGTGACGCCAAAGATGGAGGCAGAGATGATGACGTGGAGAGATGGGAGCGGCTGGGGACAATGGACTTAGGGAGGGAGAGGGGCTGTGTGTTGACAGCAGGGGGCAGGTTTGCAAGGGTGTATGTACCCTTGATTGTTTGATGATGCATGGAAGGGATTGTAATCATTGCAATGAAACGAAATATGATAGGATGAATGTAAAACTGATATTCTCCCATGTAAGCAATCACATAATTCACAATAAGAGACTTAAGAAAGAAATTCACAGCTACCCTGCATAGAATTTCTGAGGAGAGGCTAGTTTTAAGTCTAGTGCATTATCCTGCAGCGCCACATCAGAATTCCTAACCACAAGGTAGAAGCTTCAAATCTACCAGCTGCTCCTTTAAAACTCTATACAGGGTCACTATGAGTTAGAACTGACTGCTGTTGTTTTTGTTGTTATGTTCCATGGAGTCGGTTCCGATTTATAGACCCTGTACAAGGTTTCCGAGGCTGTAAATCTTTACAGGAGCAGAAAGCCTCATCTTTCTCCCGAGGAATAGCTGGTAGTTTTGAACTGCTGACCTTGTAGTTTTGCAGCCCGATTCGTAACCACAACGCTACCAGACCTCCTTTGAAACTGACTAGATGGTACTTAATAAATGCTGTTACGAATTGGGCTGGGAAACGCATAAACATCCCCAATATTATTGTCCATCTTATAGGCCTATTCCTAATGTCTTCTTTAAACCAAAAATAGTTTAACTTGGCTGGTAGAAATGTCTGTTTTGAGCATTATGCACATTCAAGAACCATCTACACGGAATCAAACTGACAACAGCAACTCCAGTGATTGGACAGGAGCCTGAGGGGGCAGGGGGCAGTGAGTTTATATTAATAGGAAAGGAACAACTCAGAAAAAGACAAAAAGAATGGTTGCACAACTCAGAAGAATGCAGGGAGGCAGTGAATTTATGCTAATAAGGGAGGAACATCACAGAAAAGGAGACAGCATGGTTGCACAACTTGGGAAGAATGCAGTCAGTGTCACTGCGTGCAGATACTGGAGAACTGGTGTTTGCTTTGTAGGACAAGTTCTCAACAACAACTTTCTTTAAAGGTAGAGAAAAGACAAATGTAAAATTAAGATTTCTGAAAACAGGTTCTGCCTGTCTCTGGCCCCCAAGAGCCTTCAACAGAATTAGCACCTCAAACAGACTGAACTTTCTCCTTGAGCAAAGACAAACACAACTCCAGCCAGCCCATTACAAGGAATCAGCTGTTCCTCAGGCCCAGGCAAGTGACCAAAACAAGTCAGTGATAGTCAGAGCAAAGTCTGGACACAAACTCCAGGAACTTGAAGTCATCAATCTGACCCTACACAGGTCTTTCCAGAAAACTGAGGTAAAGGTCTATCAAGTCCTCTGCTTGGCCTTCTAATTCAGCCTTTCCATATCTAGCTGTGCTCTTTCTGTTTAGCCAAAGCCAAGAAAATGTAGAAGAGACTTCAGAATAAATATAATTGCTCAGCAGGAAACATCAAGGTAAGTGGTCGGGTCCCCTCGTGCAAACCCCCTTCCAAGACTAAGACTCAGTGGGAATACACGCTGTGATTGGTGACCACGCTCCACACTGATAAGGGGAAGTGAGGGAAAAACAGCAACGAAGCAGTGAGCTAAACCCTACAACGTTCAATAGACTTCTGTGAACCCAGGTGAAGACCTGGTTGACCAGCAGTGTGGCAAGACCTGGGGACTCTTGGGCCCAGAGTCAGTGACATAGCCACAGAGGACTAGAGTGGAGAGTGAAGCATCCAGCTGATAAGAAGAGAGGGCATTCGCATAAGAACACCCACACTTGCAGATAATACCCACTTATCCTGGCTTCAGTGACTGGATGATCAGAGCTCAATCCGAAGTAAAAACAAGAGGGAAAAAAAAAAAAGTATTCTCATACAATTTGATGAACTTGACCTACACCTATGGAAGCAGTAGCTCAAAAGAAGGAACAAGTCCTTACAGCAAGAATCATTCCCACACCCTCCACACACAGAGTAGACAGGGATGGGCAACTTTGACATTGGCTACCCAAAATGGGAAGGAGCTCTGGTAGCGTAGTGGTTACGAATCGGGCTGCGAACCTTAGGGTCAGCGGTTCGAAACTACCAGCCGCTCCGCGGGAGAAAGATGAGGCTTTCTACTCCCGTAAAGATTTACACCCTCGGAAACCCTGTACAGGGTCGCTATGGGTCGGACCCGACTCGATGGCACTTAACAACAACAACAACAACAACCCAAAATGGGGGCGGGGGCTACAAAGGCAAGAAGTGACTGGCTTACAAGCTTTCAAGAGGGAACCTAGATCCAGAGGGCCTGGGGGAAGGTAGAATGTCCAGTGAGTAGTATTCAATCTGTCTAGGCGGGGTTGATGCACTGAAATGCAGATGGGTCTCTTGTGATACAATATTGAATAATTGTTATCAGGACTGATTGTGAAGGCTGGAAATGTAAAGGTAGACGTTTTATAGCAAGGAGGGGAGTGATTAACTTTTCAGTCTAGGAGCAGAGGTCCCTAGGACCTTCAAGGGAGAAGAGCAGAGAGCGGGACCCTACCCAGAGAAGCAGTGATGCCTGAAATGGAGCCAGAGAGGATGACGTGGAGCCATGGAGCAGCTGGAGACTTTAGATCCAGACAGGGAGAGCAACTGTGTGCTGAAGACCTGGGGGGTACGGGGGAAGGACTGCATGGAGGGGATTGTAACCATGGCAATGAGAGACAATATACGATAGAATGAATGTAAAACTAATGTTCTCCCATGTAAACTATCACATAATTCACATAAAACATTAAATAAAAAAAAGATAATTACTCAGTGGTCAAGTCAATTCACTTTAAAAATTAGGTGAGAAAGCTTGCTCTATAGTAGAAGTTCAGACTGACTATCCCTGCAGGCCCACTGCAGCCCTAAGCCTATGTGAACTGTTGTTGTTATTCTTAAGTGCTGTCAAGTTGGTTCTGACTCATAGCAACTCTGTAGAGTTTCCAAGGAGCAGCTTGTAAACTAGAACCGTCAACCTTATTGTTGAAACCAACCTTACGGTGCAAAGCATCATCCTGCAGTGCTGCACTGGGACTCCTCTATGTGAAATTGGCACACAAAATTAAGACTGTCAGCAGTTGCAAGTTGTTCTCCCCATGACCTGTGTCCCTCTACTGACTCTGTATTCAAGTGTGGTTAGGGTGAGTAACACACAGAGAAGATCAAGTCACACACAGCTGGAATCAATTCCTTAGAAGTACAACAGGTTCCCAACGAGCAGCAGGAATGGGTCTCCATGGTCCAAATACCCAAAGACAACCCAAAGACAGATCTGTCCCACCAGAGCCTCAAATTGAATGAAAGGGTCCTAAGTCCACAAGAGTATGGCCAACCACAGAAATGCAAAATCATGGTGTTAACAGCTGCTCCTGACTAGCCTGCCTTTTCCCCTCACCCTATACCAACACCACCCCCACAAAGCACATGCCATGCATGCTTTTTGTCCTATGTGGAGAGAGAATGGGTTTATAGAAATAGCATCTGGAAAAGTTCCACAGTCTGCCAGGAAAGGGACTTGCCACAGTGGTGGGTGGTATGTGAAGTCACAGATGGGAATGAGAAAGCAGCAACCTGCATCCAAAGCAGCAACGGGGCAGCACGGGTTGCAGAACTGATTCTAAGAAATCTGTACACCTCAGCTATCCCCCATGTCACCTAAGAATTCCAGTTCAAGATAGAGAGGGAAGATTCCCAATGTACTCTCTATATCATGATTATCTGTTTCAATTAGGACCCAAGGTTCTGTTTATTTCCAAGTGCAAGGGGGCATTCAGAGTTTATCGAAAAATTTCATTATCTTTTAAAATTCCATTTTTCTGTGAACTTTTTGAAGCTCCTTCACACTAGTACACAAAACTTGATTCTGGTTTCCTGAGCAACATCATGCATCCTTGTATACCCCACTTATGCACAGTCTCCTGCTGGACTATTATCAACCCCAGGTGTCACAGTACATGACCAGATCTGACCAACTAGAAAACCCCAGAGTGATTACCACTTTAACGGAAGCACACTTTTTATTCTCAGTATCCAGGCTCTACAGAATATTATTATCAATTATCATTTATTAACTCACGCCTACTTGCCCCCACACTGAGAGGCATTTCATCCAAATGACTTCCACAATTATCCCAGAGATACAAATCTTGAGTTGTATCATCTTTTAACATAATCATTATTTAATGAGGTAGAAGGAGCCTCAGTGGATCCATGGGTAGGTGTTGACTATAAAAGTAACATTTCAAACCATCCCGCAGCTCTACTCCTGTAAAGATTGTTATTATGTGCTGTCCAGTCCCTTCTGACTCTTAGTGACTCTGCTGTAGATGATTTCTGAGGAGAGGCGGGTGAGTTTGAACCGCCGGCTTTGTGGTTCAAATTGAGCTTGACATCCAGTGCTTTTTGTGCAGTGCCACACTGTGAGTCAGAATTGACTCATGGCAGTGAGTTTGTTGCTGAATCTTTCCCATCACACACACTACCTGCTCTCAAACCCTGCCTGGAATCAAGTCTTAATATAGACAATGAATCACATACTACTTACATGCTATTGAGTCGGTCTGACTCATATCCACCCTGCATAGAGTTTCCTAGGAGCAGTTGGTGAGTTTGAACTGCCGATCTTATAGTTAGCAGTTCAGTGTTCATCCTACAGTACCACACCAGGACCCATACTACTTAGGAGAGCAAAATCCAAGAACTGCTCATTCATAGTTCTTGTAATCACAGGAATAAAATGGAAAAACTGCATGAACTAAGAAGAATCTCCTTGGCTTTGGGCTACAGCTTACAAAATTAGAATCTACCAATCATCTGCTCTATGACTAGAATCAAGAACTGTTGTTTTCTGTGAATTGCTCCCTTGTCCCCCTTTTATTCCTCTCTTCAGCTAACACTCCCAACGCACCAAATGCTCTTGCTGGACCCTGTCAGTACCTTTTCTCATTCCTCCTTACCTCTCTCCATCCCCCTTCCTACCACCTAAGGGCAACTGATTGCTCTACACTATCTAGCCCAGAACAGTCTCCAGACTCCTACCCGGCTGCAGTCTTCATCTATATTTCCTGTCAGTATATTCTCCAAATGGAGAACTGTGGTCATTTCCTGCACTCCAAAGTCCTTGAAAGCTCACACATCTACCAGCACCCAATTCAGAAGTCTTCATTCTCCAACCTGACCACAAGTTACTTCCTAGTGTCTCTCTGAACAACCCTCTACAAAGCTCCAGCTATGTACTGCTCGTTAAACAAACCACTGTCTGTCTAAATTTGCACTGTTCACCTACTGAGTTAAGTATCACCCTACACCACCACATCTAGAATCCACCCCACTTCCTCCATGAAGCCTCCTCATCTCTGCTGGCGGATGTAAACTCTGCTGAGTGATCTCTGGAAACACCCCAGGCTTAGCTCCCAACCACTGAGCATCTCTGCACTGTCACTACGCTGGCACAGGACCTTGCATAGACACACATTTAAGAAGGCTTGCAGAGGGAACGGCCAATTTGGCTCCAGAGCTGGCTGGAAAGAATGACAAAACCTCCATAAAGCTTTCTGGAAAACAATGGCCCAAAGAAACATGCAGGGAGAGTAGCATAGCAGCCCAGCATCCTAGGCACGGGCTTTTCTGGCCCACAGTTGATTTCCCATCTTGGCTCTCATGCCCATGTGGAAAATTCAAAAGGAACTAAACAAGTTACTCAAACTTTTTCCCAGCGATATCAGAACGTCAACTTCTTATTTCATCTGTGACCTCACATGCCTTTCGTTATCCAAAAGAGTAGTATGACTAATCCTTTCTCGTGTCACCAAGCATTTGTACAGCAGGACCTCTGGGGGCAGCACTGACGCAGCCAGGCCATGCTGGGCAGCCATGCAGCTACCTCTGGGAAGGTATGGGCTTCAAGAGGGTGGGGAATGGTGTGCTCTTGGCTCCCTGGCCCCAGCAACAGAGCTACCTGAGCCATTTAGAACGCACCTCTGCGAGAGAGCCGGGTGTCCGCGTCAGTATCCACAAAGAGCTTCATTTGAAACAGGTCTCGTACTTCCTGGGAGTAGAAGGCCAGGATCCCCTCGAAGAGCACAACATCCGCAGGGTAGACAGTCACTGTTTCCTCCTTCCTGCAAAGCACAGAGCAGCAGATGGGGCAAGCCAGGGAGGTGAGGACCAGAGCCTCTGACCGCGGTGCCATTCCCTGCTCCCACTCCTTCTGTGTCCAGCCAGCCCCCTATGCATACCATCCCCTCAGGCTTAAAGCAGGGCTGAGAGGGCTTCACTAACAGTGCCGTACAGAGGCCCTTGACCACCATGGAAGCTCAAAAACGGCACAGTGAATGCCACCAAAATGAGACCCACATTAGTGACACGGGTCTCCTTTAGCCAGATGCTTCTAAACTTCTGTCAAAAAGCAAAACCAGGGGCACACATCCTTCTCCTTGGAATAAAAAGTCTGCTTTTGTACACAGAATCAGGACAGACAGAAGCAGGTGCAAATTCTTTTTGTCTCCAGGAATGCTCTCATGCCTGGCATCTACAGACCCTCACATAACACTTGTGATTCTGAGCTTTAAAACCTTAGTTTTCACTACTAAGATCACCTTATCATTCAGCCCTGGGAAGGAAGAAGGGAAAAAAGAGTAGATGGAGAGCAACGAGAGTTAAGGAGGAACGCTTAATTCAGAAAAGAGGGTAGAATAGAGAAAGCATTTTAACGGAAATAAGGCCTCCGAGTTGTGTCTGGTCTGGTTCTATCACAGCCAGCATGTAACCATGTGTCCGTCAGTCTCTACTACGCTCCCTAGAGCTGATCTTTCTTATCAATAAAACAGGGAGAGCCACCTACCTACCCCGTCGTCCACAGGCTTGGGAAGTCCAAGGGAGATACTAATGTACACATGACTTTTCAAAAGCCAGGAAGGGGGTGGAGACCCAGCAATTCCACTCCTGAGTATCTGTCTACCCTCTAAGAGACTAGAAAGCAGGAGCTCAAACAGATGTCTGCTCTCCAGGTTCACCGTAGCATTTTTCACTATAGCCAAAAGCTAGAGACAACCCAAGTGCCCATCAACCAATGAATGGACACACAAAATATGGTAAATTTGAGGGGACTTCAAAGAGCTCATGGGAAAGCCTCATTGTCTTTTCATTTCATTTTCTAGGAACTTTTTGAAGCCCTCTCATAGATAAAGTGGAATACTGCTCAATCATAAAGAGAAATGAAGTCGTGATACATGCTACAATATGGATGAACAATAGAAAACATTATACTAAGTGAAATGTTAGACAAAAGAGATATACTGCAAAATGCCACTTATATAAAATGTCTAGAATAAACCAAGGTAGAGACAAAATGATTGGAAATGGACAATGATGCTGGTAAGCACAACATGGTCAAAGTAAATTCATGTTGCTGAATTGCACACTTAGACTAAAAAGGCAAACTTGTTATGTGATACCTACCTTATAAAATTATTTAAGGCCAAGGGGGTGAGATGTTTCTAAAATGGATACTACATAATTGGCCTCTGGCCAGTGGTGCTTGTTCAGGTCCAGTTCTGCCCTGTCTCAACTGTGACTGTATAGGTATTCCTGTTCCAAAAACTTGTTGTTAGGTGCCATCGAGTCAGTACCAACTCATAGCAAACTTATGCACAGCAGAATGAAACACTGCCCAATCCTGGAACAACCTCACTATTGTTGCCATGGTTGAATCCATCGATGCTGCCACTTGGCTAATCCATCTCATTGGGGGTCTTCCTCTTTTTCTCTGACCCTCCACCTTACCAAACATGATATCCTTTCTCCAGCGACTGGTCCCTCCTGACAATATGTCCCAAGTGTGAGAGATGAAGTTTGGCCATCTTGGCCTCTAAGGAGCACTCTGGCTGCACTTCTTCCAAAACAGATCTCCCTACATACAGACTTTCTGACTTACTATTACCTTGGACTCTGGGTTGGTGTTTAAATTACTAAGGCAGGCATTGAGGTACACCAAGGTAACAGAAGATGGTGTGTGGAAGACAAGCGAAAAAGGTCAGGTTAAAATTAGGAGGCTCTCTGTACCCATCCAGAATGGTCTAGGCTCTCCAGATGCACATGGCAATCGCCTGGGAGCTTTTTAAAATATACTTATACCTTGGCTCCACACCCCAGAGGTTCTGATTTAATTATTCTAGTGGTAGAGCTAGGGCACCAGTAATTTTTTTTTTCTGAAGTTCCCCAGGTATTGCTAATGTGAAGCCAGGGTTAAGAATCACTGGTCTAGAAGAATATCAGTGCCAGAAAACAGGGTGCGCCTGCCCATTGGGGCTTAGGACATGGAACTACACTGAGGAGCATTCAGAAGGCATATGGAGAGGGAAACAAGGGTCAATGGCTAAATGAAATGAGTCACCGTAGGCAACTCTCTGTGGGCTCAAGAGAGGTGGAAGGGCTCTGAAGGGAAACAGAATGTGCAGTGGGATCCCTAGGGTTCTGTTTCAAAAACGCACACAAACAACAGTGGCTGGGCTAGGTTCTTGTGCAATGGCAGTGCATCAAATGCTTACCAGCATGCTTAACTGATAAGTATTCTAAAGAAACAGGTGGTTTTCCAACACAACACAAGTGCCTGCTGGAAAAGTCAGGAGACCATAACTACCTGCTTTTGTTGGTGGTGACACAAGAAGTTGGAATTCATGATTTCCCAAGACTACATGGAGGAGTAGGTGGCGGAAACTTTCAAAACAACTCAGATCTAAAAACAACAGTGACTGAACAGCTACTAGTCAAGACTGTGCAAGGAGCCATACTTAGAGCTTAGGAGTTCACTTGTCTAAGACTCACCTGGGGATCTTACTATATTAAAGTATAGATTCTGGTTCAGGAGGATTCTGGGGTGGAAATTCAAGTACTCAGCATGTTAAACACAGAACGAATCAGTTGAAGCCTGGCTGGGATGTCTAGACAAGAAACGCAGATGAGCTGGTCAAGGTATTTGAGATAATCTAGTCCAACCCTCTCACATAGATGGGTTTTTGCAGTGAATAGTCTTCTCAGGCTCAGTCTAAGGCCCACGGGTGGGATGAGATCGGTTTACCCTGAACAGATGGCATCAAGAAAGAGACTCAGAACAGGAAGATCTTGAGAGAGTGTCTATGTTGGGGATGAAGGCAAAAGGTTCTAGGTGCTATGATCCAGGGTGATCAACAAAAGTTAAATGGACCACTAAAGAATAAGGATTTAAAATATAAGAGAAAAACCCTAACTGAAGTGGGAATTCTGCTGGGGTTTTCTTTAGTTAACACGGAACTCAATGGAGTTCATGCTGCATAAGGTACTCATCTTCACAGCATCCTTCCTCAACTGCTGACTGTCCTCACTTCTTGCCCTACTTCAATCAAGTCCCTATCCATCTCTCACCTGCATAAACCCCAAAGTGTATGTGACATCCCTGAATCCTCTCTCATCCTTCTACCAAAATCTCTCCACTCCTACATGGTATTCCCCTTGTGACTACCTACCACACAAAGGTTTACACCTTGGCCCTGACTGCCACAGATCTTCATGATATAAGGCCTGCCTACCTTCCCCAGCCTCCTTCATCTCCTGCCACTGTCCCGACACTCCAACCCCCATCCCTCTACAGCTAAGTGACTACAATTCCCCACCAAGCTTGTTCATGCCTATTGATGAAATGCCATCCGACCCACTACAACTGTGTGGTGGGTAGATCACCTTTTGATGGCCTTTCTTACCACTTTCTTGTAATCCCCACCAGATGACTGCATTGTTATTAAATATAGTTGAGTTGGTTCCAATTCAAAGTGACCTTATATAAGGTTTCCAAAAAGCATCTGGTAGATTTGAATCTCTAATCTTATGGTTAGTGGTCCTTATCCTACATAACCACACTAGGACTCCAAATGGTTGGGCAGGACTATGCAAATAAGGTGCTTATGAACCACCAAGGGGATTGGGCAGCTTGCTAATAATGCAAATAAAGTGTAAGGCACCCTTTATGGGGGTGGGACCATGCAAATAAGATATCAGGAATAACAAAGACTGAATAGGTTTTGGCATTCCAATAAGCTTAAGTCATCCCAGAAGCAGAAAAGGTATTGCTAGCACTAAAAAAAGAACATCTGGAGTAGAGCACATGTTTTAGACTGGGGTTCCTGTACTGAGAACCTCCTAGACCCAAAAACAGAGAGCTATAACACCAGAATTGGTACAAGACAGTGAGAACTGGAAGCATGAAACAGATCTGGCACCACAACCAGGAGACTGGGAGGAGAAGGTGGTGGGCTTCCCAACTCATGAGGCAAAACAGCTAAGTGCCTTTCAGCAGGGAAACTGTAAATCACTCCAAGTCAGGCTGTGGGCCCAGAGGTGGTAGCTTTTTGGACTCTTCCATATACTCTAGCTCCTCGTGCTCCAGTGCCTATGTAAGCACTTGTTCGGTATAAGTTCCACCAAGTGCCTGAACCTGGAAGGCAGTGGGGGCTACTTTGTCTGGTTATTGGCTGCAACCTCCCAGATTCTCTCTCCCAGTCCTCTCATTTTCTATACCAAATCCCGTTAGTCCAGCAGTACCTGTAGATACGTGTTCAGGAACAGGCTAACACAGAAGGAGTGATATATATGGTCTTGTTCTCTGACTCCCCAGCACAGTGGAGTCTGACCCATTAAAGGAAGTGCTGGAAAGATACAGCTGACAGATGAAGCTAAGTAAGTAAACGGCCCCACTCTGTATGAAGAATGTTTTCTCATCTAATTCCTCCAGCCAGATCTGGCTCGTGACAAAAAGATATGTGCAGTGTATTGCATTAAAGGCAATACAGACTAATGGAACCGACAGAAACATCTGCTAATACATTGAGGAAGTATGTATGAGTTCTAGTTTTCCAAGCAAAAAACTAAACCCCTAAGAGTGAGATAAAGGGACCAAAAAGGAAGAATGGTAAACTGTTAAGAGAAATAATCTACAGCCAAAAGTCTACTGAGCAATCACCAACCCAGAAAATACATGGAGCCCAAGAGCTCCCCTTTGAGGTTCAATGAGCTAAGGCTGGAGGGCCTGGCCAACCAAGGATGGGTGTTCCTGTCACTTAGAGGAAAGGAAGAGGGAAGTCAAACACTCCACTACTCCTGATTACCATCATTAGACTGGAAGCTCCACTGGAGAAGACAGGTTGATATGAATGACAGAAACATGCTAGAAAGGCCTGGAGCAGCCTTCTAGAAGATTTGACTGATTCTGAGATTAGTTTCTAGGGGACCTCAGAGCCTTCAGACCTCTCCACTCCATCCCATTTCCAAGTTAAACCAAGAGCAGAAAGAACAGTCTTCTTTTCTCTTCTTCCTGCCCGCAATTTCAACATCTTCTTCCAGGAACAACTCAGGGCTATGGATCAGAACAAATGTTCCGTCCCTCACCCAAGTCCAAGTTATGAACCTGTCCTTCAGTTAACAAAACATGATTGCACTGTTCCAGAAGTGCCTGGATGAACTCCTCAACCCGTCCACACCAACATCGCATGCTGCGGCTCCTGACCTCCAAAGACAGGCTGTAGGGGCAGTGGGCAGAGATGCTGACTCAGTGCAGTGGCAGACTCAGTGCACTGGGAACGCTCAGGGGAGCTAAGGACAGCTAGCTACCCTGGATCCCAATCAACTCACTTACCGGGAATGGGTGACAAAATCGTAGACAGGTATCTGAACTGTTTTCCCTTCTGTGATTTCTTTGAGTGTTTTGAAGATGAGCTCATTATCAAAGGCATCTGAAGGAAATCAGGTCGTTAGAACACCTAATAAGTATATCCATCAAAGCCAAACATTTACCCAATGCAGAATGAAAAGTCCCTATATGCCAAAATAGAATTTATGAATGAGTTCTGACACACTGATTACTTTCTTTCTCTTTCACACTGCCATCCTTGACCTCAGACCTCTCTCTCCTTCCCTCTAAGCTCAATAGCTTTGTCCTGAGGATTGACATGTGCTAACCTGGAAACCACTCTGTGACTAACAACTATTTGCATCAAGTTGATCCTGACTTGGAGCAACTCCACTAACAGAGTAAAGTATGCTCCACAGGGTTTCTGGTGGCAGATTTTTCAGAAGGACATCACCAGGACTCTTCTAAAGCACCTCTGATTGCATTCAAATCTCAAATTTCAGTTCTCAGTAAGAGGACAACACTAATAGTTTACACTCCCTCCTCATGACTGTTGTTATATATATGAGTCGGTTCTAACTCACAGTGACCCTGTATAGGGTTTCTGAGAAGCAGCTGGTAGATTTCAACCACTGACCTTGAGGTTAGCAGTCCAGTACTGATCCTACAGCACCACACCAGGACTCCTCATGACTAGGGGCATACCCTAAGTGCCATGCTAAGAAGTAATGATCCCATAATTTTAAGAAACCCAAACCAAAAACAAGCTTCAGGAGCTGTGTTCTATTCTAGGACTATCAGAGTAAGCATCATCATAGCCATCATGGGTCCTCCCATCACCCTTTCCTCTAGTCAGTGAATGAAATATGCATGCGGGGGCTTGACACAGGCTGCTTCAGACAGACAGCAGGTGTAGAAGAAGCAGTCTTATGTTCTATCCTGTGTCATGGCCCACCATGGCTGAAACGGTCATACACTGTCACCTTCGTTCAGATACAAAGTCATTCAATATCAAAAGAGTCAAGTATATAATTCTTTCATATGAGCCTCATAAAGACCTGTGAAATCATTAAAGTCATCCATTTTAAATAAAAACAGTCTAAAAAGGAGTTAAGAGACTTCCTTATGAACAGATAAAAGTTATCCCCAACCCACACACATGTACCACCACCACCATCCACCCACCCCCCTTTCAGGCTCCCCCCACTCACCCGGGTGATCAAAGTTGAACTGGCCCTTCAGGGCTTTGGCCTTCTGCTCTGGAGTAAGGACACGGTAGAAGCTATCCTGGCTCAGGATGACCACCTGCTTCTGGTGAGAGTCAACCTCATTCTGTCCCAGGAGCTGCACAATCTTAGCACACACCGACGACTGCAGGGAGAGAAGGGAACACCAAGAAGCATAAGAGGATCTACATGTGACAAAAAGCAAAACCGGGGTTGGAAAACAGATGAACCCAAAAGGTACCATTTTGAAAACAGGTTGCAAAGCTAAAGTAGAAGGATCTGCCTGCTGACAAGGAGTCTGAGGCCCCAAAAGTCACTTCCCCACATGCAGTGACAGCCAGCAGTGTTGTGGTTATGTGCCGTGGAGTCGGTTCTGACTCATAATGACTCTGCACCGGGTTTCTAAGGCTGTAAAAATCTTTACGGGAGCAGAAAGCCTCATCTTTCTCCCATGGAATGGCTGGTAGTTTCGAACTGCTAACCTTGAGGCTCGCAACCCGATTCTTAACCACTACACTACCAGAGTAGTACAGGTTGTAAATTCCATAAAAACCTTTCCCAAAGCCACCAATAAATGATAAGAAGAATTTACTTTATTCTGTCCTGCTTGTGCCTTGATATAGAAGGCAAGAAAAAGAGCAAAGAGCATACACTGGTGAAGAGGTGATGGGTTCAAGGGTCTCTGGAAAGTCCTGTGGAAGTCTACCGGAAACTCCTCAGTCCCTGTATTTCTCTTTATGTCAACAGAATTCAAACCCACAGCCTGATAGTACATGTAGTCATCAGTAAGGCCCACATCATGGCTTTCACCCTGTCCTACTGCTGACTTTCACTCTGCCTAGTAGTAAGGCCAGAGTCCTGGTGTGGTGGGGCAGGATAATGTGCTGGACCTCAAGGTCAGTGGTTCAAACTCACCAGCCACTCCTCTGGAACACTATCCATACAATTCCCTGGTTCCTCTTTCCCAGAACCTAAAGAAACAAAGAAGGGGCTCTGGCAGTGTGGTGGTTACGAATCACGCTGCAAACCGCAAGGTCAGCAGTTCCACACTACCAGCTGTTCCGCGGGAGAAAGAGGAGTTAGAGTCTAGAGTCGTTAGGAGTTAGAAGCGACTCCACAGCACTTTAATACCACCACCAACAGTACTAAGAGTGAAATTCTTCACCCTTACAGTAAGCCAGGGAGCCTTTGCACAAATAAGTGCCACAATTTTTGGAGTCTTGGTGACATGAGACACAAATGTCACCGACACTTAAATAAAGTAAGAGTGGAGAAAGCAACCAAAACCAATCCCACTGCCACTAAGTCAATTCACTGCAACATTCTATAGGGTTTCTGAGACTGTAAGCCTTTTCTGCGGCAGACAACCTCATCGTTCTCCTGAGGAGCAGCTGGCGGGTTTGCATGGCTGACCTGGTTTGTGGTTAGCAGTCCACCACCAGGGCTTAAGAGTGGGGAACGCAATTCCAAATGAACCCAAACCTACATGTGCTTTGTACTGTGCTGTTAGTAATATACTTGTTTCTTTTTTCTCCAATAACATACTCTTTATGGAGAGAATTATAAAACAAATAAATTCAAAAGAATGAGGCAATGAAGAAAGGGCTTGTGTTTACCAAGTTAACTCATTTCTTCCCCTCATTTGACACAAAGATTAAATGTAAAGATTTGTAAATTACCAAAAAAAAAAAAAAAAAAATCAAGGAAGCTGTGTGCAAAGTGAGCTCATAAAACTGGTTGACCTAGTGATAAGAGATGGAAAAAAGAAACATATTTAGAATTCTCTTAGGCTCAATCTTAAAAATCTTGAACTTATTGTAACAGCTGAATTTAACAGAGGAAGACTGGTCATTCCTGTTGCACTTGTCCATGCATGTTAAACTTTTGTACAACGTGCTCTGCTGTCCAAGTGGTGGCACATGATCAAGTCAGGATCCTTGAAGAACAATAACATTTTGACTCAGTTGTTAATTACTTGGAGACAATTTGTTTTGTTTTATTTTTATCACTATTTTTATATGAACGCAGAAAAGCATTTGAAACATCCTTACTTTTTTTTTAAACTTTAGATGGCACAGCTGGGGGAATCACATCTCACATTTGATCCCAAAATTTTAAATGCTACAACAAAATCAAAGGCTCTATATGTAATTATAAAATATAATGAAACTATCTATAAAGCCATCAATTTCCTTCTCCTAATTTTCACCTACTTTTCCTGTGAGTAAATATATACTTGTTACCTTTACTAAGTGAATAGAAGTCCGTCTAAAAATTCAAAGACTGAAAATGAAAACAAAGGTCTTTTTATTTAGATCCTAGAGTCAGGTGCATATAAATCTATAAAGGTCTTCTAAACTCATGGTGATGTTTATTTATAATTGTTATTGTTGTTGTTAAGTGCCATGGATTCGTTCCAACTGATAGTAACCTTGTATAAGGTCTCCAAGGAGCAAATGGTGGATTAAACCTCTGACCTCATGGTTAGTAGTTCATTGCTTATCCTATAGCACCATGTCAGGATAAATGGCATCAGTTTAAGTAAAATCAGTAATCCCACCAAAGTAAATGTGCGGATTTGGGGAAACATATAGGTTGCCTAATTTTGCAGATAGCCAATTATTTCCCTTAATCAATAAAAATGGATTCTTAGATACACAGTAGGTGTAACTATAAACTTTGTTCTCATCACAAGCGGTTAGGTACTTGGCTGCTAACTAAAAGGCTAGTGGTTCAAAGTCACCCAGTGCACTTCTTCTACGAATAAACTTGGCGATCAGCCCCCATAAAGATTATAGCCAAGAAAATCCAATGAGGCATTTCTACCTGGAATGTGAGTTAGAATCGACGCAACCGTACCTAACCATACAAAAGTTGCTCATCATAATTCTCCATCAATGAAAATATAAGCCTATTTTTCCAATAAGGAAAAAAGTGAGGCTATTTTGTTGCCCCGCAGTTGCCTGTATCATTTCTATGTTTTCAAGGCCCTGGTTGGTGGCCCTTCCTTTCACAAACTCACCACCAACAATAATAAGGAGCTCTGGTAGCATAGTGGTTACGAATCGGGCTGCGAACCTTAAGGTCAGCGGTTCGAAACTACCAGCTGCACCGCGGGAGAAAGATGAGGCTTTCTACTCCCATAAAGATTTACACCCTCAGAAACCCTATACAGGGTCGCTATGGGTTGGAAACGACTCGATGGCACATAACAACAACAGTTTACTTATTAAATGTTAGGCCTTATTCCAAGTGCTCCTTACAGCCATTCTCAGAGGTCACAAAGATTATCTAAGACTATCCTTCATGGAAGAGGAAGCAGAGTTAAATGGCGTGCCTAAATTTATACAGACTTTCTGAGTGGTGTAAACATGCTTGACTGTTAACTGAAAGGTTGGTGGTTCAAATCCACTCAGAGGCACCTTGCAAGAAAGTGATGGCAATCTATTTCACAAAATTTGACATTGAGAACCCTATGGAGCAGTTCTACTCTGACACATAAGGTCACCGTGAATCGGGATCAACTTGATGGCAATGTGTTTGGTTTAGCTTTGGACAACATACAATTCCCTGGTTCCTCTTTCCTAGAACCTAAAGAAACAAAGAAGAAGCTCTGGTAGCGTAATGGTTACAAATCAAGCTGCGAACCGCAAGGTCAGCAGTTCGAAACTACCAGCTGTTCTACGGGAGAAAGAGGAGGCTTTCTACTCCCTTAAGATTTACAGCCTCGGAAACCCTGTACAGGATCGCTATGAGTCGGAACCAACTCCATCCAGGGTAGATAACAGCAACAAAGAAACAAAGCGGTTCCAAGACAGGAGAATCTCTTTATCACTCAGGCGATAAATACTACTGCATGAATTAGCAAGGAAGAACCTCCTGTCTAAGGAGCTCTGGTAGCGTAGTGGTTACGAATCGGGCTGTGAACCTTAAGGTCAGTGGTTCGAAACTACCAGCCGCTCCGCGGGAGAAAGATGAGGTTTTCTACTCCCGTAAGGATTTACACCCTCAGAAACCCTGTACAGGGTCGCTATGGGTCGGAACCGACTTGACGGCACTAAACAACAACAACTCTGCAATGAGTGGGTGGTGTCTTTTCTCACTTAATACCTTCCTCTTCCACCCCTTTGTCTTCTACACTTTCATTTGGATGTTTCCTTTTCCCAACCCTGTTTTCTTTCAAAAGACCATCTGAAAAGGCATTATTTTGTTCCCTTGAGAAAGGAAATAATGAATGAGTTTGAGAAGACAGAAAATCTTGATCCTACTAAATACTGTGGTACTGTGGACTAATGCGTCAGACTGCAAAGTTGTTTGAACTGCTAGGTCGGTGGTTTAAGCTCATCAGTTACTCCCTGGAAACCCTATACAGGGTCGCTATGGGTCAGAATCAACTCAATGGCACTTAACAACAAAAAACAACAACTGAATGCTAAAAAATGGGAAGGTATACAATTGCCATAATGATGTAAGATTTTAAATAATGTTTATAATAATAGCCCATATTGGATGAACCCTATCTTCAAATGCACAAGGTAGAGCTCCACCCTTAAGATAATGGAGCTCCTTTATTATAATGAAATTCCCACCAGATGGTGAAGGGGATTGACTCAGAGGGGTTGAATGACGTGTCCGGGACACACAGTGGCAGTCAACTCCAGAGTCCGCATTCTTACCTGCTGCACACTGCATCACCTCATAGGTAAACTAACACTGTCTGTGGGAGCTGGCGCTAAGTTTACTACTTGTGTATGCCTCATATTTAGTGCAATACATCCAGGATATATTTTATTCCTGACACTTCTAGCACAAATTTGAGAGGGTGGAGAAGAGGGCAGGGAACAATCTGCTAAAATTGTGCCATACTGTCTCAATGGAAAGTTAACAGCAGACCACTAAGAGCCTATCTTTCAATAAAAAAGAAATCATACTGAAGACTCCTGGTGTGGCACTGTAGGATAATGCACTGAACCTCAAAGTTGGTTTGAACCGCAAGGTTGGCAGTTCAAACTCACCCGCTGCTCCTCAGAAACCCTATACAGGGCCAACTTGATGGCACCTAACACCAACATGGCATTTTAAAGACATTATCTCACTTAATTTCATGTGTGATGTTATTTTATTTTTCAGTATAGAAACAGAAACTCAAGAGACTCAACGAAGTTAAATGAAGTGCTCAAAGTCACAGAGCTGAGTCTCAAACCAAGCTCTTGTCCAGGGCTAAAAATAGACAGCCTGTGATTCCAAATGCACAATGCGCTGAAGCAGCTATGGCATCTGCCCCAACATTACTCATAAATTGACTCCACTTTTGGACAACAGTGTTAGGCACAGCAACTGGTTGGAAAAGCTGTTTTGTCTCCCAGCATCAGCATTTCTGTTAAATTTCACAGAATTCAGATGGCTCTGTAGGATAAGCACTAGGCTACAAGGTTGGTGGTTTGAACTCACCAGCTGTTCCAGCACTTTAACAACAAACAAGGTGGCAAACAAGGGATCTGAATATCATAAAGAAACTAAGAGTAAACAAACAAAACAGTCAGTCAGTATAAGGGTATGCAATCTAAATTTAAATTATATATTTTAAAGTCCAGTTGTTAGGAATGAGTAACTCTAAGACACAGAATTCTTTTATGAAACACCTATGGGATTAAGTCTCACAAAGGCTTTAGGATTCTTTCCAATGTTTGTAAATCTGACAACACGTCAACATTCTATTTCACAGTAAAGGCCAGGTCCACCAGATGCGCTAAACAATGAGTGCCAGTTCTCAGAGACACTTCCCACTCAGGAAGTCCCACGTTAACGTCTATCAACATGCCCTCCAGCTGGCAGTTTCCAACAGGGCAGGTGGTGAGGTTCCTATATTGCTGTAGAAAGTTGTTGTTGTTGTTGTTGTTATGTGCCGTGGAGTCGATTACGACTCATAGTGACCCTGGTACAGGGTTTCCGAGGCTGTAAATCTTTACTGGAGCAGAGAGCCTCAACTTTCTCCCGTGGAACAGCTGATAGTTTCGAACTGCTGACCTTGAGGTTAGCAACCGAATTCGTAAACACTACGCTACCAGAGCTATAGAAAGTATATTCCTCTAAAATCATTTTCTCAAATGTGGCGTTGTAAGATAACCACTGGACTACTAACTGCAAGGTCAGCGGTTCAAACCCACCAGCAGCATCTCAGAAACCCTATACATAGGGTCACTATGAATAGGAACCAGACTCAATGACACACAATCCCAGCATGTCCTTCAGGTCTAATTCTAAAACCTTGTCCAGTTCCAAAATTGCTGAATCAGTGGGCCCATCTTTCGGTCACAACTCTACACTGCTCACAACTTAAAAAGTACACAAACAAGGCAGCATAACTTAGCCCTTGGGAGGACCCCTGGTGTGGCGCTGTAGGCTCAGCACTGGACTGGCAGTTCAAAGCCATCAGCTGCTCCTCAGGAACCCTATGCAGGGGCACTATGAGTCAGAACCAAATCCACAGCACTTTTCAACAACAGCCTTCAGGCTGGGCATAACCGGAGGGGAATGAGATGGTATTTCTCATAGCTAAGCTTACAGAAGGGTAAAGGGTGTTTACCCAGCACTCTGGAATTCCATCAAATTGTCTCACACCCTGAGTGAGCTTCTTCAACATCAGAGGAAAACCTAACAACCAAACAACTAACCAGCACCAAGTGAAACCTGAAAAATAACCAAACTCAGTGCCATCCAGTCTATTCCGACATAACGAACAACCCAGGTCAAGTTTCCAAGGCTGAAATCTCTATGAAAGCACACTGCCACATCTCTTGCTCTCAGAGTGGCCAGTGGGTTGGAACTGTCCATCTTTCAGTTAGCAGCCAAGGGCCACAGCCCAGGTCCTTCACGTCTTCTCAACTTCAAAATGGGTTGTATGCCTCATCTAACACTGGCTTTGAACTCAAGTTTCCAGCAGCTAACAGTGCAAGAAGGCCAGTTAGCTGCTTACCTATTGCAGGCAGGAGACCCCATCGATCTGCTTCTTTCTAGGACTCAAATTACACTTGACAGCGGCTTTCCCTATCGCTAAATAATAAGCGCACCAACATCTAGGAGAACACCCCAGCCTTCAGACAGTAAACACATCATTCTTTTGAGGGCAGAGGTTGCTCTCCACAAGACTCAAAAGTTTATACAGGAGAAAACCAACGCACCAGTAACTTGCCCTAGGTGAAACTGAGAACCAAGCTCAGCTCTGCAACCTAATTCCCATTCACACAGACTGATTTGGGGGTAATCAAGAGTTGTCACTCAAATCCTTCCCTGGGAATATCTGCAAAGCTACCTCATCTTGGAGCCATGGATGGTCGGTCCATGCATGGCTGAGTTGGGGGGTTTCTCCTAGATGCAATACAATTACCACAGCAAACAAACAAAAAGTATCTGCCCTGTAGGATCAGCACTTGACTACAAACCACAAGGTAAGCAGTTCAAACCCACCAGCTGCTCCCCAGAAACCCTAACAGAGTCGCTATGAGTTGGAACCGACTAGATGGCACTTAATAACAAGCCAGAAATGCGCTGAATTTGTAACTTAATATAAGGCACATAGATACCAAAAAGAAGTCCCTCTGTGGTGGAAATGCTGAATGTGCAAAGAAGGCTTCTCACAATAAAAGCCTGGTGATCTACTTACAAAAAAACAGCCATTGAAAACCGCATGGAACACAGGTCTACTCTGATACACATGGGATTGCCCTGAGTCAGAATCCACAATTAGCTGGATGTTGTTGTTGCTGTTAAGTGCCATCCAGCCAGTTTCAACTCACAGTGGCCCTGTAAAGGGTTTCCGAGGAGCGGGTGACAGGCTTGAACTACCAACCTTGTAGTTCAAACTGACTTTGCAGTCCAGTGCATTATCCCACACCACCATACCATGTTGTCGTTGTTGTTAAGTGCCATCGAGTTGGTGTCGATCCATAGCGAGCCTGTATAGGGTTTCTAAGAAGCAGCTGGTGTGCTTGAACTGCCAACCCTACAGTTCAAACGGCTTTGCAGTCTGGTACATTAACCCACAGCACCACACCAATCACCATACCATAAAAGACAACAAAAAGCAACCACAAGTAAATTTTAAAAAAACAGTTCAACAGTACAAGGACCAATTGTAACTCAACTTTTATTCTGGAGACTCCCAGAACTTGACACCTGGGGGCTCACACAAACTGTCTGTAAAACAAATTACCACAGGAAATGTCTTAAAAACTGCCTTTTCACCAGACCTGGAATTCAGATTTGCCCTGCTCATTTCTAAGAATCAGTCCTGATTTAGGTTATACTCCAGGGAGAGGAGGAGAAGGGGAGGGAAGGCAGGAACTCCACAGGGCAATCTCTGAGATGACTCCTGGAGTCTGGAGAACATTTGACTTTGTCTCTCAAGTTTTCACATAAGGACCTGGGCTTATACAGGATTTGTAAGGAGCAGAACATTCTCAGCAAGGCTGTAATCCACTCCCTCTGTTGGTCCTGAAAGCACAGGCTTAGAAGTTCATTTTTCTGATAAATATTTGGCTATGGGGGAAAAAAGCAAGACAATTCCATTTCTAAGCTACTACAGTTTGTTCTTGGGTAGAATAAGTACATGCTTAAAGGGTTGCAACTGGTGCTTTGGAAACAGGAAACCTAGCATAGGTGGTCTAGTAGCAGAAATGAGCAAAATACCACATTTAACTGGTACATTCATACTAGCTGTTGTTATAAACTAGCAAAACTACAAAAAAAAAAAAAAAAAAAAGAATCTTAACAGCATTCCTAGTCTCTTACCAAATAACTTTGAATGAACAGTTTTCATCTTGTCTAGATGGGTCTGGTTAAAAGAGATGGTGATAAGATTTTTTTTGATTCAATAGTGCGTAACTGGTATCATGACTAATTGCGACTCTCACAACTGTAAAGGTACAAGTTTCATATCAAAAATGGGGAGTAGTTAATTTTACAGTCCAGAAACAAAGGACACTAGGACCCATCAAGGGAAAAGAACACAAGCAGAATGTGAGACACTATCCAGAGAAGCAGCAACACCACAGTTGGAGGCAGAGAAAGGGACATGGAGAGGACATTGAGGACTCTAGATTCACTGGAAGAGAGGGACTGAGAGCTGGCGGCCAGGAGGCAGACTTGCAGAATGTGCCCTTTGGTGGTTTAAATTATTATATATGCCTGAGTGCTTAAAAATGGGAGGAGGGGGGAGAAAAAGAGTTAAGGTGAATAGAGAGAAATACTGTTAACTGACGGTACATGGAGGAGATTATAATCATTGTAATAAAACAAGGTGTATGACTTGTTGAATGTAAAACTGATGATCTGCCCTGTAACTTTCACTCAATTCACGATAAAAACTTTAAAAAGAAAGAAAGGCACAATGTGAGAACAAGATAAGGAAGAGAATGAATCTAGGCTTATTGCTAACTTAGATGCATTTCTGCTTAAAAACCCCTCTCCAAGTGCTCAAGTGAGGCTGGGCCTATTTCCTTATCCTTTTTTTACTTGAGGGTTAGGAGACAAGATGAAGGGCTCAGCAAACTGAGTCCTTTGTCCTGGGAGGCATACCCAAACCCACTCATCTACTCCAGTCTCATTTACAGAGCAAGAATATGATGCCCATTACAAAACTATATGATGCCCATTACAAAACTAATGGCCTAGGACTTGACGTTCTGGGTAAGAGGCACAGAGAGACAATTGATATTTCTCCCTTCTGGTTTTAAAACAGAATGGATAATTGAGAGCACACTGTGCCACCTGGATCCTCTGCTGATTTTTTCCAAATTGAAGACCACATATAACATTTACTGTGAACTTAACCACACACATCACTTATCCAGACTATGGGAAACCAGATTAACAATATCTGCCCATGAAAAGATTTTTTCTTTTCTTTTTTAAAGTTCCTGTTTAGGTCTCCTACAGTGGTTCAAGCTCACCAGTCGCTCCTTGGAAACCCTGTCCAAGGTCACTAAGAGTCTGAACCGACTGGACAGCACAACAGCTCCCTGGTGTTAGTGCTCTGGGGTAATGCACTGGACTGGTCAAGCTCACCAGCTGCTCCTTGAGCCAACTCAACGGCACTTAACAACAATGAACAGCTCCCATGTTTAATGCCAAACCACAAATCATCTGGGAAGAAACCAAAAGCATGTGCCAAGCACTCAATTCCCTTCCTTTTTGAGAGTCCCTTTAAAAAAAAAAAAAAAAAAAAACCAAACAAATAAACTCAATTTTAGCATTTGAAGCTCAATGTTAGCATTTGAAGACCATTAGAAGTCTTGATATTTCTGAGTTTTTCCTACTAGATTTTCCTGAATTTCTCATTCATCACCACCTTCAAAGATCAAAAAATCCTTCTAAAATATAAATACAAGAACTACTAAAGTGGCCTCTATACCAGCTGCACAACTCTATCAAGACTGTTAGGGCTAATCTGTTGTTAGAGACCACCGATTTGATTTCACAGAGACCCCATGTGACAAAGTGGAACTGCTCCATGGAGCTTTTCAGGCTATAATCTTTATTAAGAGCACATCACCACCAAGTATTTCTTTCTCCCATAGAGCCACTAGATGATTCAAACCTCCAACCTTCCAGTTAGCAACCTCATGCTTAATAACTGCACAATCAGGACACATCTACCCCGTAAAAAAAAAAAAAGATTTTTTGATTATAATGGTATTCTTTTACTAACTATTGAAACTGGTGCAGCTTTCAGCAGATAACAAGCTAACCTTTTGTTTTGTTATTGTTAAGTGCCATCGAGTCAGTTCTGAACCATAGAGACGCTATATAGGATTTCCTAGGAGCAACTAGTGAGATTGAACCAACATTGCAGTCTAGCACAGAAACGCACAGTGCGACACCAGGACCCCAAACTTTTGTTTTAGACCCACACAAATACTCTCACAACTGATATGTTAGTCTTTTCAAAAAATGGTTCTGGAGCAATTGAACATGGGCAGGGGTGTGTGTGGGGGGGAAATGGGGGAGAGACAAATCTTGGTCAGAACCTCACATCTTATATAAAAATGTATTCAAAAGGCTGTAAATCTTTACAGGAACAGAAAGCCTCATCTTTCTCCTGCGAACCAGCTGGTAGTTTCGAACTGCTGAGATTAGCAGCCCGATTTGTAACCACTACGCTCCCAGAGCCCCTTAGTGCTTGTATTTACAGAGGTGCAAATCTTCAGAATATAACACTAACAAAGAGTCTCTAGACTTGCCATCAAAAACATGATCCAGAAAAGTTGATATACCATACTTTACCAAAATTAAAACCTGCTCCAATCTTTTCAGAAGATGAAAAGACAAACTTCAGAATGGGAAAAAATATTTGCAAGACACACAAGTGAAAAAGAACCAAGATCTAGAATACATAAAGAACACTCAAAACTTAAAAACAATAAAACCAACAATCCATTTAGAAAATAAACAAAAGTTCATGGACACTTCACCAAAGAGGATGTAAGATGGCAAATGAACACATGAAAATTGTAACTTTTCAGTAGCCATTAGGAAAACGTGAATTAGAACCACAATCAGGTATTGCTACATACTTATCAGAATGACTAAAATGAAAAACAGTGAAACACCAAATAATGGTGAGGTTGCGGACAAAACTGGATCATTCATAGACTCTTGTAAGGCATGAAAAAGAGCACAGAAATTCTGGAAAGCAGTTTGGGAGTTTCTTAGAAAAATAAACACGTAGTACTGTGCTGTTGTTGTTCTTGCTGTTGTTAAGCACTGTCCGTCGAGCTGTTTCCATCCCATAGCGACCCTTTATACGATTTCCTAGGAGCAGCTGGTGAGCTTAAACCACTGATCTTGCATAGTATCATATGACCTATCAATTGCATTCTGGGTATTTATACCAGAGAAATTAAAACTCATTTTCAGACAAAAACTGTGGAGTAACCATACCACAGAAACTTGTGTTGTCAGGTGCTGTAGAAGTTGGTTCTGACTCATAGCAAGCCTACGTACGACATAACAAAACAGTCCTCAGTCCTGTGGTATCCTCACAATTGTTTTTTGTTTTTGTTTTTTTTTAATTTAAGGTTTTTATTGTGGATTGAGTGAAAGTTTACAGGGCACATCATCAGTTTCACATTCAACAATTCATATAACTAGTTTCATTATATTGATTATTGATTATAATCCCCTCCATATACCATCACTTAAAAGTATTTCTCTTTATCCACTTTAGCTTTTTTTAAAAAACACACAAACAAAAAACCCCACTCAGGCATATATAATAAATTACATCTCCAAAGGGCACATTCTGCAAGTCTGCTCCTGGCCACCAGTTCTTAGTCCTTCTCTTCTTAGTTGATGAATCTAGAGTCCTCCATGCCCCCATCTCTGCCTCCATCTCTGGTGCTGCTGCTTCTCTGGATAAGGTCCCACATTCTATTCGTTTGTTCCTCTCTTGATGGTCCTAGGGTCCTCTGTTTCTGGACTGTAAGATTAATCACTCCCCTTTTTTTTGTTACAAAACTTCTACCTTTACAATTGTGACAGTCACGATTAGTCATGATAACAGTTATTCACTACTGAATCTTACGAATCTTGTCCCCATCTCCTTTTACCAGACCCATCTAGACAAGATGATAACTATTCAGTGGGGACTCTTTCTTTCCCCCCACACTCTTAACTAAGCTGCCTCTTGAAACCTTGTAAGCCAGTCACTTTGCACCTTTATTGTCCCCTCATTTTAGATAGCCAATGTCTAAGTTGCCCATCCCTATCTACCACCCTGTGCACAGAGCGGATAGCATTGATACTTGATTTGAAGACTCTTTCCCTCTCTGTTGGTATTTAGAGTAACTACTGCTCTGAGTATAGGTCAGGTTCATCATGAAGATGTATCTTCTGTCACTGTAGCTGTTCCAGTCTGCTTGTCCTTTCTAATGAGAATGTCTCATCTCACAAGGTTGTGGATGGGACTCAAGATTCCACCTAAGGTCCTATACTCTGTGCTCACAATTGTTTTTACGCTTGAGCCCAGTGTGGCAGCCACTGTGTCCATCCAACTTGTTGAGGGTTTTTTTTTTTTAATGATAAAAAACAAACTGTTGGCACACACAAGAACAATTACCTAGATTAATCTCCAGAGAATTATGCTGAATAAAATTTAAAAATAAAATTAAAAAAAGATCCATTTATAGGATTCCATGGAGTCCTGGGTAGGGAGCTATAGGAGGAGCACTGGACCACAAGGTCCGTTTGAACCCCAAGGTGGGAGGTTGAAACCCACCAGGCACTCCTTGAAAACCTTATACAGGGTCACTATGAATCGAAACCGATTCAACAGTGCTCAATAGCAGCATATATGTTAAGTGTGGTCCAATGCTTATCCTACAGCGCCATCAGCAAAATGCATATAACTACATCCTAGAAGTATAAACATTACAGAAATGGATAAAAAGTTAACAGGGATTAGGGACCAGGAGATATGACATGTCAGTGGTGATAAGTTGTGATAGGAGGTTGTTCTTGTTAGGTGCCCTCAACTAGGTTCCAATTCATAGCAACCCTAAAGCACTGAAACACAGCCCAGCCCCTGAGCCATTTTCCCAGCTGTTGCTATGCTTTAGCCCACTGCCAATGCCACTGTACCAAACCACCTCATTGAGATCTCCCTCTTTTTGCTGACCCTCCCCTTTACCAAGCATAATGTCCTTCTCCAAGGACTGTTTTCTCCTGATAACATGTCCAAAGCATGAGAGACAAAGTCTCACCATCCTGGCTTCTAAGGAGCATTCTAGCTGAACTTCTTCCAACACAAATGTGTTTGCATGGTACTTTCGATATTTTTCTTCAACACCGCAACTCAATTGCATCAATTGTACGGTCTTCCTTATTTATTCACTGCTCAACTTTCCCATATATATGAGGTTACTGAAAATACTATGATTTGGGTCTGGCATACTTTAGTCCTCAAAATTACTTTTTTGCTCTTTAACACTTTAAAGAGGTCTTGCGTAGTAGATCTGTCAAATGCCAATATGCTGGTTGATTTCTTGGTAGATGATTACATATTGATTGAAGATCTGAGCAAAATGAAATTTTTTGACAACTTCAATCTTGTCTCCCCATTTATCATGATGCTATTTATTGGTCCTGTGGTGAGGATTTTTGTTTTTTGTTACATTTAGGTGCAACCCATATTGAAGGCTGTGGTTTTTGAACTTCATCACTAAGTATTTTAAAAATTCTCTTCACTTTCAGCCAGCAAGGCTGTATCATCTGCATATCACAGGTTGTTAATGAACCTTCCACCAATCCTGATGCCACATTCTTCTTCACATAGTCCAGTGTCTCAGATTATTTGCTCACCATATGAACTGTTTGTTGTCAAGTGCCATCGAGTCAACTTCTATCTATAGTGACCCAGTATAGGGTTTCCAAGGAGCAGCTGGTGAGCTTGAACTACTGACTTTGCAGTTCAAACAACTTTGCAGTCTGACACATTAGCCCACAGTGCCTACCAGGATGGGGAAAGAATACAGTCCTGGCAAACACCCTTCCTGATTTTAAACCATTCAATATACCCATAATTCTGTTAAAATGATTGCCTCTTGGGTCTATGTACAGATTCCTTAAGAGCACAATTAAGTTTTCTGGAATACCCATTCTTCTCAACGTTATTCATAGCTTGTCATGATCCACAGTCAAAATCCTTTGTATTGTCAATTAAGCACAAGCAAACATCTTTCTGGTATTCTCTGCTTTCAGCAAGATCAATCCATCTGACATCAGCAATGATATTCCTCGTTCAATGTCCTCTTCTGAATCCGGCTTGAGTTTCTGGCAATCCCTGTGATATACTACTGCAGCTTTTTTTAAATTACCTTCAACAAAATGTTTCTTGCATGTAATCTTAATGACATTGCCCAATGATTTCTGCATTCTGTTGGGTTAACTCTCTTTGAAATGGATATAAACCTGGATCTCTTCCAATCGGTTGGCCAGGTTATAACTGTCTTCCAAATTTCTTGGCCTAGATGAGTGAGTGCTTCCAGTGCAGCAGTTTGTTGAAAGATTTCAATTGGTATTCTTTCAATTCCTAAAGCCTTTAATACAACTTGGACTTCCTCCTTTAGTACCATCAGTACGTGGTCATATGCTACCTCTTTAAAAGGTTGAACACTGACCATTTCTTTTTGGTACAGTGACTTTGTATATACCTTCCATCTTCTTTTGATGGTTTCTGCATCATTCAATATTTTGTTCATGGAGTCCTTCAATATTCAAGTCAAGGCTTGAATTTTTTCTTCAGTTCTTTCAACTTGAGGAACGCTAAACCTGTACTTCCCTTTTTATTTTCTAACTCCAAGTCTTTGCATATTTCATTACAATACTTGACCTTAAAAATTTCTTTGACTTTAAACCATAATGAATTACTATTCCGTAAAGTTTTCAAGACAGGTTACTAAAACAGTCTCCTACGGTATCTCTGGATTAACTACTACTAACCTTTTGGCTAGTGTTGTTGTTGTTGTTGTTAAGTACTGTTGAGTCAATTCCAACTCATAGCCAACCTGTATAGGGTTTCCTAGGAGCAGTTAATGAGTTTGAACCACCCACCTTGTGATCCAAACCAACCTGAGGTCCAGTATTTAGCCTATGGCACCACAGGTGTATAACCATTTGAGCCACCCAGGATTCCAACAAGGGTTATTAGAAATATGACCCAACAATGTCATTCCTAAGTATATACCCAAGAGAAATTAATTTATCTACAGGTAAGTATGCACATAAATGTTTATAGCAGCATCATTCATAACACCCAAAGGTAGAAACCACCCGAATGTCCATCAACAATCGGACAAACAAAACACGGTATATCCGTACAACGAATATCATTCAGCCATAACAAAGAATGAAGTGAAGCTACATGCTAGAACACGAATGAACCTTGAAAAACATGTTGCTGTGTGAAAGAGGCCAGTCACAGAATTTGTTGTCATTAAGTGCCATCAAGTCAGTTCCGACTCATAGTGACCCTGTATACCACATACTAAATAATTTCACTCATTATGAAAGTCCAGAAAAGCAAAATGTACAGAGACGGAAAGTAGATGCCTTAGGATTGGAGGAGACAGGCTCTGGCAGTGAGAAGTCTATAGCAGCACCTTCTTTTCAGGATTTCAATTACCCTAAGCCAATCACAGTAAGGAAATACATAGAAAATTCCAGAAATAATAATTCTTCAGCTTTAAATTGTGCCCCATCCTGTGTACTGCAATGAAACCTCACACGATCCCACTCCATCTTGATATGACGTGAACCTCCCTTTGTCCGGGGTATGGACACTGTAAACGTTATCAGATCAACTGTGCTCCTGTCCAAGTGACCCTTATTTTAGTTAGATGAATTGATGTAATTTATTATTGGTTACGGATGTTAATCTTCTATTGTGCTAATGTGTCATAGGTACAGACTACTGGTGTAGACTGAAAACCACAGGGTTGACAATTCAAACCCACCAGCTGCTCCTCTTATAGGGTCACTGAGTCAGAACCAACTCGACAGCACTCAACAACATATATGCATGGGAAAAACAAAGTACATACAGGATTTAGGTGCCATCTGATTTCCAGCATCCACTGGTGGTCTTGGAATACATTCCCTGAGGAAAAGGGGATGACACTACTGTACTAAAAAGAAGCCCTGATGCCTAACCACTAGATCGGCAGTTCAAACCCACCAAGTACTCTGCAGGAGGAGGATGAGGTTGTCTGCTCCCATAAAGATTTACAGCATTGGAAATTTTACATTGGGTCGTTCTAAGTCAGAATCAACTAAATGGCAGCAGGAATACACTAAAAATCATTGAAATGTACGTTTTAAATGGGTGAATGCTATGGTGTATACTTTGTAGCTCAATATAGTTATTTTTAAAACTGTTTTTAATGATCAAGAAACTCATAAAACTAAGTACTGGACTTAAGCTATTATTTCAGTGGTAATTGAGGAGTTGCTTCCAGATTCAAAATGAGTACCAACTGTGAAGCTGCAGAAACTATAAAGCTTTTGTGTTTTCAGAGACATGCTCAATAGACTTGTGGGCAAGATGAGTTGGGGGAGACAACAAACAAGATGGGCAAAATAACCCATCTACCACAAAATCATAAAAGACAAAAATATGGGTGGCTTCAGAGTCAGGATGGGAACACCACAGCTGGTTTGATCCCTGACTCCACTGTGTTAGTTTTATCTTAGACAACCCAACTTATTAGAACCTTGATGTCCTCATTGTTAACTGAGGGTGCTACACAATTCCACAAAGGTTTAAGAAGTGCTAATGAGTATTCTGCATGAGATAGTGTCTAGCACAAAATGGATGTCCAGTAAAAATCATTTTCTTTGCTAAGATTCCCCAAAATTTCATTATACAAATCTTTTCTGGAAACAATCCATAGGGAGGCTTTATGTGTTTTTGTAACTCGGTTAAAAACTTCATTAATTCATGTCTACTGTTTTTATTTTCTTCACATCATCCAAAGGTACAAACAAAACTGCAACATCATACTGCTGATGCACAAAACAGCAAACCAGTGACTAAATATTTTATTCCAGGAACCTATAAGCATCCACTCCCTTTTGGTTGTGCCAAACAAAGTCACCGAGTAAAAGCCAGTGCTCTCCTCTAATGCCTTTTCTACCTAGCAACTGCAGTGCCATTCAGCTGGCTTGTAAACCTCCTCCAGTATGCAACATTATGAGTATACTGAGGAAGAAAGGAATTCTTCGGCAAATAACATCTTTCTCTATAGATGTTATAGAGTCCTGGTGTGGTGCTGTAGCAAAAGCACTAGACCATGAAGTTGGTTTGAACCCTCAAGGTCAACAATTCAAACTCACCAGCCACTTCTCAGAATCCCTACCCAAGGTCACTATGAGTTGGGACCAAGCACACAGCATTTAGCAACAACTAGAGGCTATAGGAAGATGTTATCAGCAAAAGGTGTGGTGCTATAAAATAAGTACTTGATTGCTAACTGCAAGGACAGTGGTTCAAACCTACTAGTTAGTTGCTCCTTGGAAACCCTTAACAGGGAAACTATGAGTTGGACTTAACAACAAACAACAACATATGAGGTTATGGCACCAGCCAGCTTCTGTAAATGTTCACAACCTCAGCTTTGGTAGCGTAGTGGTTACAAATAGGGCTGCTAATCTCAGTCAGTAGTTCGAAACTTACCAGCTGTTCCACAGGAGAAAGATGAGGCTTTCTGCTCCCATAAAGATTTACAGCCTTGGAAACCCTGTGCAGGGTCGCTATGAGTCGGAACTGACTCCACGGCACATAACCACCACTGCCAAGTACCATAAGGTTTAGGACTGAACTAGTGGTGAAAGTACAACAGCAGTGTTGACACTGGAAATTCCAAAAACCAAAAGCAGAAGATAAAAATCATGGAGAAGACATGAATCTGTGGCTATAGAGCTGGTAGGAAATGCAGAAGAGCTGGAGCACAGACCCACTTCAGGCTCAAAGATACAAAGGGTATGGGAGATACAAAGATATGAAGGCAGTTTTCCTGAAGGGAAACTGATATTATGGAGAACGGGTTTTAGGTATGGAACCATGGTGGCACAGTAAATTAAGCATCGGGCTGCTAACCACAAGGTCAGCAGTTCCTACCCACTAGCAGCTCCGAGGGAGAAAGATGAACTTGTCTGCTCCCATAAAGATTTATAATCTCAAAACCCCTAAGGAGCTTGATGATGCCTGTGGGGGACTGTGATCATTGCAATGAAACAAAATACGACAGCATGAACGTAAAGACGATGTTCACCCATGCAAACTAACACGTAATGCACAATAAAAACTTTTTTTTTAAAGACCGACCCTAAGGCACAGTTTTGTGTTCTGTTACAGGGTCACTATGAATCAGAACCTACTCAATGGCAATGGGTTGGGATTGGCCCTTTCCCCCTTCCTTTGTCATAAATTCCCCTAAGACCCCAACTAGATCAAAGCACAACAATCCAGCAGCTCTCTGAAGCCTAAATTGACTGACCAGATATTCAGAAGGCAGAGAGCTCAAAGGAAATGAGATCTAAAGGAGCCGACTGGAGCAAACTTCCTGTACATAAACAACGATGGACAGAAACACCTGCAGCTGGGTCCCTCTGGAGCTCCCCAGGAAAGAGCCGGGGAGCTGAAGCCTACAGCTGCACACATTCTAACAGGCCAGGCTTTAAGAGGAGAGGTCAGCAGAAAGTACACTTTAGAGATGGGCATTTTTTCAAAGCTATTTTTCATTGAAATATTTCTCCACCCCACAAAGAGCATTCTATGTGTCTTTTTACTAGGACAAAGAGCTAATAAACCAACAACCACCACCACCCAAAAAAACTGAAAAAATACATAAACTCCAAAGTAAGGGGGATTTCAGCGCAAAACAAAAGCCGTCTACTACAAAATATATAGTTATCTAGCTATATAACTAAAGAAAAAGATTTTAAAAAGAGCACAAACACCATGTGTAATCTTACCTTGATAATCTCATTCTCCATCGCATCTCAAATGGTTCCTGCATTTATAGCAGAAAACAACAGGTAATCACCTTCTTTTCATATAATATTAAGAATTATCTACTTACAGAGCAACCTTCCTAACACTGAATTCTATAATCTCTAGGGCAGAAATCCTGTTTTTATTCATCTCTACCATTCCCAGCGCCATACACCCTCAATGAAAGTACACTGAACCTAACTGACATTTCTTAGGTGGTTGTTGTTTAGTGTTCTGGAGTCAGTGTGGACTCACAGCAAGCCTGTGAACAACAGAGCAAAACACTGCCCAGTCATGCACCACCCTCACAACGTTGCTGCTGTTGTGATGAAGTCAGCCAACCCTGTATAGCAGGGGTGTGGAACCCTTTTTCTGCCAAAATTTGTGTAACATCATTCACAGGCCATACAAAACTATCAACTTAAAAATTAGCCTGCTATGTTTGGTCAAACATTTAAGTGGTGGTGGTGGTAGTGTGCCGTGGCTCACTAGCTACCTTGCACAGGGTTTCTGAGGCTGTAAATCTTTACGGAAGCAGAAAGCCTCATCTTTCTCCTGAGGAACAGCTGATAGTTTCCAACTGCTGACCTTGAGGTTAGCAGCCCAACTATAGTAACCGCTACGCTGATAGGCGGACTTTGGGTATGCTGCTGTACATCAGCACTGGACTGCAAACCACAAGGTAGACAGTGCAAATCTGAAGAAGTCCAACCTAAATCTCACATGCAGAAGCTGATGCGCACAAAAATTTTTTTTAAAAATAATAAAATTTATTATTATTATTTCTTAATAAATACTATTTATTTCTGAAATGTCAATTTAAAAAACCACCTTATTTACAGTCCTTGCCAATGACTGCAAAGAGGGAAAACTGTGTGCTCAAGTGGTGTTTTAGAACCCATGGTTTGGACAACTAGAAAACTCTTATTAGTTTGTTACCCTCACTTGGCATGCAGAGTCTGACCACTACAAAAGTCACAATAGTGCACACACCCTGGCCACTCCGAACTTTTCCACTGCACACTTCTCTGTCCCACTAATTTCCCAACTCCAGAGATGAGTACTTGAGTACAGAAATCCCCTCCATACACAGAGTAGACAGGGAGGGCAACTTGGACATTGGCGACCTAAAGTAGGGGTGGCTACAAAGGCAAGAAGTGACTGGCTTACAAGCTTTCAAGAGGGAACCTAGATTCAGAGGGCGTGAAGGAAGGTAGAGTCTCTACTGAGTAGTATCCAATCTGTCTAGGCGGGACTGATGAAATGAAATACAGATGGGTCTCTTGTGATGTAATAGCAAATAACTGTTATCAGGACTGCTTGTGAGGGTTGGAAATGTAAAGGTAGACATTTTGTAGCAAGGAGGGGAGTGATTAACTTTTCAGTCTAGGAGCGGAGGTCCCTGGGACCATCAAGGGAAAAGAGCTGAGAGGGGGAACCTACCCAGAGAAGCAGTGATGCCTGAGATAGAGGCAGAGATGGAGCAGTTGGGGGTTTTAGACACAGAGAGGAAGAGGGGCTGTGTGCTGACCACCGGGGAAGGGGGGCAGGCTTGCAGGGTATACCCTTTGGTTGGTTGATGATGCATGGAGGGGATTGTAACCATAGCAATGAAACAATATACAGTAGGATGAATGTAAAACTAATAACTAATGTACTCCCATGTAAACTATCACATAATTCACAACAAAACATTTTTCAAAAAGAGGGCATGAGAATAGCTGCCTCTTTCCCCCCCAGCCCTTGGGCTGTAGGCTCACACATAATTACATGTTTCCTACATTTGGGGGTCTGGCTGGGAGCACTTGAAGTAAGACAGTAAAAAATGATCTCTAAGGAGCCAAACCCTAGTCAAAGTGCCTGACTGAAATAAAAGTTTGTCTTTTTCTGCATCAGGAGATCCTCAATGAACAGGTGACTCTAGGTGTACATGACCCAAGCCATGGCCTTTTCAATCGCCTCATATCTATGAAAAAACTGGACAATGAGAAAGGAAGACAAAAGAACTGATGCATTCAAGCTGTGGTTTTGGCAAAGAATGTTGAGTCTATGAGGACTGCCAGGAGAACAAACAAATCTGTCTTTGTTTTTAAGTTAACAAAGGAATAAAACCAAAATGTTCTTTAAAAGCAAGGGTGTTGAGACTCTGGCTCACTTACACATCATTAGGGAAGACCAATGAGAGAAAAGGCAATGCACAGTAGCTGTCAAAATAAGGGAAACCTTCAATGAGATGAACTGACACATCAGCCACAACAAAGGACTCAACTGTACAACAATGAGAAAGATGGTGGTGGAAGATTCAATGTTTCCTTCTGTGGCGTGATGACAGGCACTTTTTATTTTTAAACAAAAGTCTAACTAACTTCTCTTCCAGATTTCAAGAACCAGAAAAGAGGAAGGTACTAAGTTTGTTTGAGTGCTTGTGTGTCAGGTACTTTTTTAATCTCATTGACAACAGGAAACTAAGGGTTTTAAGTGTCTTGCCAGTCAAAGTCTCTCAGTAATGACATCGGGCGTGTGAGATGAAACTAGAGGATACCTGGAAGCCTCTGAAGTCAGCAGAGGCAGGGTCACTGCCAGCATCCAGCGGACACCTGACTGTACTATCAAGAAGTGAACAGAGTAGACACAGGACTCACACTACAGTCATCCCATTCAGTAATTCTCCCCTAAGGAAACAAACGGGTACTTGGAATTAGCAAATCTAAAGGGAAGAGCATGCTCAGCATTTCTCAAGCTGAAAGAACAGAAGAAAAATTCGACTCCTATTTTGCCCGTTTGCATCATTCAATATTTTGCCCATTGCTGAGGTCAGATGGTTCTTGGCCGAAAGCAGATAATATCAGAAAGATGTTTGTTTGTGCTGTTTTGATGATGCAAATGCTTGACAATGTGGATCATAACAAGCTATGGCCAACATTATGAGGAATAGGTATTCCAGAATACTTAAAAATTGTGCTCATGAGGAACCTGCACACAGACCAAGAAGCAGTGGTTTGAACAAAACAAGGCAATACTGAAAAGAACATGGCACCAAAATTGGAGGAAGACTCATTAACAATATTTGATATGTAGATGATATAACCTTGCTACTGGAAGAAACTTGAAATATTTACTGATGATTTACTGATGGATTCCAACTCAATGTAAAGAAAAAAAAATCCTCACCACTGGACTGATAAATAGCATCATGAAAAGACTGAATTGCCAAAGACTTCATTTTGCTCAGATCAACCATCACTCATGGAAGCAGTAGTCAAGAAATCAAATGATGTACTGTATTAGGCAATCTGCTACACAAGACCTCCTTAACGGGCTGAAAAAAAGCAAAGATCTCAGTTTGAGGACTAAGATGCACCTGACCCAAACCACCATGGTGTTTTCAATAGTTTCATATGCATCTGAAAAAGTTGGACAAAGAATAAGAAGACTGTAGAAGAATTGATGCATTTCAGTTATGTTATTTGAGAAGAATATTAAAAGTATCATAGACAGCCAGAACAATAAATAAATCCTTGTTAAAATAAATTCAACCACAATGTTCCTGCGAAGCCAGGATGTTGAGACTTCATCTCTCCTACTTTGGACTGTATGTTATCAGGAGGTACCAGTTCCTGGAAAAGGACATCATGCTTGGTAAAGTGGACGGAAAGCGAATAAGAGGTAGACCCTCCTCCACCATTAGTGAAATGAACTGGCACAGTGGAAACAGCAATAGGTTCAAGTGTGAAGATGGCACAAGACCATACAATGTTTTGCTCTGCTCTACGTAGGTCGCTGTGAGTTGGAACGCACTAATTACACCTAACAAACCATTACCACCAAGGGCTATACAAGGAATTTACAAGAAAGGACTTCCAATGAGGAATAATTAGAAAAGAAAACCTTACCTGAGTCTCCATTAGAACCCCTTCTGTGTCACACACTGCTGTTACGTAGATTTGATCATGCATGAATGACAGTAGAAATGCTCCATAGGGTTCTTAGGGTACAACGTTTTACAGAAAAACTGCCCCAACTTTCTCCTTCAGAGTAGGTGATAGGTTCAAACCACTGACTTTCTGGTTAGCAGCCCAATGTTTACCCCACTGCACCACCAAGCTCACCTAGATCACCCAATCATTATCAGTCATTATTTTATCCCATGAAAAAATAATTTACTAAAATTTTAACCATGGTATAAAACAGGTATATAAGTTGTTCTTAGGTGCCATTGAGTTGGTTCCAACCCAAAGTGACCCTGTATAGTTTCCAAGAAGCAGCTAGTGAGCTTGAACCGCCAACCTTGTGGTTCAAGCCAACTTTGTAGTCCAGTGCATTCACACACGGTGGCTTCAAAAGTTCATGGAAAAACAGAAATAAAAGGTAATGAAATTCTTCAGTGAGCTTTTTGAAGCCCATTGTATGTCTCTAGAGGCAAGACAGTATGGTGAAAAAAATGAGGCTTGAGTGACACTAGCCTGTGTTTGAATCTAGATATTTCCGTTATTTGCTGTGTGACCTCAGGTGAAGGAGACCTACATTATAGGTACCCTGTATAGAAACCCTGTACAGGGTTTCTGAGGAACAGCTGGTGAGTTTAAACTGCCAAGCTTGAGGTTAGAAGTCCAGTGCTTATCCTCCATCACAACACCTGGATTCTATAAACAAACAAACAAGCAAAACCCTTATCAAATCGATTCTGACTCATAGTGACTCTGCATAGGGTTCCGAGGCTGTAAATGTTTATGGTAGAAGAAAGCCTATCTTTCTCCTGAGGCTGGTAGGTTTGAAAAGCCAATTTTGCAGTTATCAGTCTAGTGCTTATCAATTTTTTTTTCTATCTTTTTATTGTGAATTAACTCAAGTTTTACAGAGTAGATCACCGGCTTTACCTTCAACAAATTACATACTTCATTTCAATGATTGCAATCTCCTCAATGCAACCTCAGTTATCCCACTTCCCCCTGTGAATCTTGTTTCCATTTCATCTTCTTTTCCAAACCTTCTGGATTTTGTCCTTAGGCAAATGCTTCCATTTTGATTTTGAATGACTTACCATTCCATGGTGTGTATACCTTACTAGTTTTACTATTTCCTCTGGATACCTATTTCTTGGCTGAAAATTGATACACTGAAACTCAGTTCCACACTAACAGGTGACGAAGGGTCATAGTCTCAGTCTGGCCTCTTTTTATAATTTTGTGTTTTGTTCCACATTTTCTCCTACTCTACTCCCTTTGAAATAGTTAATAATAGTAGCTGTTACCACCTAGTTCTTCCGGGCTCAGCATCACAGAAATTGATGTTGTTCGTGTGTTCCATTAGTCCATTTGTTGTTAAGTGCTGTGAGTCGATAACGACCCATAGTAACCCTGTATAGGGTTTCTGAGGAGCAGCTAGTGACCTTGCAGTTCAAACGGCTTTACTGTCTGGCACATTAAGTCACAGCGCCACACCAGGACTCCATTAGTCCGTTGTTGTTGTTGTTAAGTGCCGTCGAGTCAGTTCCAACCCATAGCAACCCTGTACAGGGTTTCCTAGGCTGTAAATCTTTACGGGAGGAGAACGCCTTATCTTTCTCCCACGGAGCAGCTGGTAGTTTCGAACTGCTGACCTTGCGGTTCGCAGCCCAATTCGTAACCACTACGCTACCAGAGATCCTTAGACAGGGCTTATTAGAATTGTATTATTGTTATAAGTTATATTTGACAGATTACTTTGTTTACTTTTTCTTTTTTAAATAAGCAACTTCAAATCTGGTAAATTATTAAACATTTGAGATAAATCATGTAGACATTGTCCCTGCTTTCTTGGGGTTTATCATTAAAATTCCAAGGATACCAATAAAAAACAAGGGAGTGAAAGACAGTGAACCTGTTATCAGATCAGATTAAGAACTGACTCTGTAAGTGTCATGCATCACTGTAGGGAGGGGAGCTTGAGCCCTAAAGTAAACAGTTCCCTTTTCCTCTTATCCATAGTGTAAAGCGAGGGAAGACAACGTCCACAGAGAAAGGGTGGTGGCAAAGAGTGATAGTGTGAGACGCTGGAGACAATTCTGAGGGAGAAGGGGGACAAAAGTGGGTAAAAGAGAAACTAAGAAGTTGATCTTGATAAGGGGGCAAGGCAAGCAGGAAACTGTAAATCCAGCCTAGAAACTGACAATGGGACAGAAAGTGAATGTCTCAACCTGACCTGCAGCCTTAAGAACCAACTAACTGAAGGGCAATGCACAGAGTTCAAAAAGAGAAGGATATTAACGAAAGCCCAGGGCTCCTGTAAGAAGACAGGATCTTCTAAGAAGCAGCTTTGTGTATCAGCTACAGCAAAGGATGATGGGGACTGGAGCCTGCTTCAAAGTCATCAGCTCCTGGACCCAAGCAGCAAACCAAAGAGAGAGAGCTGACCACCCCCAGGAGGACTGGGGACAGGATGCTACAGTGGAATGGGGCAGCTGCTGTGACAAGGAGTGTCTTAGAATCTTTGTTGTTTTTGTTAAGTCCTGTTGAGCTGGTTCAAACTCACAGCAACCCTCTACAGACTTTCTGAGCAGTGGCTGCTGGGTTTGAATCATCAACCTTGTGGTTAGCAGTCCAGAGCTTTATCCTTCAGTGCCACACTATAAGTGTGGCTATAATACAAACAGAAATTTATTCACTCATAGTTTAGGAGGCTAGAAGGCTAGAAGGCTCCCTGTAGGCTCTGGGAGGAGAGACTAGTCTCTTTTCACAATCTTCAGCTAGCCCTGGCCTCTAGCTTATCCCATGTTTAGCTTATCCCATGTTTAAGTGTTGGGCTGCTAACCAAGAGGACAGCAGTTCGAAAGCACCAACTTCTCTGAAGGAGAAAGTTGAGACTGTCTGCTCCTGTCACAATTTAAGGGGAGCAGTTCTACTCTGCCCTAGAAAGTCACTATGAATTAGAATCTACTCATGAAAGTAGGTGGGGATATCTCAAAAGAAACTAACTCAAAACATACCCTATACTAATCCTGTCTTGTTAACAAAGCAAAGACAACTAATTCCCAGAGAAGAGTATAACCACAATGAGTTGATTGTGACCCGGCAGAACACAGTATTTAAGTGCTCTTTTCTTGAATGATCATTGAGTGGGTTCTGACTAGAGAGACTGTAAATCTTTCCCAGTAGCAGCTGGCCTCATCGTGGTGGGTTTGAACTGCTGACCTTGCAGTTAGCAGCCCAACACTTAATCCACTCTTGACACTAGGGGCACTAAGCACAGGCAAGGAGGTTAAGAGTTACAACACATACTCTGGAGGAGACACGATGCAATCTATACAAACAAGGTTGGGTGGGCAGAGAAACGCAAATAATAGTCTCTTGCCTGGTTTGAGTTTGGGGAAGGTACTTTTTCAATCCAACTGATCTTATTGACCGGGTGCTGTGCTACTTAGTTCTGAAATGAAGGGGAAGGTTCAGGGATCTCAGTAGAGGGTAGAACACTTCACTGAGTACTGGAACACATGTGACAAGCAGAGTAGAGATCACAGCAGGCTCAGCAGAAGTTAAATGATTCTTCCAACAGCAGCCCAGAAGGAAGATGGCGGCTTTGGGCTACAGGGGCTCCTCTAAAACATCTGGAAAATTCAGGGTAGCGAGTGGTGTAAAACACCACTGTCACAAGTTGTCAGCAGCCTCCATAGCAAGGGAGGATGGTATCCACTCAGAACAACTGCCCCAGGAAGTTCAAAGTACACATGGAAAGCTCAGCCGTTTTATGCAGATTTAATTACACAGCCTTCCATGCCCTGTGTAATAAATATTGTAACTTAATGAACTGTCTTATCTTTTTCATTCTTCAAACACATGGTTATTACATGTATTGTAACAACAAAAAGCAATCCCACACTCCTGTGGCTGTGTGAACAATCTCTGAAGGCATCAGAACGGTGAATAAATAAAACATCTCATCACCAATTAACTTTTATTCTGGCCACTGTGAACCTCTAAGATGAGAGAAGGAAGGGAAGGGAAAGGAAAGTCCCTATGGTGCAGGTGGCCATGTTGCTGAAGCTCTCCCTCTTCCAATCAGATCTCTCCTAGGCTGGGAGATGGCAGGAAGTCCAGACAATGAGGGTGCTGCTGTCTCAGCAGATTCTGGGACATATCCATACGTTGTGCTATAAGGCTTGGCATAACCTTCCTGGACTGAAACACACTCTTCAGGGACAAGTTCCCAGGCCTCTGAGAACACCTGGCTGCTTGCATGTTCATCTGCCAGTAAATCAATCAAATGTAGGGAAGGCTGCCAAGGGGTCAGACTGGGAGCTAGTCATTTTGTCTGACACCCAGGGCACTGCTAACAGACCCACCCCCATACACACAGGGTGCAGAGGAAGAGATGGACAGACTCATAAACCTGTGGTTCAGTCCTTTGTTAACTGAGCAGCCTTGGATTGATTACTTAGCCTCCCTCCTCTTGTCAAGGACCATCAACACCTCATATTTCCACAAGAGGCTATTGTAATTCATGTGCACCTCGGACAATGGCTACATACAACACTCAATAAATGTTGGTGGTGCCTTCTATGGCCACCTCACACACCCACCTGATACACCCTAAGTTTTTTGTTTATCTGGCCCCAGATGCAACAAACCCATCCCCCAGTCCTGCTGTTGCATTCACTTCCTCCATGTGTAAGGCTAGCCTCAGTCTAAGAGAAAAGCTGAGAGTGACACACAGAAGAAGGAAGTCAATTGGAAGCAAGGAACAGGTGAAGGGCATGTGGTGTACAGTGGTTATGGGACAGCAAACAACTGACTCAGCACACACGGTGGGCAAGCTGGCCTCAAGCTGCCATTTACTCTCAATTCGGCCATGCCCTGGTGTGAGCACACAGTGCTAACACAAGCCTTCCCAATTTTCTGCATCTTACTGCCTGCAATGCCACCCTGAGAACCATCCCAGCTCAGTCTTCATACTAACCACAGCTCAGCTGTCTTTTCCAACTCCCCACCCTAAGCAGCTATGCCTCCCTCAGGGGTGTTCACAACGCACTCTGTACTCTGTATCTTGTCATTGGTCATGTCAGTGATGTGTCTTCCTCTACTGACTTACTCATCTTGATAGGTCAGGTACTAGGGATTTAACAGGTGCTCTGAATAATGACTCAAATGGTACTCAGCACCATTAATTGCCTGTTGCTTTCATGGACCCCAGTGAACTTCTGGTGTGGCACTATAGCATCAGCACTGGACTGCAAATCACAAGGTCGGCAACTCAAACCCACCACAGCCCCATCCGAAACCCTATACAGAGTTGCTGAGTTGGAACCAACTCAACAGCACTTTAACAACTTAACAACAAATGAACATAGTAGGAACTAGGATTCGGGGAGAATAGGGTTCAAGTACTGGCTATGAAAGTAGCTTTGGTAGTGTAGTGGTTGAGTTAGGCTAAGCTAAAGGTCAGCAATTCAAAACTACAAGCCATTCCAGAGAAAAAGATGATGCTTTCTGCTTCTGCAGAGATTTACAGCCTCGAAAACCCTATGCAGGGTCTAGGGTCACAACGAGCCAGAAACGACTCCACAGCATACAACCAGCACTGGATATGACATTTACTGGTTGTATGAGTTTTGGTGGTGCTACAGGATAAGTACTGCAGGATAAGACTGCTAACTAGAAAGTTGGCAGCTCAAACCAACCAGTCCTCTGGTATAACACGAGCTTTGGGAAGGCACTTATTTCAGGTGTTTAGTTTTATCATCTACAATACCGTTACTGACTTGAGGATCGCCTCAGATAACAAGTGTGCGAAAACTCTAGAATTATTACCTCTTAGAAATCAAATGCTTCCTCAAACCCTTTAAAGGGCTTCTTCCTTTCTGACAAAAAGCCTTATGTGTGTGTATGATAAAGTTTTCTGAGTCTCATCTATGTCTACATACTACCAACAGGGAAAAAAAAATTCTAGAGCTGTCCCGCAGGAGAAAGATGAGGCTTTCTCCTCCAGTAAAGATTTACAGCCTTGGAAATCCTGTATAGGCTTGCTAAAAGTCAGAACCAACTCCACGGCACATAACTACCACCACCAGAGCCTATAGGGATTCCAGCTAACACACAACCTTTCATTTTCAGGCTCTGAACACTGCTCCCAGTTGAAATTTGCTATGGTCAAAGGATCAGTATTTGACTGGGAGTGTTTCCCATTAAAGCTTTTCAGCACTGACTAGGTAAGTCCAGGGAGCCTAAGAGTTAAGAAGGTTAGCAGTTAAATCACCTCCTGACAACTTACACGAGCAACTGACATAATTATCTGTCACAATTTCTAAACCGAATTATTGAAATCATCTGATTATCTTTTCTTAAGGAATTCCCCTTTGGCTAGCTGAAGGATAACTAAACACAAGGAATGTCAACTAAGAAGTTAAAATCAAGAAACAGTTAAGGAAGGGTGAGGTCTTTGTACCTTTAAAAGCCATTGTTATTATTGTTAAGTGCCCTCAAGTCAATTCTGACCCATAGAGATCCTGTATAAGGTTTCCAAGGAGCAGCTGGTGAGTTTGAACCACAGACCTTGCAGTTCAAACGACTTTAATCCACAGTCTGACCCATTAATCCACAGTGCCAAACCAGGACTCCTAAAACCCATTTACAAATTGCTTAAAGAAAAAACTTAGAAAATGTCACTTAACATCTGACTTACATATACTGCCTACTCTGGTAGACATGTGTCTACATTCTTTATGGCTTAAAATTTTTTTACATACCTCTATTCACATGTTACATACCTCTATTCACATGTTACATACCTCTAATTCACGTTACATACCTCTATTCACATGTTACATACCTCTATTCACATGTTACATACCTCTAATTCACATGTTACATACCTCTATTCACATGCTACATACCTCTAATTCACATTGCATCACAAAGGAGCTCTGGTAGCATAGTGGTTACTAATCGAGCTGCTAACCTCAAGGTCCGCAGTTCGAAACTACCAGCTGTTCCGTGGGAGAAAGATTAGGATTTCTGACCCCATAAAGATTTGCAGACTTGGAAATCCTGTGCAGGGTCATTATGGGTCGGAATAGACTCCACAGTACTTAACAATAACAACAATCATATTGCAAGGTCAGCGGACCAAGATCACCAGCTGCTCCTCAGAAACCCCATACAGGGTCGCTACGGGTCGGAACCAACTTGATGGCACTTAACAACAACAATTCACATTTTATTCCCACAATATTCTGTAATGTCATAGGCAGGACAACTTCTGCTGCTTTCCTTGAAAAGATCAAGAATCACAGAGCTTGCGTCAGGGCATACAGAGGCTGAGCAGGGCACAGATCCAGTCTTCCAAATTTATTCCGTGAGCACTTACAGTGCTCCACGATCCTGAGAAAAAACAAGAGTTCCCTGTCTCTACTCCAATGGACTGGCTTTGGTGCTGCATGTCCGACACTGTACCCTGGAACCTGCATTCCCGGAACCTCCAGCTCTGTAACATCGGTTCTCCATGCCTCTACACGTCACAAAGACATAGTGACTTCCAGACCACTCCAAAGCAACACTCAAACACCATCTAGTATACTGCTTTGTATGTATTCAGACATTAAGGTTTTATACTCTGGAACATGCATTTCAGCTGACAAGAGATTAGTTAAGTGGGTCCCATTTAGACAGAAGGAGCTTGCAAGAGAAACTCCAAAACTGGGAAGTGACCCAAAAATACATTAATACGCCCTATATCGTTCAGCAGACTCCTGTGAAGCCGGGTGGAGACCTGGTCGGCCAGCAGCGTGGCAAGACCTGGGGACTCATGGGCTCAGAGTCAATGACATAACCACAGAGGACTGGAGTGAAGAGCGAAGCGTACAGCTGATAAAAGGAGGGAGGACAGACGCAAGAACTCCCACACTGGCAGATGATACCCTACTTGACCAGGCTTCAATGACTGGATGAATAGAACTCAACCCAAAGAAGAAAGAAGAGGAAAAAAGCATCATCTGATACAATTTGATAAACCTGACCTACACCTATAGATGCAGTAGCTCAAAAGAGGGAACAAATCCCTGCTGCAAGAACTATCCCCATCCCCTCCACACAAAGAGTAGACAGGGATGGGCAATTTGGACATTGGCTACCCAAAATGGGGGGAGGGATACAAAGGTTAAGAAGTGACTGGCTTACAAGCTTTCAAGAGGGAACCTAGATCCCAAAGGGCATGGAGGAAGGCAGTCTCCAGTGAATAGTATCCAGCCCATCCAGGAAGGGCTGATGAAATGAAATGTTCAGTGTCTCTTCTTACATCCATTTTGACCTTTTCCTTCTTTTTTGTCTCCTAAATGACTTTTTGCTTTCTTCCTATTTGATGTTCTTGATGTCATCCCACAATTCTTCTGGTCTTCGGTCTTTAGTATTTAATGTACCAAATCTGTTCTTCAGATGATCTCTAAATTCAGGTAGGATATAGTCAAGGTCCTATTTTGTCTCTCACGGACTTGTTTTCCTTTTCTTCAGCTTAGGTTTGAATTTGTATATGAGTAATTGATGGTCTTCTCCACAGTCTTCCCCGGGCCTTGTTTTGACTGATGAGGGAAAATAACTCGAAGAATCAGAGACTATAGCACTACAGAAACCTTATTAACTTAACCTGAAACTGAAGGCGCTCCAGGAGGCCACCTTCCATACAAATAGATGAGATGATTATAAAAACGAATGTGCTCTTCAGACCAATCTGCTCGAGGCCAAAAGGCAGCGTGTTTATTTTTCATGAAGACAACATTCATAAATAAATATGTCTGACAAGTTAAAGATGGGAACTGAAATACAGAGACATAGCTTTTTCCTTTCTTTTTTTAAATACAGGTGAGCATCAAAATCAGAGATGAATGGAAACCTGAAGGCACAACAGTTAAACGCTCAACTGCTAACCAAAAGGTTGGTAGTTTGAACCCACTCTACGACTCTGAGTTTAACACTTGGCGATCTGCTCCTATATAGATTACAGCCTAAAAAACCCAATGGAGCAGTTCTACTCTACCACATGGGATTTCTTGTGAGTCAGAATAAATTCATGGGCACCCAACAACTATCAGCAAAGAGAGATGCTGGTAATGGAGAAAATAAAAGACAATCTTTTGTATTGTGAGCTGCTCTCACTTCCCCTAGCATCTGATTAAGTCCAGGAGAGAGCCTCTGTGGCTTGGCTCTTCCTGGTAGCCCACAGTTTCAAAGGTTGTTCTCTATGACCCATCTAGTCCAAGGAAACAGAGATGAGCCCTAGGAGCTCACAGGGAGGTAGGATTAGGACTCTGATAGTCATACAATGAATGCTGTTGTTGTTAAAGTGCTATGGAGTCGAAGCTGACCCATAGGGACCCTGTATAGGGTTTTCTGAGGCTGTAAATCTTCATAGCAGCAGAAAGCCTCATCTTTCTCCCATGGAGTGGCTAGTGGGCTTGAACAGCCAACCTGGTAGTTAGCAGATCTAGTGGGATGGTAAATATGTGTATGGTGATGGTAGTGGTGTGCCATGGAGTAGGTTCTAACTCACAGTGACCCTGCATAGGGTTTCAGAGGCTGTAAATCTTTACAGGAGCAGAAAGGCTCATCTTTCTCCAGAGGAATGGCTCGTAGTTTCGAATTGCTGACCTTGAGGTTAGCAGTCTGACTCGTTACCACTACACTACCATAGCTCCTTAAATATGGGCATACACATACACAAACCTTTAAAAGATCATAAGCACTTTCAAGCCATTCGACATGCTGGTTTTGTTAGTAAAGACCAACGAGAAAGGAGTTCAAACCAATAGCAGATTTACCCACTTGACTCCTATTCTCATTTTACCATCCATTCTGTCTAAAAGAACCCTTTAGAATGTTCAAACCAAGCCAGACTGTACCAGGTATCTGGGCTGGGCTCTAAGGTCAGCAAGAATCACACTTTCCAGAAAAGAAAAGAACACATGAGGTACCTCTCTGAATGCTCAAAAAGAAATTAAGACCAATAGCCAAAAGGTGGAAAACAATCTAAATGCCCCTCAGCAGGTGAGCAGATTAACAAAATGTTGTATATATACATACAATGGAATGTTATTCCTCAGCCCTAAGAAGTTTTAACACAAGCCACATGGATGAACACTTCATTCTAAGTGAAAGAAGTCAGTCACTAAAGAAAAAAGGCTGTGTGAGCTCACTTTCATGAAATAAACAAATGTATAGAAACCAAAAACTAGTGGTTACCAGGCATGGGAATGGATAGAAAAAGGGGAGTTTTTGCATAGGGGCATGGAGTTTATATTAATAGTGGTGGGACAATTTGGAAATGGATAGCACTGATAGTTACAAAACTGGAAGAATGTAATTAATGTTACTGGATTATACTTGTACAAAATGTTGAATTGGCATGTTTCCTTGCATGTATCTTCAGTGTGCTAAGAAATGTTCTAGACAGAGAAAAACGAAAGACAAAGAGCAAGAGGCTGAAAAATCTGTGTGCTTGTAGGTGAAGCTAAGAAAAAAAAAAAGAATAAACTATAGAGAGAGAATCCATCCGTTGGGGATGTGATCTTAGAGACACCCACAAGATAAACTATGTTTTTTTGACTCCAAGTATTTTTATAAGCACACTATGCTTAATTTTTTTTTTTTCATGAATGGGGAGGATGGGTTAAGAAACTTAGAACCCAAGCTAATATGGCACATTGTGTATAGCTAGAGGAACAGAATCTTGTACTTACCTTCGCAAAGATGCAGGCTCTGATCTGAAAAAACATCAAAAATCATCTAATGCAATCCCCTCAGCTACACATAAGAAAGGTTCTTTGCAGTTCATCATACAGTTTCCAGAGTTTCTAGAGCTCTCCAGCCCAAAGCGCTTACCTAGTAATCCTGTCAGTGTACAAGTACAGTAGTCCCTGACTTATTAAAATATATTTGCAAGTTATGTGTAATGTTTCCAACCCACAAAGACAAACAAAGGTTGGACTTATAGATACTGATAATAAAGAGCAATCATTGTTAGGTGCTATGCAGTTGGTTCCAAATCACAGCAACCCTATATAGGGTTTCTGAGGAGTGGCTGTTGGATTTGAACTGCCAGCCTTGAAGTTAGCAGTCCTATAACGCCATACTAGGACTACAAAGGCAGTAATTACGAAAAATAAATTTTATGGGGAGGGAGGTATTTGACTTCCATCTGAAATGACTTCTGACAGTTATCAGAACAGAACCACGTCGTAAGATGGGAACTACTTGTAATGGGTGTTACTAATTATACTTTTTTTTACATAGAAGATGAACAACTTACAGAGGAGTATGACTTTCTGGAAGGTACCTACCTGGTAAAGACAGAATGAAAAATATGAGAAGTTACACAATGTACTAAGTTACACAATGTACTAAGAGCAAAAAAAGGAAATTTTAAAAATCTGCATTTAAGAAAGCCTTTGGCTACTCATCATTCTAAGAGGGAACTATGCTGACCTAGTCTTAAAAAAATAAAATAAAATAAAAATGCTTTTCCACTTTTTACAGGTTTTCCAGATCGCACTAATACAATAACTATTCAAAATGGGTCACTTATTCTCAAAACAAAACGTATATAGCCAAAGATGGGGGTAAAAAGCTGTTTCAAGTAGAAATGAATCCCATGTTTCTCTCATGTTGGTTGCCACCATTCTGTGTAAAGTTATAATTAGTAGCCACACACAGCTACCTCAAGAGGGGAAGGGCTTGTTCTTCTCACTTCTTCACCACGGCACCCCACTTGTCCTGCCTCCTTTCAATCTAACATTTCAGAACCAGAAAGTCCCTGACAGGATCACTTTGGGACTATTTCAGTAGCTATAGCCCAATGAAATTTTGCTTTAGTTCTGGGACTCCCCCTTCCCCCCTCAGAGACCTGGAACCCACAATTTTGCCATGTATTACGTAAGGATAATGCTTTGCCTTCAGTTTAGATTCTCAGGACAGTGACTCTAATCTCGTTCATTGGTAAATACTTGATTAAAAAAAAAACCACAACTCCATTTTCATAACCCTCTTCCCGTCCTGTGCCCTGAGTAAACTAACCCAAGTACATCAATATTAACATTTCAACTGTGAGACTCTATCTAATCCTTTTGTTAATCAAGAAATCTCAGGTCTTCCCAAATATCATTCTTACTGCATTTCATAATTATATTAATTTGCTTTTTCCCAGCTTGGGCTCATTCTGTGTGTGCAGACCCCATGCGTGCAGATTAGAACTGCTCCATAGGGTTTTCATGGCTGTGACCCCAACTGAAGGGGTCACCAGGTCTGTCTTCCCAAGGTGTCTCTGGGTGGGGTATAACCATTTGCATTTTAAGTCTTTATCATTAACATTTCATGATCAGATTAATAGAAGCACTGGAGGCAAAATGACTAAGCACTTGACTGCTAACCAAAATGTTGGTGGTGTGAAACCTACCCAGCAAATCAGAGGAGAAACTCCTGATGATCTGCTTCTTTAAAGTTGAGAAAGCTCCAACTCAGAGACCTGTATAGGGTCTCCGAGGAGCAGCTGGTGGGTTTGAACTGCCCATCTTCAGGTTAACAATCCAATGTCTATCCTACCAGGCCCACACCAGGACCAAGAAAACCCTACAAGGCAGTTTACTCTTTGATACACAAGTTGAAATCAATGGCACCCTACAACAATGTAATTTGCCTTTTCTCACAATGGGTTCATGTTTCACCTCCAACTAACTGTCGCCATTTTGTGCTTTCATCACATGATCCACTATATTTTTCTGAAAGTCATCAAGGCATTCTATCTACAGATAATGGGCAGCAAGGATCAAAAGCTATTTGTTGTTGTTAAGTGCCAAAAGTTGGCACTGACCCATAGCGACCCCATGCAAAACGTAACACTGCCCAATCATGGGCCAACCTCATGATCTTTCTACATTTGAGCCCACTGATGCTGCCACACTGTGCCAATCCGTCTTCTTGGGGCTCTTTGTCTTTGTCTCAGACCCTCTACTTTACCTAGCATGATATCCTTCCCCAGTTACTGGTCCCTCTTGACAATATGTTCCTAGTATGAAAGAAAGGCTCTGGCCTCCAAGGAGCACTCTGGCTGTACTTCTTCCAACACAGACCTATTTGTTCTTTTGGCAGCCATGGCACTATCAATGTTCTCAACTCAAATGCATCAATTCTACGGTCTTCCTTGTTCACTATCCAACTTTTGCATGCATATAAGTTTATTAACAATACCATGACTTGAGTCAGGTAGATGTTAATCCTCAAACAAGCATCTTTGCTCTTCATCACTTGAAAGATGTCTTGTGCAGATTTGCCAATTCAATGTATTGTTTGATTTCTTGACTGCCGCTTCCATGAGTGTTGACGGCTGATCCAAACAAAACCAAGTTATTAAGAACTTCAATCTGTTCTCCATGTACCTTGGATATTATTTAATGGTCCAGTGGTAAATTTTGTTTTCTTTGCATTGAGGTGCAACCCATACTGAAGGCTGTGGTCTTTGATCTTCATCAGTAAGTATTTCAAGTCCTCCTGGCTTTCAGCAAGCAAAGTTATATCATCTGCGTATCGCAGGATGTTAGTGGTCCTTCCTTCAATCCTGACGCCATGTTCTTATTCATATAATCCAGTTTCTCGGATTATTTGTTCAGCATACAGATTGAATAAGTATGATGAAAGACTACAACCCTGTCACACACCTTTCCTAACTTTAAACCACTTAGTGTTCCCTTGTTCTGTCTGAACAACTCTTGGTCTATGTACAGGTTCCTCATGAGAACAATTAAGTGTTCCGGAATACTCATACTTTGGCAAGTTATCCAAACCTTGTCATGATCCACACAATCAAAAACCTTTACAGAGTCAATAAAGCACAGGTAAACATCTTTCTGGTATTCTCTTTCAGCCAAGATGCATCTGATGTCAGCAATGATATCCCTTGTTCCATGTCCTGTTCTGAAACTGGCTTAAACTTCTGGAAGTCTGTCAATGCATGGTTGCAGTCATTTCTGAATTACCTTTAGTAAAACTTTACTCACGTGGGATATCAAAGATATTGTCTGATGATTTCCGCATTCCGCTGGGTAACCTCTTTGGCATGGGCACAAATACAGATCTCTTCCAGTCAGTTGGCCACATAGTTGTCTTCCAAATTTCTTGGCAGAGATGAGTGAGTGCCTCCAGTGCCACCTCACTTTCTTGAAAGATTTCTACTTGTATTTGATCAATTCCCAGTGCCTTGGTTCTTTGCCTATTCTTTCAATGCACCTCGGACTTTTTCCTTCAGTAACATTGGCTCTTGATTATATGCTACCTCTTGAAGTGGCTGAACAGCGACCATTTCCTTTTGGTACAGAGACTGTATATTCCTTCCATCTTCTGATACCTTCTCCTCCTCACGTCTTCCATTTGCTTTAGTTATCGCTACACTGGAGGGCAAGTTTCAATCTCTTCTGACATCCATTTTAGTCTTTTCCTTCTCTTGTCTCAATGACCTATTGCTTTCTTCCTGTATGATGTTCTTGTTGTCATCCACAACTCTTCTGGTCTATGGTCTTTATTGTCTAATGCATCAAATCTTTTCTTCAGATGATCTCTAAATTAAGCTGGTCTAATTTTGATTCTCATGGACTTGTTTACATTTTCTTCAGCTTCAGCCTGAATTTGCATATGAACAACTGATGGGCTGACCCTGGCCTTCTTTTGGCTGATATGAAGCTTTTCCACCATCTCTTTCCACAGATGTAGTCAATTTGATTTCGGTTATTCCATCTGGTGAAGTCGATGTGTATAGTCGTCTTTTATGCTGTTTAAAAAAGGTATTTGCAATGAAGTCATTAGTCTTGCAAATTCTATCATGGGTTCTCCAGCCTCATTTCTATAACCAAGGCCATATTTTCCAACTACTGATCCTTCCTGTTTCCAATCTCTGTATTCCAATTGCCAGTAATGATCGACACATCTTGATTGCAAGCCTGATCAATTTCAGACTTTAGTTGGTAGAATTCTTCAATTTCATAATCATTGGCTTTAGTGGTTGGTGCATAAATTTAAGTAGCGGTATTTACTGGTATTCCTTGTAAGCAGATAGCCATAATGTATCAGACAGCGTTTTACCTCATGACGACTACTTTTTGATGAATGTGATACCATTCCTCCTCAATTTGTCATTTCCAGCATAGTAAACTATGTGATGTTGTTAAGTACCATGGAGTCGGTTCCAGCTCACAGTGACCCTGTACAGGGTTTCCGAGGCTTTACATCTTTATGGGAGCAGAATGCCTCATCTTTCTCCTGCGGAGCTGCTAGTAATTTCGAACTGCTGACCTTGAGGTTGACAACCCAATTCGTAACCACTACGCTACCAGAGCTCCTTAAACTATGTGACAGTCAGATTCAAAATAGCCAATACCAGTCCATTCCAGCTCATTAATGCCTAAGATATCAGTTTATACATTTCATTTTTTACAATTTCCAATTTTCCTAGATTCATTCTTCATATGTTCCCCGTTCTGATTATTAATGGATTTTTATAGCTGTTTCCCTTCCTTTTGAGTTGTGCCCATCAACAAATGGACATCCCGAAGGTTTTACTCCATTCACGTCATTACAATCAACTGTACTTTGAGGAGGCAGCTCCTTCCCAGTCACATTTTGAGTGCCTTTCAACCTGAGGGGCTCATATCCTGGGCCCACACCTGACAATATTCTGGTGCTCTTCATCATGTTTTAACATTCAATAATCTGGTGCAGACGGTGTTCCACAGGTATTCATATGGTTTCCAGTGGCTTCCTCCTAGTCTGTCTTTGTCTGGAAGTTCATCTGAAAACTGTGGCTGACCCTGCTGGGTATTTAAAATACCGGTGGTATAGCTTCCAGAATCACAACAAACTGACAGATGAGTGGTAGAAAAGCTAATCTACACCCAGCTTTTTTTGTGTGAAATGAATGCTGATCAGTATTTTTTAATCAACACCTCACAACTATTCCACCTGTTATCTTGTTAGCAAATCCTCTTTATTGTCACGTAATTTTGCATAAATAGTTATTGAAATACTGTTTTCAAAAGTAAAAGCTTTGACTTGTTAATGTTTTATAGAGAATGCAAAAAATAATCACACGCAAGTAAAATCAGGGTGAAGATGATACAAATTCATTAGTCATGAACATGTTTGCAGCAAAGAACATGTTTGCAGCAAAGATAAATGCTGGAAATGGTTACAGTAACCCTCTACAGGGTCTCTGAGCAGTGGGTGGTAGATTTGAACTGCTGGCCTTACAGTTAGCAGTGCAATGCTTGTTCTACTGTACCACAGGGGGCAAAATTATGAAAATTTCTTAGATACTATCAAACACCTTGAGGGTATGTAATGCTAAGTCTGGAGGTTCAAGACCACTACTGTCAAATGGCATAACATAGTCCATAAAGACCACGTTCTACATTCTCCTTGGCTAGTAGTATCTGGGATCTTAAAAGCTCCTGAATAGGTATCTAAAATATAACTCTTGGTTTTTCCCTATCTGGAGGAGAGTGATGAAAATTGAAAACACTTCAAATCAATTAGTCCAATGGAACAATGGATCAAGAGAACATTAGTCTCCATGACCCTGAGACCAGAAGAACTAGATGGTGCTCTTTCCCATTACCAAGTGCTCTGAAGGGGATCACATTAGAATATCCTAGATAGAGTGGGAGAAAATATGAAGCAAAATTCAAAAACAAAGATCAGGCTTATTGGTCATATAGAGACTGATAGAATCCAGAGACTATAGTTCTTGGTCACCTTTCAGGTCTGGAACTGAATTCGCTCCCAGTTCAGTGGTTCAATTTTCAGGTAAGCAATAGATAAGTATATAGGGGATACAGCAACACTAATAAGGTACATATACCACAGAATGATCAACCATTCAGGATCAAAAGGGCAGCATTTACAAAATTCAGAAGTCTGGGAAAGAAGGAGGACTGGGAAAATTCAGAAAGGTGGGAAAGGAGGACTGGGAACAGGAAACACAGGGAAAATGTTACACTGAGAGGACAGCAATCTAGATGAAACCAACAATATGATTTATTGAATCTAAAACTGATGATCTGCTATGTAAACCTTTACTCACAATTCACAAAAAGTTAAAAAAAATTTTCAAACCAGTCTGAAAGACTGAGTTGAGTGACTTTGAACAGTTCTAATAGCACCATCTCAGAACCCACCAGCAGTGAGATTCCCAAACGCAAATCTGCTTCATCGCAGAATCTCATAAACACAAGGCCTAACAACAACAAAAAAATGACATTAGGCAAAATGCCTAAGCAAATGTTTTATAGCTGAACTGAAGTTCTGTGACCACAAGACAGAATGAGCATTAGAAAACGCACTTCAAAGGCACACCTGAACTAGGCAGCTAACAACAGCCACAGCTGAGGAAAAGCAACTGCAGCAGGAGATTCTAGCCCTAGAGGACACCAGTCCTGTTGCTGTGTCTTCTTCACGCCATTAGGCGTTGAGTTGGGCTGTTGCACCACGAGAATTTCCAGCTGAGCAAACAGAAAGTGCAGAGATGCTGGGGTAGGGAAAAGCCTGGCTTGACAAGTAACAGGCATGGCTAGACAGAGCAACAGGAAGGAAGAGTCGTAGGAGGTCAGCAGGGCTGCATCATGTTGGCCCTTACCTGTCCCAGCAGATGTTGGTGTGGTAGAAAACCAGCAATGTCAGCTCTGAGAGAGAGACAGAGTTCAAACCTGTCCCAGGTCTGGGAACAATTGATAGAAGTGTGTGGAATAAGTAATCTGTATAGAATGGGAGCCAAGGAGACATGGGCCAATGGCACATTCCAGAGCACACCAAAAGCAGAGACTGACTCATGGTCAAACTGAGCTGACTAGGTTGCAATTACCTCTCTGGGCCCATACTATTGACACACAGTCACCCCATCCTACCCCAAAACACCTATAAGTGTTAGTCATTGCTTGTCGAGAAAGTCCAGAACAGGTATAGATTTAGAAATGGAGCAATCTGGATTCTGATCCTGGTTTATCACTTACTAGCTATGTGAGATGGTTACAGTTATTAAGTGCCGTTGCATAGGCAAGTCAAAAGTTCTCCTTACCTCATCGTCCATCTATAAAATGGGGTCCATGACGTCTGCCCAGCAGACCTCAAAGACGAAAGATGATCAAATGCTTTAGTGATGGCAGGGCTTACTAGACAAGACAACAGCACATAACTATAAAACACTAAGCACAGAGATCGTCTCTATTTCCTTTTATCCTGACCTCTCCTTACCTTAACCTCATGCACTTAATAATCTGTACAGTGATACCTATTCAGCAATAAACATGTTTATCTGTTTCAAACCCAGTGCCACTGAGACACTGAGACAGAGTAGTAGAACTGCCCCGTACTGTTTCCAAAGCTTAAAGTCTTTCCAGAAGCAGACTGTCACATCTTTCTCCCGCAGAGCAGCCTGAGTTCAAAACTGTCCATCTTTTCGGTTAGGAGCCGAGCACTTGACCACTGCACCACCAGGGGATCCCTAGATATCTGCTTAGTACCTACTAATAAATGTTGAAGTACAGAAAAAACACTAGCCGATAGATTGAGGCTCAGGGGACTGCCTATATTGTAGTAATTACAACAAGAATAACATAGTTGAGAGCTGTTTCAAGTGTAGCTTCAAATGCTAATTTAAATAGTTACAATTAAAAAGAGAGGTTATAAATCATGGTCTGCCTATCAGTTCAATAAGGAGCTCCGGTAGCGCGTAGTGGTTACAAATCGGCCTGCAAACCTCAGGGTCAGCAGTTCGAAACTATCAACGGTTCCTTCCGCGGGAGAAAGATGAGGCTTTCTACTCCCGTAAAGATTTATAGCCTCAGAAACCCTGTACAAGGTCGCTATGAGTCAGAACCGACTCCACAGCACATAACAACAACTACAAATCTCAGTTCAATAAGCACCAAACAGTCATGTTATCAAACACTATAACAGGCATAAAGGCACAAATAAACAAGGTGTTATTAAATAACTTATATTCCAGTGGGGAAACAATCACAAATGACTATAGTACAAGGCAAAATATAGCAAATCTATGGAAGCAGTAGTGAGGAAAAAGAGTTCTGACTTATGGAAATGGATAACAAATGGAGGAAGCATTAACAGAGCTGAGCCTTAAAAGATCTAGGGATCATTGCTAATATGACCCTGAGAAAAAGTGTAAGGTGAAAGTTCACCAGTATGTTTAGATATAAGGGAATGATGAGGGAAAGAAAGATGAGCCTGTGTGTTTAGATATGAGGAAATGATATGGACTGAGATATGTTCTCCCATAACATGTGTTGGAATTCTAACCCATAATGCAATGTGATATAATCAATTCATTGAGGTCATGCCAGTGTAGAGTGGATCCTAAACCTAATCACTTCTGAGAAAGCACACAGTGGTGAAAACAGATGCCACCTATGGAATGCCAAGAACCAAGGAATGTCCAGGACTAACAACAAAAGAATTGCATTTAGACTTTTTTTAGCTTCTAGATCTGTTAAGACCACAAACTTTCATTCTTTAAAGTCATCCACTTAGGGTATTTCTGTTACAGCAACACTAATTTACTAACAAAAGGAGGTAAGGAGAGAGAGAGATATGGAGATATGGATGGAGTCATAAAAAAAAAAAAAAAAACTTAAATCATGACCTTACGTGTATGGGGCAACAACAGATTTTGTTCTATGTTTAAGTATCTGACCTTGAGCAATGGGATCATCCAAGGTTTCCACACAGGAGTGGCACATAGGTGATGAACCAAAGGAAGACCACTGTGATGGCAGAGTGAAGGCACAAGGAAGCCAGCCCAGGTAGTATTTGTTGTTAAGTGCCATTGAGCGGGTTGCGACTCACAGGGGCCCTGTATAGGGTCCCCACCCCAATGAGCAGTGGGTGAGAAGCTATTTTAAGGGGCCTAGTTAATGGTATCAAAAAGGCAACAAGAATAATGGTGAATAACACCCAATGTATAGGGATGCTAGCAATTTCACCAATTTGTTTTCCTTCCAGTGCTACTCCTGGCTATCGCTGTATCTCCCTTCAAGAGGAATTATGAAAATCTGGTTCTTAGCAAAATCAACAACTTTGTCTCAACCCACCAGAATTCTAAGGTGAGTTTTCAATTGAACTGCCACTTACTCTGAAGTTCTAATTTATCTTCATTTATAAACCAAACTTTAAAAATATGGTATATAGAGCTGCAAGCACTATTTATTCTTCCTTCTACGACTCAGGAAAAAATACTTATACTCAAGGCAGCCACAACATTTAGACAAATTAGTGCCCACACAAGAACAGTCTCATATTCCTCAAAAGAAGCTGGAACTGTGGACTTTTGGTATTGTGGTTTAACAAAGGAGGGAGAGAGAAGGGAAAAAAACACAAAGATTTAGGCACTATTGGGCTACAAGATACAAAGCTATCCGCATTTCCATTTCCTGAAAATCAGCATTTGTGCTATAGTTCTTCCAAACCTGACCATGAGGCAACATGTCTCAGTCAATACTGGACTGAGGAGCACTGGTTTGAGACATGGAATTACCAATAACAATCTGACCTAAATACATAATTAACTCAGGCCTCAATTTTCTCATTAATTCAACCTAAGTGTTTAGTGGCTCTGAGGTTCCTTCTAACAATAGAATTGTCTTTTATGATGCTCTTTTTCTTCTTCCAAATTTCTTTAGTAAGCATATAACTAATACCCAACCTAGGTGTGTAACTTGTTTCCACACCCTACTGCATCATCACAGTATTCAAGGTTCCAAATGAGGCCCAATTTGTTGATGCTGTTGATGTAACATCCTAAAAAAAAAAAAAAAAAATAGTTCTTTATTCCTTTGAGGAAAGGCACCAAGAACTGGAATAACGAAAACCAGTGGCCGTGCAATAAATTCCCACTCATGAAACACCACCTACAAGAAGAGAAAGGTGCTCTGTAGGATTTTCAATGGCTAATTTTCCAGAGAAAGATTGCCAGGCCTTTCTTCCAAGAGGTCTTGAGGTGGATTCCAACCCCTAGCCCTTCAGTAAGTAGCCAACTAACATCAAACATTATGCTAGTTGGGGTTAGGTGCCATGGAGTTGGTTCCAACTCCTAGTGACCCTGTGTAGTGTTTCCAAGGTTGTAAATCTTTACGGGAGAAGAAAGTATCATCTTTCTCCAGCAGAGGAGCTGCTAGATTGGAAGACTGAACTTGTAGTTAGCATACCAGGGTAACCCACTTGCTATTAGGGTGGTGGTATTGCTAGATGCTGTCAAGTTGGATCCAACTCAAAGGGTTTCCAAGGAGTGGCTGGTGGATTTTAACTGCCAACCTTCTGGTTAGCAGTCCAATACTTATCCCACGCCAGGGCTCCTACCAGCGTGTGATGGTGGTGGTGGTGTGCCATTGAATCGGTTCCGACTCACAGCAACCCTGCACATTGCTTCTGAGGCTGAAAATCTTTATGGCAGCAGAAAGCCTCATCTTTCCCTCACAGAACGTCTGCTGGTAGTTTCAAACTGCTGACCTTGAGGTTACCAGGCAGACCCAGGAAATTACAGAATCAAGACGTAACTGTAGCAAACTGATTACAACTTGAAATTTAAAGTCTATTTTTCTGGTGTGGTGCTGTTGGATAAGCACTAGACCCCAAGGTCGATGGCTCAACCTCACCAATGGCTCCTTGGAAACCCCACACAGGGTCGCTGGGAACTGACTTGACTATACAGTATATAACAACAACATATTTCTTTGGACTAACAATAAAAAAAATTTTATATAAAATAACTTAATAGCAATGACAATTATTATATGCCCAAAACATTTAACTGGCTTTAAAAAAAAATCTTGAGAGTTTCCACAACCTTCCTTCTTGGTGAGAAATGGGGACAGCAGAGATATGCACATAATGGTTTGCTACTAGCTCCCATTCTGACATCTTACCCTAAGTTAACACTTAAATCTTACAATGATTCTCACAACTGAGAATAGGTGATGATTAAGAAATACTCAAAAATAAGATGATCAAAATTATTTCCCTATTTAGGATCTTAAATCTCACATTTGTAGTGACTGAATTCTTTGGATCATTACCAAGGTTATGAAATTTCTACAATCTACACTTATCTAAGTCTGTCTTTTTCCCACTAGGAGGACTAGCCTCAGATCATCAGTATCAGGCTTCCAACTCTATGCTTATAACATGCGGGCGCGAACTCGCATACAGCCAAGAAACAAAAAAGGTTCCATGCAATAGGTACGAGGTCAAGATGAATTCTAAAGGAACAAAAGATAAACTTAAAAGTACTAAAACAAGCAAAAACACGAGCCCTAGAAGCAAAGAGACAACTCTAGCTTGAACAATGAATAGAAGCAACAGAAGACGTGCCTGCGCCCCTCGCTTCAATGTAGTCCAGGCCTGGAGGGAAAAAGAAAAACCAAGATGGAGGAGGGGCTATGGTAGAGTCGGTTCCTGAGCTTAAAGCCACGTGGCTCGCTTCTCATGGCGCCAACCAGCCTTCCTGCTTTGCCTCGCCCTAGCCCTTGGAGGAATCACCACAAAACCCAGCATGTAGCCCCCCTTAAGGGACCCTTGCTCAAAATGAAGTTAGAAGCTGTTAAATGGCAGGGGAAATAAGTAACCAAATCGTAAATTGGGGAACCATCTGGGAAGACTCCACCCTTCGCCACCTGCAAAAAAAAGCCCCGGGGTAAAGCTAGGAAGTCATTTCCCTTGTATCTCCATGCCTTGCAGATAAAACAAAGGAAACCTGTTTCCATACGAGTCGGACGCCCTTAGAAGGACCCCTTTCCACCGGCCCAGGTTCCAAGATACGTGAGACCCAACAGCATGGGGCCAGTACAACTTTCTCTTTCAAACCGACCACGTTTCTTCTGAAAAACCATAAAAAGCACCCAACATCTACTACTATTATAATTTCATCGATCTCACTGCACCTTCTTGGGTTTTCACCTGGAACCCTCTAAAATACCCCAGAGTCCTTGCAATTCCCTAGAGTCCCCGTGTGCAGGACGCCCCTTCCCCTGGCTGCCCGCCTCGCGGTTTCCAGCCACCCTCGCAGCCCTCCCGGTGGGGCTTCCCGGCTCGCTCCACCCTTAGCTGCCCGGCTGCGCCACTGGGTGAGCACTTTAGAGCAAGAGAGCGGGGCAGGAGCCTTTTGCATGGGGGGCTCATTCGAGATTGGGTTTCAAGCCCTCGTCCCCAGCATCAGCCTAGGAGAGACAATAAGCATCCGCTTTCTTGCCCCTCCCCCATAGGATCCCAGCCACCAGTTACCATAGCTGGAGAAAAAGAAAAAAACAATGGAGTAGGGGATTAGCTCTACAGCCTTGTGATCGGTGACCCACAGACCCCCGGGAACCTCAAGGACCTGAGTGCTCGCTGCAGGGCCGCGAGGAGGCGCGGGGCAGACGCCGCTGGACCGCGGCCGGGAATGGAGAGTCGCGCGGGCCACGCGGTGGCTGCAGCAACTGCCTCAGCCCGCGCCCGCCCCCGCCACATGCGCCGCCAGGCCAGGCCTGGCAGGGGGACCCGACGCGGCGCAGCCCCGCCGTACCTTGCCGCTTGCGGTGCCCCCGCTGACACCGATCAGGAAGGGCTCGCCGCCGTTGGGCTGCTGGTGGTCCTGTAGGGTCTGCTCGCTGTCTCCGGCCATGGCTTGCGCCGCCTCTCCTGCCCGTAGACTGTGCGAATGAGCACGCTCCCCGCCTGCGTCCGCGTCAGGCTTCCTCCGCTTTCCGGGGCTGCCGCTGGGCGCTGCTGGACTCGAGCAGCCGCCGCTTTCCCTCTGTGCTTTGTGGAGTCGTGTGGAAGAGCTGGCTTCCTCGGAGGATCAGAACGCTTTCCTTTCCCCGAAGCTGCGGTCCCGGTTTACATCCCAGTCAGAGGTCAGCGTGATGCTGCTGCTCCAATCTGGGCGGGCGGCGTTCTGCTATTCGCCGAGGCGGAGGCGGCCAGGCGTCTGGCCCCCGCCCCTTACTGGCTCGCGGCCACCTCTGGGCTCTCCAAAAGGTGCAAACCCAACCCTCCCGATCCTCCCTTGGCTGGTTTACCCATCCCCTGGCGATCAAGGTGGGCCCATGGGAAAAGAAGCAGGGTATTTTGTATTTAATTTGGTATGCCACCATCTATCTCAAAAAAAAAAAAAGAAAAGAAAGAAAGGAGGGGGTTGGGGGAGCGAGCTTGAAAGTATTAATATTGTGAGGGTACTAACTCGTAGCGACCTTGTACAACGTTTCTGAGGAGCAGACTAAATAATGAGGAAATGTTCCATATTTTTGGAAGGAAAATTAACCTGGATTATGCAGATGACACAACCTAGCTTGCTGAAGCAAAGAGGACTTGAAATACTGATGAAGATCAAAGCCTTCTTTATGGATTGAAACTCAATGTAAAGAAAACAAAAATCCTCTCCATATTAACATAATGGTAAATGGAGAAAAGATTGAAGTTGTCAAAGACTTCATTTTGCTTGAATCAACAGTCAGAGCTCTTAGAAGCAGCAGTTAGGAAACCAAAGACATATTGCATTAGGCAAATCTGCTTGGTAAAATCTCTTTAAAATATTCTAAAGCAAAGATACCAGTTTGATAACTATGGTGAGCCTGGAGCTAGCCATGGTATTCTCAATATACGTGTGAAAGTTGGACACTGAATAAGGAAGATTTGAGAAGAATCCATTCATTTGAATTATGAGGTTGGAAAAGACTATTGAAAGTACCATATGTTGTTTAGTGCTATGCAGTTGGTTCCAGCTAATAGACACCGAGTATAGGGTTTCTGAGGAGTGGCTGGTGAGTTTCAGCCACTAACCTTGTGATTAAGCAGTCCATTGTTTATCCTACAGTGCCACACCAGGACTCCTGAAAGTACCATGTTGTTGTTGTTGTTATGTGCCATGGAGTCCGCTCCAACCCATAGCAACCCTGTATAAGATTTTCTAGGAGCAGCTGGTGAGCTTGAACCACCAGCTTTGTGTCCAGCACACAAAGTACCATAAACTGCCAAAATAACAAATCTGTTTTGGAGAGACTGTAACCAGAATGCTCCTTAGACGCAAGGTTGGAGACTTCGTCTCTCATACTTTGGACATATCTACATGGAGAAGGACATCATGCTTAGAAAAGTGGAAGGCCAGTGAATAATCAGAAGACACCCCACCCCCAACCCCAACACCCAAGCAGATCCATTAACACAGTGGCAGTAAAAATGGGCTCAAAGCAACAAGAATTGTGAGAATGGTGCAGAACTAGGCAAGGTTTCCTTCTATGCTATTCATGGAGTTGCTATGAGGCGGAACCCACTCGAAGACACCGAACAACAACAATAACTTATTTGCCTAAATATATGTCAGCTGCTAGTTTTAGATATTTCCTGTCTTGAAAACTCCCAAGACCCCTCTCTTTTAACAGCCCTTGTCTCCTGTGACTTTCTAAAGAAGTAATTCATGTTGTGTGTAAGATCACTACAAGTCAGAACCAACTCGGTGGCACCTAACAACAACAGTATATGAAGGATAGAATACTGGTGTGATTCTATAGGATAAGCACCAATCTGCCAGCCACAAGGTCAGTGGTTCAAACCCACCAGCCACTCCTCAGAAAGCCTATACAGGGTCACTATGAACCAGCACCAACTTGACGGCACTTAACAACAACAACATATGAAGGGTAGGGAAGCCTGATGGTGGATTGCTATGGGTAGACTCAATAGATCAGCTATAGATACATGAAGGATGTTGTTGTTAAGTGCTGTCGAGTCAATTCCCACCCATAGCGACCCTGTATAGGATTTCCGAGGAGAAGCTGATGAGCTTGAACCGCCAAGCTTGCAATTCAAATGGCTTTGCATTCTGGTGCATTAACCCACAGCGCCACACCAGGATGCCCTATATGAAGGATGCCTACCTGAAAATTAATGATCCCTCCAAAACACAATGGGTGATACCTCAAATCCCAAATTCTTAGGTTCCTGTGTGATTGTGGGAACATTAAAACAATACTAATGCCATCTTGACCCTTAAACTAAACTGCTTTTCCAGAGAATTAAAGTCAATTGTTGTGTTGTTATTAGGTACCTTCTAGTCGGTTCCAATTCATGACCCTATGTTCAAGAGAATAAAACACTTCTCCGTCCTCTGCCATCCTCACAATCTTTTTCCCATGTTTGAGCCCATTGTTACAACCACTGAGTCAACCTATTTCAGTGAGTGACTTCTTGTTTTTCAATGACCCACTACCAAGCATGATGTCCTCTTCCAGGGACTGGTACCTCCAGATGATATAACCAAACTAAAGAGACAATGTCTTGCTATCCTCACTTTTAAGGAGCATTATGCTTATACTCCTTTCAAAACACATTTGTTTGTTATTCTAGCAGTGTATGGTACTGAAAAAGGAGCTCTGATAGTTTAGTGGTTACAAATTGAGTTGCTAATCTCACGGTCAGCAGTTCGAAACTAACAGCTGTTCTGTGGAAGAAAGATGAGTCTTTCTGCTCCGGTAAAGATTTACAGCCTCGGAAACCCTATGCAGGGTCACTATGAGTCAAAACTGACTCCACGGCACATAACAACATGATACTGAAAAGAACTCTTTTCAGTGTTCTTTTCCAACACCATAATTCAAATGCATCAATTCTTTTCCAGTCTTCCTTATTTATTGTCCAGTTTTCATATGTTTATAAGGCAACTGAAAATACTATGACTTGGGTCAAATACAACTTCTCTGCTCTTTCTGAAGAGGTTTATAGAGGTCTTTTGCAGCAGATTTGCCTAATGCAATACAACCTTTGATTTCTTTACTGATGCTTCCGTGAGTGTGAATTGTGAATCCATTAGCAAATTGAAGTCTTTGACAACTTAAATCTTCCTCAATTTATCATGATGTTATTTATTGATCCAGTTGTGAGGAATTTTGTTTTATTTACATTGAGGTACAACCCATACTGAAGAATGTATTATGTTATCTTCAGTAAGTATTTCAACTTCTCTTGGCTTTCAGCAAGTAAGATTGTGTCATCTGCATATCACAGGTTGTTAATGAGCCTTTCTCCAATCCTGATGCTATGTTCTTAATCATATAGGCTTTTTCATATTATTTCAGAATATTTGATCAGCATACAGATAAAATAGTATGGTGAAAGTATACAACCCTGACACTCATCTTTCTTGATTTTAAACCATTCAGTGCCCCCTTGTTCTGTTCTAAGAACTGCCTCTTGGTCTATGTACAGATTCCACATGAGCACAATACAAACACAGTCTGGAATTCCCATTCTTGATAATGTTATGGGAACGCACAGTTAAATGCCTTCTATTGAAGTCAATAAAACACAAGTAACCATCTTTCCAGTATTTTCTACTTTCAGCCATGATCCATGTGATATCAGCAATGATATCCCTCCTTCCATGTTCTCTTCTGTAAACAACGTGAAGTTCTGGAAGCTCCTAATCGAGGTACTCCTGCAACCAAAACATTCTTTTTTAAAACTTAAATTCAAAATAATTTAGAAAAAAAGTTATTAAAGAAATATAAGGGTACCAGAAAATACTTTTTTTTTTTTCACTTTGGAAATTATTCCATGTAACCTGGTGTGGTGCTATGGATTAATGCACTGAACCACCAGGTTGGTTTGAACCACAAGGTTGGCAGTTCCAACTCACCACCTGCTCCTTGAAAACCCTATATAGGGTCACTATGAGTCAGAACCAACTCCACGGCACTTAACAACAAACACACAACAAACAAAACCAAACTCCACAGATACTCAGACACTGTGTGACTGATGTTAGATGGAGACATTAGTTACCTGGTACCCAGAGTCAGGCATTTGGGAGAGGTTATCTAAGATGGTGCCTTATCAAAAGGGTTAGGGGCAGCGAGATTGTCCTTCAGTTGCCCCCACTTCTCTCAACATTCTACTTCCCGCTAAACTCTTCAAGGATTTGTGCAGATTCAAGTCTAAGACAGACCTTACTGGGGATGTGGGACTTGCCACACATGTGATTCCAACTCACAGTAGCCCCATATATGTCAGAGAACTGTGCTTCATAGAGTGTTCAGTGAGTGTTCAGAAGTGGATCATCACACCAGGCTTTTCTTCAAATGTGCCTCTGGGTAGAATCCAACTTCCTACATTTCTGTTAGCAGCTGAAAGAGTTAGCCATTTATACCACCTTAGGAGTGGCGCAATAGGATAAGCATTGTACTGCCAACTGCAAGTCAGAGATTCAAACTCACCAACTGTTCTATGGGAGAGAGAGGAGGCTTTCTGCTTCCATAAAGATTTACAGCCTCAGAGACCTTATATAATAGGGCTTCTGTGAGTCCAAATTGGCCTGATGACAGTGGTTTTGTTTTTGTTTTGCTTTGTTTTGTTGGGAGGACACCAGTTAAGGGTTAGCATGAGGATTCTAGGTAGATGAGGGGAAACCCAAACTTATTACGATTGAGTCTATTGCAACTCAGAGCAGCCGTATAGGACAGAGTAGAACCATTCCATAGGGTTTCTGGGGCTGTAAATTTTTATAGAAACAGACTGCATCATCTTTCTCCTGATGAGCTGTTGGTGGGTTTGAACTGACCTTTAGGTTAGCAGCATAATCCCTGTGCCACCAGAGATTCTAGATAAGGAGATGAGGAGGATAACAGAATGCCTTATTCTCCATGACGTTTTCCAGAGTCCCATCTTCCTTAACAATTCTATAACTTTTTTTCCACATACTTGATCATAACATTTTCAAACATAACATTGAAAGATATTATGGTAAATACCCATATAGTTACCACTTAGGTTCTGCTATTAACATTGCACTGTTTCCTTCAGGAGCCCTGATAACTTAGTTGTTAAGCATTCCACTGGTAACAGAATGGTTGGCAGTTGAACTCACCAGTTGCGCCCTGCTCTCCCAGGAGAAACACATGACCCTGTGCTTCCATAAAGATTTACAGCCTTGGAAAACTGGTGGAGCATTTCTAATCTGCTTTATAATGTTGTTATGAGTCAGAATCCACTCATGGTTTCATTTTAAGCTGGCTTTATCACTTATCTAGGAGTGTGGTGGCTCTGTAGGATAGAGATTGGACTGCAAACCACAAAGTTGGTAGTTGGAATCCCCCAGCTGCTCCATGGGATAAAGATGTGAGTTTCTGCTCCTGTAAACCCTCATAAACACTACAGGGTCACTATGAGGCAGAACTGACTCAATGGTACATAACAAAAACAACACAGCACATCATTAGGTCCATTCCTCTATGCATCACAGTGTTTTTATTATAATGCTGTTGTTAGGTGCCATCAAGTCGGTACCGACTTATAGCAACCCTATGTACAAAGGAACAAAACTGCCTGGTCCTCGGACAACCTCACAACTGTTGCCACACTTGAGCCCATTGATGCT